>NC_056728.1:1395500334-1395837834 GCF_019279795.1 Protopterus annectens
ATGACAGACCCGCTAACATAGCAGCTTCTTCCCCAGGTCCCCAACCACGCCTACTGTACTCAATGGCCTAACACCTATGCTTTTTCGTACTTGTGCCACTGTGGAGCATGCAAATCTGCATTGAATACCGATACTCCCTCCTTGTTCAAGTGTCGCATGACAAGAATGGTAACAGCTATAACGCGGGTAGCATTGGTGCCCCTGTGAAACCTGAAACAGGTTCACAGCAAGCTACTGCACAGACATCGATGTCCAGAATGCTAGGGTTTTGGGTGCATGCATCCTGTCTAGACTCCAGTGTTGAAAGTAGCATCACTCTTACTTCCTCATCCTTGTGATACAAATGGATGTGGGTTTGCTCTTATGAGCCTTGCCTAATACAGGCACTATGGTGTAGCAGGAGGCCCGCCAAATGTCAATAGACTGTGGTGACAGGTGGTGCAAGCTGTCCCCTAGCAAAAGCATACCACCCCAAGATGGTGTGCATTAAGACACCTGTGAATGACACCAGTATGTCAGCCAAATTGTTGGAAGGGACTAATGGCCTTGATATTGTGGCATTGTTCTAGTGTGAGGGTAGGGTGCTACTCAAGGTCAGGGGTCAACTGTTCCGCCATATGCCCAGAGCTCCAATGTCTCATGGTCATGGAAGTCCAGGGAGGAATGTGTCAGGCCATTCACAGCAGCATGGACATTGACTGAGTCATACCTGTACCTGCCTTTGAAGTTACCAAGTGACTGTTTGTGCTGGCGTGGCAGGTCATAGTGCCCGGGACAGCTGCACACTCATGGGACCCTCACCCTCGCTAAGCCCATGATGTGAGTGTGCCTGATGATAGAGTGTACCTAGTAATACGGGTGTAGAGGTAAAGCAGTTAACTGTTAATGGTTGTGAGTGTTCAGCACATTGGCTTTGTGTGATAAGTGTGCTGCACATGTCTGTTTATGTGGTAGGAAGTTGCCTGCTGGATGTCTGTATTAGGAGGTCTCTGCTGCATAGGCAGAGCTGTGGTTCGAGCTCTACAAGTATGCATCATGTGTATCATGTGTTAGGTCCGGCTGTTGTGTTAGGCCCACGTGAGACTGGAAGTGTAGTGAGGATCCCCTACACGCAGTGGACTGGTTATGGCGGTATTGAGCAGACAGAGCCCAGCCTCCAGTCTGGTATATGGTTGCATCATCACATGAGTTTGAATTTGTTGTTAGGAGAGGGGGTTGTCTGTGTACATGCATCTGTTTCAAGCCATTGTTCTGGAGTACCACACTCATCACCAGCTGGACTGAGGAGAACTGATGTAACTTACCCTGGACATGCTAGAATATTGTGAACTCTGTAATCACTAATGATTGGAAAACAAGGTCCAGTGGGGAGGAGGGTGTACTGACATTACCTACAACTGCTGACTGATATAAAAGCGCCAGTGAGCAAAACGCCAGGTAACCTAAGTGCAATGTGTCACAATGAAGTAATGTAACAATGACAAGCAGTCACTTGCTGTCATGTGTACATGGAAGCACGACAGTAAGCAATGATACAGTAGTGAGTCACAGATGTGTTGCAGATGTAAAAATATGTGGAAGTAGCATACCAGTGAAATAACAAGCTAACAGATAACAAGCATATAAACAAAGGCAGATGCAGGAGGCCTGATGTAGTGTTTGCTACAACAAACAAGGTGTAGCAATGTCAGCAAGATACAGCTCAGATATGCAGGCACTATAAAACTCGATACCAGATGTCCCTAGCTATGAATGGCAGAGTACAGCCTATTGTCACACATGAGTGCAGACCACAGACCTCATAATAAAGAATAACTGGCCTAAAGGCCAACCGCCCATACCAGAAGTAACACACTTGTACACTGGCTCCACAATCAGCAGTTCCCAACTTCACCGGATGAAAGATATGTGTCCTGCCACCACAGTGCTTGCCACCAACCTCCCTAATGTAAAACAACTGGTCTGAAGGCCAAGTTACTTAGTACAAAATGACATAGAATGATAGCTACACTGTAATCAGGTTTTAACCTAATCAGTAATAATAAGTAGAAGTTAACACACCCTGTGTATAGAATGTACCTCATGTATTGTTGGAGATACTATGCTGATAACCTGTTTGTGTACCTTTCCAGATAGACATGGCACCTAAAAGAAATCCTGTGTAATTTGCTGCAGAGGATGACGTGTGATCCACCAGAGCCTCCAGCATGACTATGCCATCCTGCTCACACCAACCCAGAATCAGCAGGAGAGGTCTGCACTGTGGCAAAGCCTGCTAGCAGGATAAATGATGTTGGCATGCATGATAGGACATATGAGCAGGTGAGACATCATCACTGCAGTGATTTGATATGGAATGTCCGCCAGCGTGCTGCAGATATCCGCAGGCAACAGGCTGCCATAGGTGGGGGGGGGTGGCTGACACATCCCCCCTCACCAGACAGGAGAGGTTACTGCTAAGTGTTGTGGATCCAGCCCCAGAACAACAGCAAACATCATGCATCCTGATGGAGGTTGATCCACACAGCAGCAAGACAGTGCAGCGTGCAGGTAAGATGCCATATTCATTTATTGTTATTACTTTCTTTACATTTGTTGACCCAGATAGTCTATAGCTGGATATAAGTCTACTTTTCAGTAGAGGCCTCGTGGAGAAAAGCTCCACACATAACGTAATAAAGGGCAGACAGATAAGTTGTCAATACAGACAGCCAACATAATAGAATTGTACACCAGCCTGTTAATTAAATAAACATACATGTAAGCGAAGTCAAACAGTTTAGAGTCATACACAATGTACCGTTGGAGTTTCAAAGCTAATCCTACGTAGCATAATGGTTATGCAATAAGGCAAAAGCCATATATACATAATAGGTAGGCTCAGAAGGGTAGAGAAGTAGAAGGAGTATGGACAGATACAATGATATGGAAGAGGCAGGAGTCAAGAAGGGAAGTGAGGAAAAGAAGGAAGACAGTCAAGAGGATGTGGGAGGGATGGGGAGAAGTAGGTCAGAGCATAGAAGGACATCAAGGTGAAAGAAACAGGGTAGAAGCTAGTTTCTATGCACAATGAGGGGTTAAAGGTGAAGAGAGCGAGGGAGAGGGACGGACGTAGGCTGACTCCAAGAAGAACAAAGCCAGTGGTTTTGGAAGCTACAATTTGAGTTGACGCTTGAAGAGAGGTAAGGGTGAAATTAGAGTTAACTCCTGGTATGTACATATGACTGTTCTGTACGCTGTTACTTCATGCACGCATAAGGTGTGCATGTGGTATGTATCTGTCATCATGATATATATACAGACATGATGTGCAGCTGATGTGTATAAGGGAACTAGTGTACTACTGTACTGTATCATGTGCAAAACAAATGGCACACATGTGCCCACTGGACATTACTCCCTTCACACTTCCAGGTCCCTCCCATGTAGCAACGAGGCAGGCCATACATGCTGGTGAGTCTTTTTAACAGTATCTGTAAAACAATTTATAAAACTAGGGAAGAGTAGTGTAACTCTGTAGTAGACATGTTGGTGACTGTGTACAATGGGCCAACTGTAATTGACAGGTAGTAAATTGAGTAGTGTAACACGGTACTGATGTGTGTGTTTACTGTGGGTGTGCATGTGTGCAAGTGTGCCTGTGCCCAAGTGCGCATGTGTGTTAGTGTCCATGAGTGCATGTGTCCATTTCTGAATGTGTGCATTAGTATTGAAGTGCATCTCTTTCAAATATGTATTGAGACTGTAATCTGTGTTCCATGTTTTCCTCCCCGTGAGGGTTCTGGTGCTGCTCTGGTGACCTGCAGCAGGAACCTGAATCTGTGCCCCAGGTACCGATGATGATGAAATGCCTGTAATGGTGCAGGAAGGTGTGTCTGGGTCTGCCATTGGTCAGCCAATTGACAGTACACAGCTTTCAACCCCACAATGCGCACAGTCATCCTGCCGCTACATCCTTTATCACCATTGTCCCTAGGGTGATGGACAGTCAGCGCTGGGCATAGGTCAGGGTAGTGTGGTACCTGTGGCACCTGCATCCTGACAGCGCAGCCATGCGCAGAGGCCGCCAATGGTACCACGCAGACAGTCGCCACATGGGTTCTCGTGGGGGCATCCGTGGCCATACTGCTCTGGCCGACGTGCCCAAGGAGGTATGTCAACCTCCACTATGTTTAGAACTGTCATGCAGGCACAGGCACGTATGGAAAGGCACACCAGACAGGGTCTGAGGAGCTGAGAACATGTCGCATAGCCATGACAGACGGCATGCATGATGTTACTAATGCTATCCGTAACTTCACAGATGTCGCTGACAGACGCCAGGGGGCATAGAACAGCTGCCCACAACCAGATGTCCATGGGCCAGGGCGATGGTGTGCGCTGCAGCATCGACGGGCGTGATGCCAGCAAGAGCACCAGCTGGCAGTGGCCGCGATCTACAACGGGTCCACTCACAGGCCTCGCGCCAGCACCAGCCCCAGCAATGCTGTCATCCAGACGCCCCAGGAGACCACGCACGTGGCTCTGGACAGTCCCAACAGGGAACTGTGTCCAGTCAACACACCCCTGCTTCATGACAGTACCCAGTCTGGGTTAGTACCGGATACGGCCCGTAGCACCCCTGCCAGGCACAGGTACCGTGTCCGTGCTCACAGACACTGATCTGGATGACCTGACAGGTGCAGTCTGTGGCTGTCCACAAACCCTGTACATGGCAGCCATTATGTGGGACTGTGTGCGGCTTACACATGCAGAAACCTAACACCTAGGCAAACACATACACACACACACTGCACCAACAACGGTCCACCCTGTACTGCTGCCCTCACAAACACACATACACACACATGTCAATTGGTGTTACCAGTGGCCGGCTTGGGCATACCTAACCCACACCCTGTGCATATGATGACACTGTGCCACCTCCCGCATACTACAACATCGGTGCAGGTAAAGGTAAACACGTTGTTGATGCACAGGGTGACTACATAGATGTGTATAAGTAGTAACATGTTGGTAACTGTTGTGTGTTGCAGTATAAATGTGTGTATATCCCATCAGTCCTGCTGCAGTAACTGTATGAATGTCCTCAATTGTTATCTGCACCCATACTACTTAACAAAGTGTACCAGCTGCACACCATCACATGCTAACATTGACTATGGCAATGTGCATCTTGTGCTGTTATGTAGATTCAGCTACATGTATCTGTTCTGTCACACATGCATTTATACACACCCTGCTACCCACACACATGCACACGCCACCTGCCATTCCCATTATTTATCACCCTACATGAGTAGCTGTTGATACATGACAGGTACACATTTCAGAAGTGCACTATGTTGTTTACTACTGGCATCCCTTCTCTACCTGTACTCACAGGGTGCAGGCAACCTCATCAGTTGAAGATGTAATGTGCATCAGGTACTGTAGTACCCTGATTGCCACAGCAAACATGTTTCCCATACGGAAATGCACACACAGACACATCCCACATCCACACACTTGCCACATTCAGGCTTCAGAACACTATCTAGGTATATTCGGCTATATGTGCGTGTTACAGTAGCATGTAACACTATACTGAGTACTGGCAGTTAGTTGTCTGTTGTCATGTTGTCTGTATAGAATAAAAGAATTGTTTTATTATCCTACTCCGTTTTGTGGACATTACTTGAACAAGTGTTACCTTACATGTGTTATCAGTACCAACACCTTATGTTTTGTAGTTTTGTTTGTATAGGGTGCTATCAACATCACTGCTTGTTAAGGGTAATGACCACCCTGCAGTGTATAGCCCCATGTGGCAAAAAGCCACATCCCACCCCATCATTGTGCACACACACTAACCCCACCAACAGTAAAACACATACTTTCCATTTGCAAGATTCAAACCCATACCTAACTGTGCAATGACAGTAGAAACAGACACATTAGCAGAGTGTGCTATTTGCAGTAGTTGGAGAAATCTTTACTAATGCTGTACTTAGAGGGTGCTGACATCATCTGTGTGTAGAGGAGGATGTGCACCCTGTAGTGTGTTCTCCCAGTTGGCAAAAGGCAGTTAACCCTCCCAGCATAGTGCACACACATAAACCACACTCATACATTCCCTTTGCAGGATTCAAACCCCCACCCAACTACGTTATGACACTGAAGAAAGACACATTAGCAGAGCGCTATGCAAATTACTGGAGGACGCACTACAGGTGATATAGTTATACAGTCCTGACATCATCACTGTTTCAAAGGGGATCTGCATCCTGTACGATACTGTCACGGTTGCTAATAGGGACATTTCCCACACACACATCGATGTGTTGGAGGTTTGCATATGTGGGGGATCCAGAACACCAGTGTGATTAGTATATGGTTTGATTGCAACAATGAGGGATATACTCCCAGTGGTGAGCAGTTTTACTCATGTTTGTAAAGATCAGCTCTAGTATATCTGCCCCTCTTGTGGGAAGGTTGGTTACCTGTTCCATAGCCAAAGAATGTCTGATCAATGGGAACCTTAGAGCTTGAGTATTGTGGCCTGTGTAATGTACACAGTCTATGTTTGGGTAGCTGGCATCACCCAGTATGATGGTGTTTGCAGAGTAATCTAAACTCTCCTGTGTCAGCATGAAGGCTGTGTGGGAGACCTGAGTTTGAGAGGGTGCTGTAAGAGCTCCTCTGTGTCTCTTTCCATGTGGTCCAGGAAGGTACTTCCCAACAGGTAGCTGACTGTGACCCTCCCCTTGCTCTGTCTGGAGGGCACGTCTGTCAACAGCTCATGTCAAGCAAGAGCACACCCCTCATAAATGATGTGGAAACCTTCAAAGGCCCAAGGCCTGTTGAAAATATGGACCAGACTGCAGATACCTGTATAGAGGCATTCTGTGGACACATTCAGGAATGCATGGATCATGAAGCCACATATGAAAGCATGACCCAATTCTCCAAAGGCAGATGTCCTGGGCCGGACACCAGCCATAAACACACTATACAATAGAAGGATGGCGCCACTACATGATACAACAACCTCCCAAAATGTGAAGGCACCACTGATGAGTATTGAAGACAAGTACAGGCACCCATATGATTGTCTAAGGCCATCTTTGAGAGAGGATTCCACAAGCCACTGACGATAATCACAAGGCTGCCTGTAGTTATGTTAGTAACCTGGGTGGTACTACCCAGATATGCTCAGAGGTAATACAATATGTCACACAAAATATAAAACACACAGACATTGCCATCATCCTAGTGGACAGGTTCAATGCTGCCTTCTCTCCCACCACACCAAAAGGGAACATATGTCTCGCATCACAGTAAGCTTCCCCTGACATCACAGATGCTCAGGTAAGAGATGCCCTTCCCAAAGCAATAAACACTGCATCAATGGGACCAGACAGTGTCCCAGGCTGTGTCCTACATGAACCACAAGAAGAGCTACACCCAGACATAACACCACTGTTCAATCCCAGCCTTAATACATGATATGTGGCCAGAGAGTGGCATACAGCAACAGTGGTCCCTCAACATGCAGGTGGTGCCACGGATCCTGGACACTACTGCCATATGTCTGACTAGCTTTGTCTGCAAAGCTATGGCAAGAATCATCAAGAACCTCACATATCTAGATATTGTGGACCTACAGACATGTCACCATACACAGTTTGGCTTTGTCAATGGCAAATCCTGCCTATCAAACCTGTTTGCTTTGTTTGAAACAGTCACCAAGGCCACTGTCAAGGGGTAGGAGGTCCACACAGCCTACCTGACCTTGCATAAGCCTTGGATACAATACCCCACTTGTGCATTCTAAGGAAGCTCACCAGTGTACATATTAACCCCTATGTCACTATGGGTATTGCACAGTGGCTCAAGGGCAGAACACACATGTTAGAATTGCTGGAGCCATGTCAGCCTCCAACCTGGTACAAGTGGTGTCCCACAAGGCAAAGCCCTAGGGCTGTCATGTTCATTATATATTTGTCATAGGTACAGGCCAACATGGAAGTACTGTGGCTCAGCAAGTCACAGGTGACTGCAGACTGAACACCATAATCAACTCAACAGCTAACACACGCATCCTCCAAAAGGGACTCTTGCAAACACACGACTTGTGCCACAGCCATGGCCTCAACGTGAATGACAGAAAGAGTATAGTCATCCTCTTTGTCAAACACTAAATGACCACAATGTACCTCATATGTGTTAATCCAGTAAGTGCAGACCAAGGAATTATGGACCTTGGGGTACACAGGTTGATAGCATTCTACCATTTGACAACAACATGGACAAAGTGGTTAGGTAAGCATGTGATATGGGCCACATCATCATGGGATCCACATGTAGGCCAGGTGAGGACATTGTGCCCCTTTACTCATCCCTCATCATGCCCATAATTGACTATGATGAACCTGTCGGCATGCACCTTACCAGACACCTGCAGCAACTGGGGCTACCACATATCTAACTCGACAAGGGGATCAAAGTGCTCAAACAGATGCCACATACTGACTGGTTAAAGTAGCAGCAGCTGTACTCAGTGACATACTGACTCTTCATAGGCAATCAGTGCCTGACATAGAAGGCCAGGTCATACCCTCACGTAATGGCCATGCTGCATCTCAGAATATCCAGATCCCACCAGGATACACGCTGGAAATACTTGAACTTCAGGAGTGATATACATAGGACATGGTGGAGGGGCACATTCACAACTCAGAGGCACCCTTCATTCCTGATTATTATCCCAATAGAGGTTAGGTGGACTGACTCAGTGACTATCTTCAAGAGCGATATTAATGACTGGATGTGACATTGTAGGGTTACGCTGGGTATCACTTATGTGTCACTGTGAGAAAGAGGCACAGTATACTAACCTTGGAAAAGGGCATAGCAAGACAGATTCACAATGCATGTTGAAAGGCACGCACATTCTGGCTAGGTGGATACATGCCCTGGGCAGATATCCCTGTACGAACCTATGGACCTATGTCTCTTTTTCACCATTGGCCCTATGTGCTGTCAATCACCAATGTAATCTCAATAGCATGTGCAGAGGTCAGTTGTCAGTCACCTCTATGGTACAGTTGTGGAATATGTGTGTGATGTAGTAATGTGACAGCTGCCACATGTACACAGTCAACCCTATCCCTACCCATTGATGTACATCACATGTATGAGATGGAAACACATGGCCAAACTGTAACAGCAACATACAAGTCAGTCAGATGCATGGACACATATGACTCAGTCATTGTCCATGCCACCACAGCTGATGTGGGATGTCACCACTGGGATACGTGATAGGGAACATGGAAGGGATCACTGAGCAAAGTGACACAGGCTGGTAGACCCTGACCTTGGTTGGCATCAGACCCTCACCAGGGATTCCGACAAATTACTGAATGCTAATGAATAAGTGTATCTACAACACCATAGCTGAATGGTTCTTAGCATGCAGTCACTGCATTGCTATGGAATACTGTCTTACCACTCCCACAAAAGGTGAGAACATGCAGCTCCTGTACATTAACAACATGTAGACTTTATGCCCCAGACCAGGTGTGCATCCCTCACTACTAGGCTGATAGCATCTACATCTCACACTGTATATACACATCCCACATGCAGCATCTGCACAGAAGACCACGGTCATAATGTTACCCTGTGCAAATACCATGTATTCACATGTGGCAGGCATCACACATGGTAACTATTGAAAGTCTCAGGTACATATGTGTATTTGGCACACACATACATCATGTGTTCATTGCCATAACCGGTGTAATCAATGTCATGCATTATTGTGAGGGACAACCCACACACATGGGCATTCTGTGTGTGCACAACACACATGGCATGTCTGTAATCAAAATCCATACATAATTGTGATATCGTTTAGAAATGGGTATGTGCATCCTGTAGTGTGTTTTCCCAGTTGCCAAAATGGATGTTTCTTTCATACACACTTACCCCCCTTCACACACACTTGCCACCTGCTGGATTCAAACCCCTACCTAACTATGTTATGACACTAGAGACGGACGATTAGCACAGCGCTATTTGCATTATTGGGGAATGTCCTTTCCCTGATATACTTGTAGGGTGCTGACATCATCAGAGTTTAGAAAGTGGAATGATCATCCTGTGGTGTGTTTTCCCATTTGCCAAAAGGGATGTTTCTTTCATACACACTTACCCCCTTCACACACACTCGCCACCTGCTGGATTCAAACCCCTACCTAACTATGTTATGACACTAGAGACGGACGATTAGCATAGCGCTATTCGCATTACTGGGGAATGTCCTTTCCCTGATATACTTGTAGGGTGCTGACATCATCAGAGTTTAGAAAGTGGAATGATCATCCTGTGGTGTGTTTTCCCATTTGCCAAAAGGGATGTTTCTTTCATACACACTTACCCCGGTTCACACACACTCGCCACCTGCTGGATTCAAACCCCTACCTAACTATGTTATGACACTAGAGACGGACGATTTAGCACTGCGCGCTATTCGCATTACTGGGGAATGTACTTTCCCTGATATACTTGTAGGGTGCTGACATCATCAGAGTTTACAAAGTGGAATGATCATCCTGTGGTGTGTTTTCCCAGTTGCCAAAAGGGATGTTTCTTTCATACACACTTACACACACACTTACCCCCTTCACACACACTTGCCACCTGCTGGAATCAAACCCCTACCTAGCTATGTTATGACACTAGAGACGGATGCATTAGCACGGGCTATTCGGATTACTGAGGAATCCTTTTCTCCAATATACTTATAGGGTGCTTACATGATCAGTGTCTAGAAAGGGGATGAGCATCCTCTGGTGTGTTTTCACATTTGCTAGGGGTAACATTTGGACCAAGGTGTGAGCATGCCCAGTTCAGCCTTCCTGTGGCATGTTGTGTGAAAGATGTCTCATTTATCTAAGTGTGTGAGCATGCCCAGTGTGGGCTTTACATATGTTGAACTCTGCAGCCCATCACATTTGTGGATGAGTGTGACCTTCAACAAATACCTCCAGTTTATGGTTGTGTGTTCTGTGCCATGTTGTGTAGTTACTGTCCGAATGCTTTTTGTGTGAACAAAACTGGGAGTATACTGTGCCTGCAGGTTTTGCATGGGATACTTTGCACACAATTGTCAACATCCGTTCATACTGACCTAAAACTGTAGCACTGTCTAGTGTAGTGTTTCAGTACTTTCACTGTGGTGGCGGTATCCTGGGCTTCAGTCCTATCACTGATTTACATTTTCATAGTGTGCACAACAGGCTGGTTAGGGTCCAGTTGTGCACATCTGCACAAAGGCAGTGCCTCTACAGACCCTGTTAATTGCTGCCCCATAAGCTTAACAAGTGTAGTCTGCAAATCTATGGAGAGGATCATAATTGAGCTCATAAACAAAGATATAGGGGACATGCAGACATTGTACCCATCCCATTTTGGCTTGGTCATGGGCAGATCATGCCTTTTGTACTGTGTTGACATCTTCAAATTGGTCACTTAGGCCATTGTTGGGGAAAGGCAGTCCATACAGCCTACCTTGGCCTTGCTAACACTTTCAACACAATACCCACTCAGGTATTGTGGAAAACCCTAACAACTGAAATGTAAACCCATATGTCACAAGATGGGTTGCAAACTGGCTTAAGGACGGGACCCACAGGGTTAGAGTTGCTGGCACTATGTTAGACTCCAGGCTGGTCACAGGTGGTGTCACACAGGGCTCAGTCCTTGGCCACCATTGTTTGTCATGTACTTCCCAGGAGTACAGGCCAACATGGGAGGGCTTTGGATGACAATGTTAGCAGATGACTGCACACTGGGCACCATAGTGGACAGTGCATCACACACAGATATCATTCAGAAGGGACTCACAGTAACTGATAGCTGGGCCATGGCCTGAAGTCAGAGTGCACAACATGTGTAGACATACCCTTCAGGAAAAGCAAGGTGACCCCAAGCTACCATATAGGTGGCAATCCTCTAAGCACAGAGGAGGTTATCATGGACCTGGGGACCCAGGTTGACATTCGCCATTCTTCTGAGACTCACATTGCTAAAGTGGCTATGAAGACCTTCTACATTGCCCACCTGATAAGGATGGGATTCACATCCAGCTCTAGTGGGTCATTGTTCCCCTGTACTCTTCAGTTATCAGACCGGTGATCGAGTCAAATTCCCTATTGTGGCTGTATCTCACCCAACATCTGCAGCAATTGGAGACACCCTGACTGTCGCCACCTAAAGGATCAAGGAACCACAACAGCTGTCATATGCTGCCAGATTGAAGACACTCACACTCTATTCACTCACATACTGTCTGCTTAGAGGTGACATGTGCCTGACATGCGAGGCCATGTCCAAACAGGGTTTAATGGACATGCTCCACCTCAGACTCAGAAGATCCACCTGAACCACTAGTGCAGGTGACTGACACCTTAGCAAGGATGTATGTTGGACATACAGGAGGGATGGAGTTATCACTCGGAGACTCCCTATGCTGTGGAATACAATCCTGGTCCATTTGAGGCAGAGCACCTTGCTGGCTGTGTTCAAGAGGTATCTTGACCTAATGCTAGTCGGAGAATGTGTTTGTCCATCAACACATTGTGTTTAGTTTGACATGCCATATGTCTTGTTTAGTATACTGTGCCTCTGTCTACCTGTGACATAACATTGATACCCAGGGTAAACCTCCCATCTCCCATCCACTCATTAGGATTCCTGTTGAGGGGACTCAACAAGTGTCTTTATGGACAACCTGTACTGGTAGTTTACTCATGTGTGGGGTGGCTTCTGTGTTTTGGATAATGCAGTACAGCCTGTCCTATATATGTCAGTGCTGGGGTTCAGGTCCCTCATGTGCATAGCTCCCTGCCATTCAGATTGTACAAGGTGCAGCATGTGCATTGATTCCAGCTTGGACATGGCTTTCTACATCAGGCACAGCTTGCATCTGGGTGGACAGCATGGCAGTGTGTGGAGCTGCACTCTGTTTAATCAGACTACACATCACATGTGTTCCAGCTCTGTCATACTCCTGGTGAGGTACTGTTGTGGACTTTACAGGTGCTGGATGTGTGCATGAGGCACACCCACAGGGCTGTTGTGGTCATTTCTACTGCTGATGAAAGATAACTGCAAAACCGAATGACCTCCCTTAGCTAGATGTCAGACAGCATGGACCATACAATCATTAACTGGAAACAGGACCCTCTCCACAAAGGGAAAGTGTCCTGTCTGGTGGACCCCAGCCATAAACAAACTGTATGACAGATGAGGGTTACTAATGCAAGACAGAGCTACATCTCCAAAAGGGAAGACAGCTGAGATCAGCACTTGTAGAAAGCTACATTATCTCATGAAGACATGCAAGGTCAACTTGGGGACAGAAATCACCAAAGACAATGAAGGTAACCACACTGCTTTCTTCAGTTATGTCAGACACCTGGTTGTGAACCCTCGGATATGCTCAGAGTTGGTACACAACAACATATATTCCAGTGACCTGACAGATATTGGCAACATTCCGGCGGACAGCTTCAGTGCGATGTACTTCACCCCCAAAACAAGATAGTTATCACTGCTGTATGTAACCTCACTGTCATCTTGGATGTCCATGTGAGAGCCACATTCAGCAAAGACAAGTACACAGCATCCATGGGACCTGCTGGTATCTCCAGTTGCATGCTATGTGAACTCCAGAAGGGGCTGGACCCATATATACAACTGCTAGTTAACCTTAGTCTTGCTACAGGATATGTACCTGAACACTGGCATACGGCAACAGTGGTCCCACTCCACAAGGGAGATGCCTCCACAGACCATGGCAACTACCACCACACAGGCTTAACCAGCCTTGTCTGCAAAGATATGGGAGGAGTCATGGAGCTCTTACACAGGCACATTACTGACCTACAGACCCTTGTTCCCACCTAGTTCAGCTTTGTACAGGGCAGATCCTGCCTTTTGCACCTTTGCACCCGAAAAGTACCTACCATGAAGATCAGGGTTCTTCAACACATGTCATATGCTTCCAGAATAGAGGAAGTCCAGCTTTGTTCAGTGTCATACCGCATACTTACAGGTGACCTATGCCTGACATACAAGACCATGTCCAATCAGGATTTGGTAGACATGTTCCACTGCAAGCAATCCAAATCCACCAGAGCCATGAAAGCTGAGTATTTGAACCTCACCACATACATGTATAGGACATGCTGGAGGGACAGAGCCATAACTCAGAGGCATCTCACACTCTAGCAGAGTATCCCAGTTCATGTTTGACAGAGTCCCTCACTGACTCTCTTCAGGGGACAACTGGACAACTGCATATGAGTCGGAGGCACAGACCAGACAGAGACACAGACATGTTATACAATTACGTAAGGGGGTCATAATGTGACACTACTAAGTCAGAGGCACAATATTCAGAATCTATTCTGTACACTTATTACCACTATAAGGGGTGGCAATAGCCACATCACTATGGCTAGGCTTATACATGCACTAGGGCAGATAGCCTAGTATGAACCTGTGAACATAGGCCTGGGGCAGTTCCTGCTATTAGGACAGTGGTCTGCAGCAAGCTATATAGTAGTAGTCGGTTTTAGCCATTGGTTTTTGACAATGGCTATTCCATGTTGCTTCTTGTTGTGGTAACAACATGGGTGTGTGGTTATCCATGCTATTTATTGCTAGTCACCCTCATTTTGTATCTTGTTCCATGTTTTTGCACATGTACATCACTGTATGACGTGCAGCTGTTTCCACAGGGTCATATGCGTGGATATGGATGTTAGTTGGGGTCCTCAGGTGTGCATATTGTACATGATATTACATTACTTAACACATGGCATTCATGCCTCAGGTGGTGCTGCAGGGCCACCTCTGTCGGATACACATACTACACTCCCTGTACGTTTGGAAGCAGGTTGTGTCATGTTAGGCATCCCTGTTACTGTATGAGTGAGTCAGAGCGGTATCAGTCCCAGTGTTCCTACTGACCAAGCATATGTGCTATGCGTTGCCTCTTTGCCAAGGCCAGGTCATACTGGGCACGCCTCCTTCTTCATTCATGCTAACGAGTGCAGACCTGGTTTAGTGCTTAAAAGTGCCTTTATGGCACTTATATTGACAGGTCTTGTACTCATTTTGAAAGTCTGAGACAAAATAAATTCCCACTGCCAGTCTCGAACCCAGGACCTTGGTAACATTAGTCTGTATGACCTACCATTAAGCCATGACAGCCATACGAAATCACTCTGCTAAAATAAATATAACAGTCAATAGTAGGAATTAGTATAAAGGCAATATAGGAGATGTACCATCTGAAAGCATGTGAGGTAAAGTTTTAATGGCCAAATCACTGGATTCCCATACTAACCTTCACACTCACAGAACACTGTCAACAGCATACCAGCATGGTCCACGCCCTACAATCTGAAAGGGCAACGCCTATCTCACATACCTTTTATAGCAGTGTCCTGAAATCACAGTGAGACATGCAATCAACACACACCTGGCTGCATGCAATTAGCAAATGCTGCCTTACAATTGGTGCAGGGGCCATCACATGGACCTATGCAGATACCTACAAAAGTATTCAGTACCCACACTCCACTCATGCAATACAGTCATTGCACAAACCTAATGAGAAAGAGAGAGAGAGAGAGACAGAGAGAGAAGAGAAAATATACAGACAGCCAGCAGCAAAACCATGAGTAGCAAACAGCAAGCAGCAAGCAAGCACCACTGACACAGCAACAGATGCCACAAACACAGGTAATGCAAAGTAGCAGGTTAATACTGTGTTTACTGTGACACCTCCAAATGTATCATAGTTCACTATCTATAGCTCTGTCCATGAGATAGGTTTTGTGTGCATAGTCCTGAAATATATACATATGTAATATTGCTGTACATGTTGCCCATACGTGAAACTTCCGTAGCTTAGAACAGAAGGCCAGTTGTGCATATGATGCAGTAGATACCAGGGTCAGTAGAGGTTACTCCTCATTGGTGTGGGACCACTGTGTCTGTATGGCACTCTTCAGGTACACATCCTGTAGTATGGCCAGGGAGTAGTATTAGTCTGTAATGTGGTGCCATGTCCTCCAGGGGTGAATGTAGCACACATCCAGGGATACCATTCTGTAACAGTGATGCTATGTGTCCTGCAATGTTGAGGGTGGCCCTCACCTGGACATGTGAGAGGATAGGGAGGTTACAGTCATCTGTGATAACCAATTCCTCTTGTGTAGGAGAATGGGGGGGGGATATCTGCACCTAAGCTGTCTGCAACAATATTGCCAATATCTCAAACATGTTTTCCATACGGAAATGCACACACAGTAACATCCCACATCCACACACTTGCCACATTCAGGCTTCAAAACACTATCTAGGTATATTCTGGTACATCTGCATGTTACAGTAGCATGTAGCACTATACTGAGTAGTGGCAGCTGTCTGTTGCCATGTTGTTTGGATAGAGTAAAAGGAGCATTTGTTTATCCTACTTTGTTTTGTGGATATTAGTTGAAGTGTAACCTTACATGCATCATTGGTACCAACACCTTCTGTGTTGTTGTTCTGTTTGGACAGGGTGCTGTCAACATCACTGTTTGTTAAGGGATATGTGCACCCTGCAGTGCATAGCCCCATTTGGCAAAAGAGACATCCCACCCCCACCATTGTGCACACACACCAACCCCACCCACAGTAAAACGCATACTTTCCATTTGCAAGATCCAAACCCCTACCTAGATGTGTTATGACTCTAAAGGCAGACACATTAGCAGAGTGTGCTATTTGCATTAGTAGGAGCAATTTTTTCCAATGCTGTACTTAGAGGGTGCTGACATCATCTGTGTTTACGAAGAGGGATGTGCACCCTGTAGTGTGTTCTCCCAGTTGGCAAAAGGCACTTTCTCCACTGCGTCACGCACACACTCAAACCGCACTCATACATTCGCTTTGCAGGATTCAAAGCCCTACCTAACTATGTTATAACACTAGAGTCGGACGATAACAGAGCGCTATTCGTGATTACTGGGAGAGATTTCAGTTGATCTACTTATAGGGTGCTTACATCATCAGTGTTTAGGGAATGAGCTCCCTGTGGTGTGTTTCCACAGTTGCCAAAAGGGATGTTCTTCTCATACACACACACTTACCCCAATTCACACACACACATGCCACTTGCTGGATTCAAACCCCTACCTAACTATGTTTTGACACTAAAGACGGACGTATTAGCAGAGCGCGCTATTCGCATTACAGAGAAATTCTATTTCAGTTGATCTACTTATAGGGTGCTGACATCATCAGTGTTTAGAAAGTGGAATGAGCTCCCTGTGGTGTGTTTCCACAGTTGCCAAAAGGGATGTTCTTCTCATACACACTTATACACACACTTACCCCTATTCACACACACACATGCCACTTGCTGGATTCAAACCCCTACCTAACTATGTTATGACACTAGAGACGGACGTATTAGCAGAACGCGCTATTCGGATTACTGGGAGGTAGCATTTCTACTGATCTACTTATAGGGTGCTGACATCTTCATTGTTTGGAATAGGGAATGTGCATCCTGTGGTGTGTTTTCACAGTTGTTAAGAGGAACATTTGAACTAAGTGTGTGAGCATGCCCAGTTCAGCCTTCCCATGGCATGTTGTGTGAATGATGTCTCATTTATCAAAGTGTGTGAGCATGCCCAGTGTGAGCTTTCCATATGTTGAACTATGCAGCCCATCACAGTTGTGGATGAGTGTGAACCCCAAAATAACCCCTGTTTAAGGTTGTGTGTTCTGTGACATGTTGTGTAGTTACTGTCCAGATGCTTCCTGTGAACACAACAGGGATTATACTGTGCCTGCAGGTTTTGCATGGGATACTTTGCATACAATTGTTAACATCCATTCCTACTGACCTAGCACTGTAGTACTGTATAGTGTAGTGGTTCAGTACTTTCACTGTGGTGGACAGTATCCTGGGCTTTAGTCCTATCACTGATTTACATTTCCATACTGTGCACAACAGCCTCTTTAGGGTCCAGTTGTGCACGCCTGCACAAAGGCAGTGCCTCTATGGACTCTGGTAATTACTGCCCCATAAGCTTAACAAGTGTAGTCTGCAAAGCTATGGAGAGGATCATAATGGAGCTCATAAAGAAAGATATGGGGGACATGCAGACATTGTACCTGTCCCAGTTTGTGTTGATCAAGGGCAAGTCATGCCTTTTGTACTTGGTTGACATTATCAAAACAGTAACTAAGGCCATTGATGAGGGAAAGGCAGTCCATAGAGCCTACCTTGCCCTTGAAAACACTTTCAACGCAATACCCCACTCAGGTATTGTAGGAAACCCTACCAACAGAAATGTACACCCATATGTCACAAGATCAGGTTGCAAACTGTCTGACGGACAGGACCCACAGGGTTAGAGTTGCTGGCACTATGTCAGACACCAGGCCAGTCACATGTGGTCTCACACAGGGCTCAGTCCTTGGCCCCCTATTGTTTGTTATCTACTTCTCAGAAGTACAGGCCAACATGGCAGGACTTTGGCTGACAAAGTTTGCAGATGACTGCACACTGGGTGCCATAGTGGACAGTGCATCAGACACGGATATCCTTCAGAAGGGACTCACGGACACTGATAGCTGGTGCCAGAGCCATGGCCTGAAGTCAACTTGCAAAACATGTGTAGTCATACCCTTCAGGGAAAGCAAGGTAACCCCAAGCTACCATATAGGTGGCAATCCTCTAAGCACAGAGGAGGTTATCATGGACCTGGGGACCCAGGTTGACAGTCACTGTTCGGATGACACTCACATTGCTAAAGTGGCTAGTAGGACCTTCTACATTGTCCACATGATCAGGAAGGGATCCACATCCAGATCTAGTGGGTCATTGTTCCCCTGTACTCTTCACTTATCGGACCGGTGATATGGTACACTGCCTTATCTGGATGTATCTCACCTGACATCTGCAGCAAGTGGAGAGACCCTGAATGTCCCCCAACAAAAGGATAAAGGGTCTCCAACATCTGTCATATGCTGCCAGATTGAAAACACTACAGCTCTATTCAGTCACATACTGTCTGCTTACAGGTGACATGTGCATGACATGCAAGCATGTCCAACCAGGGATTAATGGACATGCTCCACCTCAAAATCGTCAGATCCACCTGAACCACTAGTGCAAGTGACTTACACCATAGCAGGGATGTACATTGGACATGTTGGAGGGTGGATTTATCACCGGAGACTCCCTATGCTGTGGAATACAATCACGGTCCATGTGAGTCACAGCACCTTGCTGGCTCTGTTCAAGAGGTATCCTGACCTGTGGATGGGAAATCATAGGTTTACCCCGGGATCGCCACTGTGTCACTGCTGGAGACAGGCACGCCAAACTAATGGGCACAGTACTGTTTCCATATAAGGGGTGGCGTACGCAACCAGACTCTGGACTAGGCTTAGAACTGCCTTGGGGCAGATAGCCTAGTATGAACCTATGAACCTATCTGACCATGTTGCATTATGTTCATATGTGAACTACTTACAACGGCCTCATCCAACATCAGTAGTGTATTCCACAACATGGGTGTACATTGGCAAACACTACCGATGTGCCCAAGGCCATTTCTAATGCTTATTGTATAGTGTGTTTGTCCATCAACACATCGTAAGTGCAGTTTGTCATGACATATGTCTTGTTTTCTATACTGTGCCTCTGTCTACCTGTGACACAACATTGATACCCAGGGTATACCTACCATCTCCCATCCACTCGTTAGGATCCCTGTTGAGTAGAATCAATGAGTGACTCTATGGATAACCTGTACTGGTAGTTTACTCATGCGTGAGCGTGGCTTCCGTGTTATGGATAATGCAGTACAGCTTGTCCTATGTATGTCAGTGCTGGGGTTCAGGTCCCTCATGTGCATATCTCCCTGCCTTTCACATTGTACAAGGTACGGCATGTGCATTGCTGCCAGCTTGGACATGGCTTTCTACATCAGGCACAGCTTGTGTCTGGGTGGCCAGCATGGCAGTGTGTGGAGCTGAATTCTGTTTAATCAGGCGACACATTACATGTGTTCCAGCTCTTTGATACTCCTGGTGAGGTACTGTTGTGGACTTTACAGTTGCTGAATGTATCTGCTGAGGTACACCCCACAGGCGCTGTTGTGGTCATTTGTAATGCTGCTGAAAGATAACTGCAAAACCACAATGACCTCACCTTAGCTAGATGTCATAACCCTCATGATTAGGTTGGTATACAGATTGTTTCTGTTAACCCTACAGCCACATTTTTGTCCAATGCAGGATATCTATCACCTTGTGTCCCGGATTCTGGCATTACATGTTAGGTATGTCATGGGTCGACACCTATGTGGGAATTGGTGGTCACTTACTGGATATCCACAGAGGCTGACTATACTGTTTTCACCATTTAACATGCTGACATGGCTATGGCACCAGTTGTCTGTTTCTATGTGGCCCTTTTATTGGATGCTTGTGTCAGCTGGTGTATCGGATATGTCAGGCGGCTTGTTGTCCTCTACAAACATGTTCCAGCACAGTCCTTACTTGTTGGCCTGTACCTATGGGGCATATATACCAGATGGTGAAGGTCCCAGGACCAAGCTTTGTGGGATGCCTGTTATATGTGGTTTGTAGTCTGACATGGCTGCTGCATGTCTGACCATGTCAGTTCTGTCGTTGGTCTGGTTTGCAACCCCTCTCATGACATTTGGGGTGTATATATCAGCTGGTGAGCAAATCTATATGGAACACATAGGGTATTGTACAGAAGGCTTTGCACGGTCCAGCTACACTGTGTGGACCACATTGCCCTCATCACTGACTTCAAGTACTGTTTCAACTGAGTCACACATGTTTAGGGGTGGGGTCTGCACTTTGTAATCCCACACTGGGTAGGGTCGGGTGTCAATAGATCCACAATATCATTATGTCTGTGGTACATGCTGGTCCTTTCCATAGCTGTGCAGACCAAACCTCTCATGATTCTGTGGTGGTTGTTTTACTATCCATACAGGAGACACCTTTGTTGAGAACACCCACTGTTCATGTACACTGCTCTTTGGGTACGCAGCGTGTGGTAAGGGTGACATAATGTCAGGGAGGCAGCAGTCTGCTGGGGAAGGTATTTGGCATTATGGGGGGGGGTTTGCACTGCACATGTCAGGATGTATGTTGGCCATACCTGTGTGTGTCTGGTATGTTGTTTGTAATATCTGTGTGATCCGGAGCATATCCAGGAATCAACAACATGCTTACTACCATCATTTGCAACAGCCTTGGGGTTATCTGTAGTGTCCTGTACAATCTGTATCATAATGGGTTCATACTAGGCTACCCCTAGGGCATCTGTAAGCCTGCATGTCCATTTTGTTTGATGGATTCTGGGGAATTGTCTACACCTGTGTCAGTGCTAGTATGATACCAGGGGTATAGTGACTAACAGCTCAGAAGCTGACTTCACACTTCTTCGGACTGAGATGGTATCCATTAAGCCCACTGGGCCAGTGGAAACCACAACACACAATGGTGACTCCTGCACAGACACTTTCTACGGACATCTCTGAGTAAGCATGGACCATGCAATCACAAATGAGAATGAGACCCTCACCACCAAGGGAAAGTGGCCTGTCTGGTGGACCCCAGCCATAAACGAACTGTATAACAGATGAAGGATACTAATGCAAGACAGAGCTACATCTCCAGAATGTAAGGCAGCTGTGATCAGCAGTAGTAGAAAGCTACATTCTCACATAAAGACACCCAAGTTCAACTTGGGGACATAAATCACCACAGACGATGAAGGTAACCACACTGCTTTCTTCAGTTATGTCTGACGCCTGGGTGGGAACCCTCATATATGCTCAGATGTGGTACACAACAACTTATATTCCAGGGACCTGACAGATATTAGTGACACCCTGGCAGACCAGTTCAGTGCAATGTACCCCCTCCCTCACCCCCAAAACATGATAGTTATCACAGCTGTATGTAACCTCACTGTCATCCTGGATGTCCATGTGAGAGCCACAGTCAGCAAAGACGAGTACACAGCATCAATGGGACCTGATGGTATCCCCAGTTGCATGCTATGTGAACTACAGATGGAGCTAAACCTGTATATGCAGATGCTATTTAACCTTAGCCTTGCTACAGGATCTGTACCTGAACACTGGCGTACAGCAACAGTGGTCCCACTCCACAAAGGAGATGCCTCCACAGACCCTGGCAGCTACCACCACACAAGCTTAAACAGCCTTGTCTGCAAAGCTTTGTGAAGGGTCATTATGGAGCTTCCACACAGAGACATTGGTGTCCTACAGACCCTTGATTCCCACCCAATTCAGCTTTGTACAGGGCAGATCCTGCGTTTTGCACCAAGTTGACTACTTTGAAACTGTCAGTAGAGCCGTTGATGAGGGCTACACAGTACACACAACCTACCTGCGCTTGGCTAAGGCCTTGACACAATACCCCACTCAGGCATCATAGACAAGCTCAACAGCTGAAATATAACACCATATGTCACAGCATAGGTTGCAAAATGGCTCAGAAACAGAACCCATAATGTCAACATTGCAGGTGCCTTGTCAGGTTCAAAGCCAGTCACAAGTGGTGTCCCACAAGGTTGTGTCCTGGGACCTCTCTTATTTGGTATTTACTTTTCAGATGTGAAAGCAAACATAGGAGGGTTGTGGCCGACAAAGTTTACAGATGACTGCAACCTGGGCACCATAGTGAATACATCAGCCAGCACACACATCCTACAGACTGCCGCCACACAGACAGATAGCTGGTGCTGGACTCATGGCCTGAAACTGACTGCAACTGATGTGTAGCCATCCCCTTTGGGAGGAACACAGTACCCACAGATCTGTACATAGACAGCAACCCAATGAGTACAGGAAACAAATCAGACAGCTGGGGACACATGTAGATAGTGACATCTCATTTGACACCCATGTTGCCAAAGTTGTTTGACAGACTTTTTCTATCTTGGCCACCTTATCATGGAGGGTATTCCATCCAGACCATAGGAGGTCATTGTACCACTATACTTCTCCCTTATCAGGCCCATGCTTGAATACAACGCCCCATTTGGTATGTACCTCAACCAGCACTTGCAGCAGCTGGAGAGACCCCACAAGTACCTTACCATGAAGATCAGGGATCTACAACACATGTCATATACTTCCAGAATAACTAAAAACAAGCTTTTTTCAGTGTCATACCACATACGCACAGGTGACCTATGCCTGACATACAAGACCATGTCCAATCAGGATTTGGTAGACATGCTCCACTGCAAGCAATCCACATCCACCAGAAACATGGGAGCTAAAGATTTGAACCTCAGCACATACATGTATAGGACATGCTGAAGGGACAGAGTCATAACTCAGAGGCATCTCAAACTCTAGCAGAGTATCCCAGTTCATGTTAGACAGAGTACCTCACTGACTCTCTTCAAGAGACATCTGGACAGCTGCATGTGGACAGGGCACAGACTAGACAGAGGCATAGTCACATTATTCAATTATGTAAGGTGGTCATAATGTGTCACTACTAAGTCAGAGGCACAATATTTCGTATCTATGCAGTACACATATTACCACTATGAGGGGTGGCAATAGCAATATTCATCAAGGACACCCTCACCTCATGGTTGGTGGCAACACACGATGCATTGGACACCATCCGGGTGCAATTAACCATAGGCAAGACTGCTCTGCAGTTTGTAGCATGTTACAGGCCATCCTCTGAAACTCAGGTACCTCACAGAGCTTTCATGAAAACAGTGGCGGGATACATGTACCTGCAAACACCATCACACTGGGTGATCCCAACTATCCAAATATAGACTGGGATCAGTACTACAGCCACAACACTCTAGCCCACAGGTTCCTAGAGTTCATACACTCACATGCCATGGAAGAACTAGTCACCATCCCCACAAGAGGAGACAACATAGTAGATCTCATCATCACAAACATGGGCTCACAATATTCAACACCAGAGGTATACCCATCATTGGTGAGATCAGATCATAACCTACTCTCAGTGGAAGTCCACATCCCACCCCCACCCCAGATAGAAAAGACCACAGTGCAGAACTTCTCAGAAGCCGACTACACACTTCTAATGACTGGTGTGGTCTCTTTCAAAGCCCCCAAGCCAGCAGACACCATTACCCAAGCCACTGTATCACTTACAACTGCCTTCTACCAGCACCTTCAGGACTGCATGGATAAGGCAATCCCAAACAAAACACAGACTCGTTGTACCAGAGGCAAGCGTCCAGTGTGGTGGACCTCAGCCATAAACAAGCACTACAACACAAGGAAGGAGGTACTACAAGATAGAGCGATATCCGTGGAAGGGTAGACACCCTGCTCAATATAGGTGAAACACTGAGTTCCCCATGAAATCATCCAAGGCGAATATTGGGAGTAAACCCACTAAGGACTCACGGGACAACCATGAGGCCTTTTATACATCGTTACACACCTGGGAGGAAACTCCCAGATATGCTCAGAATAGGCTCAGAATGCTGTAAATATCACTGAACCTACAGACATTGCCAACATACTGGCTGACAGGTTCAGTGCAGATTTCTCCCACCCCTCCACCACAACTGGAGAGATATGTATGAAAGAGGATTGTAGCCCCCCAAACATCTCAAATGCTCAGGTGGGAACTGCTCTATCCAAGGGAAAGGACACAGCATCCATGGGACCAGATGGTGTCCCTGGTTTTGTGCTCCATGAACTCACTCAAGAATTAAACCCGCAGTCAGGGCAGCTGTTTGATCTTAGCCTCAACTCAGGATATGTTCCCAAGGAGTGGCATATGTCAATGGTGGACCCACTTCACATGGGGGTGCCTCCACCAACCACGGAAACTACCATCCCATCAGCTTGACAAGCAGGGTCTGCTAAGCTATGGAGAAGATCATAATGGAAGTCATAGATGAGGACATAGGGGACTTGCAGACATTAGATCCAACCCAGTTAGGCTTTGTCGAGGGCAGATCATGCCTTTTAAACTTGGTTGACTGTTTCATAACAGACACCAAGGCCATTGACAAGGGCAAGGCACTCCACACAGCCTACCTTGACCTGGCAAAGGCTTTCAACACAATACCCCACTCGGGTATCATTGAAAACATCACCAGCTTAAATGTGAACCCATACATCACAAGATGGGTTGCAAACTGGCTACGTGACAGAACAGACAGGTTCAGACTTGCTGGTGCCATGTCACACTCCACAACTGTCACAAGTGGTGTCCCACAGGGCTCGGTCCTGGGCCCACTATTGCTCAGCATCTACTTTTCAGAAGTACAAGCAAACACAGCAGGATTATGGCTGACAAAGTTTGAAGATGACTGCAAACTGGGAACCATAGTTGGACACCCATCTGACACAGACATCCTTCAGAAGGGTGTCATAGACACGGATAACTGGTGCCAGAGCCATGGCCTTACATTAAACACTAAACAATGCATAGCCATACCCTTGGGGAAGAACAAGGTTACCACTAGTTCCCATGTAGGTGGCAATCCTCAAAGCACACAGGAGGTTATCAGGGACCTGGGCACCCAGGTTGACAGTAACCTTTTGTTTGACACTCACGTTGCCAGGGTAGTTAGGTAGAACTTCTACATTGCCCACCTCATCATGCAGGGATTCACATCTAGATCCAGGGAGGTCATTGTTCCCCTGTACTCTTCACTCATCGGACCATTGATTGAGTGCAATGCCCCATTCGGCATGTATATGACCCGACACCTATGGCAATTGGATGGGCCCACAAATTCCTCGACAGGAGGAGAAAGGGTCTCAAACATATTTCTTATGCTGCCTGACTGAAGGAATTCCAGCTTGATTCCGTGACTTACCGTCTGCTCAGAGGTGACCTGTGCCTGACATCCAAGGCAAGGTCCAAACCTGAGTTAATGTACACGCTTCACCTCAACACCTCTACATCCATCAGAACTACAGTGGCAGGAGATTTAAACCTCAACACAGATATTAATAGGATGTGCTGGAGGGACAGATTCTTCAACCAGAGAGTCCCTATGCTGTGGAACAACATCCTGGTACATGTGAGGCTGAGTACCTCACTGGCTTTGTTCAAGTGAGATCTTACTCAATGGATGGGAGATTGCAGGTATGCCCCAGGGATAACCTCAGTATCACTGCTTGTCAGAGGCACAGCAATATAATGGGCAAATTATCCGTCAGAGTGAAGGGGCGGCAGACTCCACGGAACTCTGGTCTAGGCTTATAAATGCCCTAGGGCAGATAGCCTAGTATGAACCTGTGAACCTGTGAACATAGGCCTGGGGCAGTTCCTGCTATTAGGACAGTGGTCTGCAGCAAGCTATATAGTAGTAGTCAGTTTTAGCCATTGGTGTTTGACCATGGCTAATGCATGTTGCTTCTTGTTGTGGTAACAACAGGGGTGTGTGGTTATCCATGCCATTTATTGGTAGTCACCCTCATTTTGTATCTTGTTCCATGTTTTTGCACATGTACATCACTGTATGAGGTGTGACCCTGGTAGTGTCAGGGTGCTGATGTGCGCTTTGACCCTGTTTTCTATTACAGCACTGATATGTGCATTCCTATACTGTGTGCATTTACACTGCACACATCTTGCTGTTTATACCTTTGGCATTGGGTAGCATTACATCTAGGTTCCTATCCCTTGTGATAGCTATGAGGTGGGTTTGTGTTTTGTGGTTTATGATTGGTGAGGGTGGATGTTAGTCATGGTCCTCAGGTGTGCATATGATACATGGTGTTACATTACTTAACACATGGCATTCATGCCTCGGGTGGTGCTGCAGGGCTGCCTCTGTTGGATGCACATACTACACTCCCTGTACGTTTGGAAGCAGGTTGTGTCATGTTAGGCATCCCTGTTACTGTATGAGTGAGTCAGAGCGGGTATCAGTCCCAGTGTTCCTACTGACCAAGCATATGTGCTATGCGTTGCCTCTTTGCCAAGGCCAGGGCATACTGGGCACGCCTCCTTCTGCCTACTGGGACAAGGTCAGGTTGTTCCTCCTCCAAGTCAACCCCTGCCTGTGGTGGCCTTGGCAATGGTGGGGGGATGTTTGGCCCAGCCCTGTGCTGGTCCTGCTGCAGCTGTTTCCGCAGGATCATATTATGTAGCATAGCACATATCATGATCATTTGGGTACATGTAGTTGGTGTGTACTGCAAAGCTCCACCAGACGTGTCCAGACACCGGAACCGTGACTTGAGCAGCCCAAACACACGCCTATGATATTACGTGTTTGTGCGTGTGCCTCATTATGGCGTTCCTGTTCGGGTGTGTGTGCATTTCTGATGGGTGTCATCAGCCACGGCTCAAGTGCATAACCAGCATCCCCACTAGGTGTCCGTGTGGGAAGTCCCCATTGGCAAATGATTGGTACAGCTGCGTCAGATGCCAGATGTGGGAATCGTGGTAGCTCCCAGGGCAGCCAGCACACACATTCATTATTATGCCCTGGGCATCACACACGACCTGGCAGTTGATGGAGGGGTATCCCTTGCGGTTAATGTAGACTCTACCGCGGGCACCGGCTGGTGCGTTGATGCGTATGTGCGTGCAGTCTATTGCACCCAGCACCTCAGGGTATCCCGCTATTTGCTGGAAGAGACGCGTATTGCTGGCCACAACCTCACGGTCATTAGGGACATATATATGATCACTGACATGTGGTGACATGGCATCCAGGAACTGGTGCAGTACCCTGGAGGCTGATGCCTGTGATATCCCCATCATATCGCCAGTTGGTCTCTGGAAGGTACCTGTTGCTAGTATTCTTAGGCCAACACATACCTTGGTTTCCACTGGGATGGGTTCCCCTCTGTTGGTTCTCTGTGTGAGGCGTGGCCTGCACAGCTCAACAATCTGCTGCAGGAGCTCCCTGTCCACTCTATAGCGCTCTACTATCTCCAGCTCATGTAACCCATGGTAGGTGACCCTGGGCCTGTATACTCTTCTCCTTCTCCTCACTCTGGGTTGTCTGTCAGCATCTGCATTATCACCACCCTCAGCAATTCGCCTATGTCTGATTATAACAGCTATGGCAGCCCCTAGCATTTCTGCTCTGAGTTCAGCTTTTTTTCAGTTTTCAATTCTGATAGCTTAGTTTCTGGCAGTATCTCTTGTGAGAAACAGCCTGCACTGCTCTCTGTTGTGTTTTAAGTGCTGGGTTGGGTTTCTAGTCTGCCTGTGTAATTGCCTGCTTCCAATTGTTTCCACCAATTAACTCCAGCAGTATTCCCTGGCAGTTTCCTGTATTTTGGGTCTGTCCTGCTTCCTCTCTGTGTGTTGAGAGGTAGCAATGTGCAGACAAGCTTAAACACGCCACAGTCACTTAAACGCGTACACATCCCTACACGGTGTTACACGCCACACATCCTTACACGGTGTTAGCTATGCTGATTCATGCTAAAACGCTGCACACTGCCTTACACACGCACGCGCCAAGAAACCGTTGTAAACAGTTTGCAACACGCCCCACGTAGAACCTGCCTTTACACGCGCACACGCCAAGATGCACATATATCAAGAAACTTAGAGTGTAGGGATAGCGTATGCCCTCAATTTCTTGACTTTCCTAGTGTTCTGTTGGGACACACCTCCCTCCCTGATGTCTGTCTGTCATCTCTTACCTTACGTTGCCCTCCAATCTGGTACATTTCTTTCTATCCTTCCCCCATGATGTCACCTACCTCTTACTCTGTTCCTCCCCTTCTCTAACTCTT
Source organism: Protopterus annectens (assembly GCF_019279795.1). NCBI lineage: Eukaryota > Metazoa > Chordata > Ceratodontiformes > Protopteridae > Protopterus > Protopterus annectens. The sequence goes on from NC_056728.1 coordinate 1,395,529,206, forward strand.
ACACTACTCAGAAAGTGCTCATTACCTATGTGGCAGTGTGATTCAGTATTGTAACCCTCATTTACATAGGATTGCCTAGTAATGCTTAGTTACATATCTTACACGGAGCTTCCCTTGACAACCACTAAACGGAGGCCATATTGTTTTGCTCTGCAAGTCCCTCCATTGACATTTCATGTAATACATAAATCCCACAATTGTGGGCTTATAAGCTTCGGTTTTCAGTTTTAGGTAGCGACCCTGTTTATGCTGGTGTGCGCTTCAGTTAAACACATAAATCCGTGAAAAAAAAAAAGTTATATAACTTTTTTGCAACATTTTTCATGCCAATGGCCACATATTTGGCCATTGGCATGCTTACTGTAACAAATGCACCCTTTATTTGGAGCTGACATAGCTCAGTTTTTAATTTTGCAGAAATGTACTCAGTTGTCAGCTGAGTACATTTCTGCAGCTAACACGTTCGTTACACGGACTGGTTTGGCTTAATGGATCGCTCACATACCTCATTTGCATATCTTGGAGCTGCAAATGAGGTATTGAGCATTTCACACTCCGTGTAAGAGACGTGTTAGCTGTCTCTTACACGGAGATTTGGGCTGTTGCTGAATCAGGAGGCTTACACGGAGGCTTACACTACTCTTAAACTCCGTGTAAGCCTTCCTGAATCTGGCCCAGTGCTTATATTCAAGCAGAAGACATTGTAAACTTGCTGGCTTTTACATTCAATGAAAATTTCACCCGTTTATCACCTCTGGTCACCTCTGATGAAATTCCTCCTATGATTCCATTGCCTGATATCACAAAAGAAGAAGTTGTCACTGCACTCTCTAAACCTAGAAACACAGTATTTATGAACCCTTATGGAATCCCAGGGTGCCCAGTAAATTGCTGAAGCATGACCTAGCACACCAATTCAGCTCTCTATTTAACAACAGTCTCTAGGCAGGCTTTGCTCCAGTAGAGTGGAGGACAGCAACAGTCATCCCTTTGCACAGAGGTGGGCCATCAATTGATCCTGGAAACTAATGACCCATAAGTCTGACTAGACTGATATGCAAGGAGAATCATGAAGCTGAAAACCCCTTTTTTTTAAATCACTTCCACCTGAATAGCCAGATGGTGCAGTGGTTAAGGTGTATGCCTTTCAATCGCAAGGTGCAAGGTTTGATGCTCACTACTGGGAGAAGCTTTACAGATTGAAGGTATATATTTTTTTTGCCCTGAGAGGGACAGAGACGAGATAGCGAAGCGGTTAAGATATTCGCCTCCCATGCACAAGGTACAAGGTTCGAGCCTGACCTCCGGCCAATGCATTATTTCCGGCCATTGCATTATCTACTTGTGCTTCTGTGGGGTCCCCCAAATCATGCTGAATGTTTCCATCTGAAACTCATCCATAAAGACAATTAAAAGGGGAGAATAGACAAGAAGGTCCTCGGCGCTCAAGTACCCCAAGACAAATAGAGGAGGAAATAGACTTAGTCGAAGAAGAATTGCAGCACCTCCAAACAGCATGTGGGATGACTACAGAACAGATATGTGGCCAAGCAAAAGATAGAAATAAGGTACTTAAAGAAAGGTAACTGAGGAAGTCACGAAGTCATCAAAAGAAAGGAGGAGTGCAGGACAAAGTAGGACATGGAATAGAAAGACTAGGCCAGGAAGGAATACTGGATGGCTAAGGAGGAAGCTAAGAATGGAGTTCTACCAGCTACTAGAAAATTACCTCCGTACTTGGCAAAAAGATACTATCAGGCTACAAGACAAACACAAAAAGGTAAAGTCAGACACAATTCTGCTCACCAGGCCCACCAGCCTCCAAGCTACATAGAAAAAGAAAAACATGGAAACTAAGCTGCTCCATGTCCAGCCTGACCATTGGCAAAGCCTCCCACCATATCATTGTTAGCTACAGGATCCCCACTGAGTACGAAGAGAAACACTCAGTATACCTGAAGTGACAGGGAGGGCATTCAGCCCAGCACAGGACAGATGGCCGATTTAACCGGATCTCACTCATAAACACAAAATACAACAGAAGATAGACATTTCTGTCTAAAACTAAGCAGGAGACTGCTCAACGGAAAAATAATCTCACATTAGTATCAACAGACAAAACTGGAAACTAGTCAAATCTGCAAAAGCTTAATAGGAGACTAAAATAGCCTTCTCTGCAAAGGATAATGGTAAAGTATTTTTAGTAAGATTAGAAATCTTAAGGGAAACACTCAGAAACGTGCTGAGTTGACTGAAAAAGACAATGCTTATATTCAAGCAGAAGACATTGTAAACTTGCTGGCTTTTACATTCAATGAAAATTTCACCCGTTTATCACCTCTGGTCACCTCTGATGAAATTCCTCCTATGATTCCATTGCCTGATATCACAAAAGAAGAAGTTGTCACTGCACTCTCTAAACCTAGAAACACAGTATTTATGAACCCTTATGGAATCCCAGGGTGCCCAGTAAATTGCTGAAGCATGACCTAGCACACCAATTCAGCTCTCTATTTAACAACAGTCTCTAGGCAGGCTTTGCTCCAGTAGAGTGGAGGACAGCAACAGTCATCCCTTTGCACAGAGGTGGGCCATCAATTGATCCTGGAAACTAATGACCCATAAGTCTGACTAGACTGATATGCAAGGAGAATCATGAAGCTGAAAACCCCTTTTTTTTAAATCACTTCCACCTGAATAGCCAGATGGTGCAGTGGTTAAGGTGTATGCCTTTCAATCGCAAGGTGCAAGGTTTGATGCTCACTACTGGGAGAAGCTTTACAGATTGAAGGTATATATTTTTTTTGCCCTGAGAGGGACAGAGACGAGATAGCGAAGCGGTTAAGATATTCGCCTCCCATGCACAAGGTACAAGGTTCGAGCCTGACCTCCGGCCATTGCATTATCTACTTGTGCTTCTGTGGGGGTCTGTCCCCCAAATCATGCTGAATGTTTCCATCTGAAACTCATCCATAAAGACAATTAAAAGGGGAGAATAGACAATAAGGTCCTCGGATCTCAAGTACCCCAAGACAAATAGAGGAGGAAATAGACTTAGTCGAAGAAGAATTGCAGCACCTCCAAACAGCATGTGGGATGACTACAGAACAGATATGTGGCCAAGCAAAAGATAGAAATAAGGTACTTAAAGAAAGGTAACTGAGGAAGTCACGGAAGTCATCAAAAGAAAGGAGGAGTGCAGGACAAAGTAGGACATGGAATAGAAAGACTAGGCCAGGAAGGAATACTGGATGGCTAAGGAGGAAGCTAAGAATGGAGTTCTACCAGCTACTAGAAAATTACCTCCGTACTTGGCAAAAAGATACTATCAGGCTACAAGACAAACACAAAAAGGTAAAGTCAGACACAATTCTGCTCACCAGGCCCACCAGCCTCCAAGCTACATAGAAAAAGAAAAACATGGAAACTAAGCTGCTCCATGTCCAGCCTGACCATTGGCAAAGCCTCCCACCATATCATTGTTAGCTACAGGATCCCCACTGAGTACGAAGAGAAACACTCAGTATACCTGAAGTGACAGGGAGGGCATTCAGCCCAGCACAGGACAGATGGCCGATTTAACCGGATCTCACTCATAAACACAAAATACAACAGAAGATAGACATTTCTGTCTAAAACTAAGCAGGAGACTGCTCAACGGAAAAAGAATCCCACATTAGTATCAACAGACAAAACTGGAAACTAGTCAAATCTGCAAAAGCTTAATAGGAGACTAAAATAGCCTTCTCTGCAAAGGATAATGGTAAAGTATTTTTAGTAAGATTAGAAATCTTAAGGGAAACACTCAGAAACGTGCTGAGTTGACTGAAAAAGACAATGCTTATATTCAAGCAGAAGACATTGTAAACTTGCTGGCTTTTACATTCAATGAAAATTTCACCCGTTTATCACCTCTGGTCACCTCTGATGAAATTCCTCCTATGATTCCATTGCCTGATATCACAAAAGAAGAAGTTGTCACTGCACTCTCTAAACCTAGAAACACAGTATTTATGAACCCTTATGGAATCCCAGGGTGCCCAGTAAATTGCTGAAGCATGACCTAGCACACCAATTCAGCTCTCTATTTAACAACAGTCTCTAGGCAGGCTTTGCTCCAGTAGAGTGGAGGACAGCAACAGTCATCCCTTTGCACAGAGGTGGGCCATCAATTGATCCTGGAAACTAATGACCCATAAGTCTGACTAGACTGATATGCAAGGAGAATCATGAAGCTGAAAACCCCTTTTTTTTAAATCACTTCCACCTGAATAGCCAGATGGTGCAGTGGTTAAGGTGTATGCCTTTCAATCGCAAGGTGCAAGGTTTGATGCTCACTACTGGGAGAAGCTTTACAGATTGAAGGTATATATTTTTCCCTGCCCTGAGAGGGACAGAGACGAGATAGCGAAGCGGTTAAGATATTCGCCTCCCATGCACAAGGTACAAGGTTCGAGCCTGACCTCCGGCCAATGCATTATTTCCGGCCATTGCATTATCTACTTGTGCTTCTGTGGGGGTCTGTCCCCCAAATCATGCTGAATGTTTCCATCTGAAACTCATCCATAAAGACAATTAAAAGGGGAGAATAGACAAGAAGGTCCTCGGCGCTCAAGTACCCCAAGACAAATAGAGGAGGAAATAGACTTAGTCGAAGAAGAATTGCAGCACCTCCAAACAGCATGTGGGATGACTACAGAACAGATATGTGGCCAAGCAAAAGATAGAAATAAGGTACTTAAAGAAAGGTAACTGAGGAAGTCACGGAAGTCATCAAAAGAAAGGAGGAGTGCAGGACAAAGTAGGACATGGAATAGAAAGACTAGGCCAGGAAGGAATACTGGATGGCTAAGGAGGAAGCTAAGAATGGAGTTCTACCAGCTACTAGAAAATTACCTCCGTACTTGGCAAAAAGATACTATCAGGCTACAAGACAAACACAAAAAGGTAAAGTCAGACACAATTCTGCTCACCAGGCCCACCAGCCTCCAAGCTACATAGAAAAAGAAAAACATGGAAACTAAGCTGCTCCATGTCCAGCCTGACCATTGGCAAAGCCTCCCACCATATCATTGTTAGCTACAGGATCCCCACTGAGTACGAAGAGAAACACTCAGTATACCTGAAGTGACAGGGAGGGCATTCAGCCCAGCACAGGACAGATGGCCGATTTAACCGGATCTCACTCATAAACACAAAATACAACAGAAGATAGACATTTCTGTCTAAAACTAAGCAGGAGACTGCTCAACGGAAAAAGAATCCCACATTAGTATCAACAGACAAAACTGGAAACTAGTCAAATCTGCAAAAGCTTAATAGGAGACTAAAATAGCCTTCTCTGCAAAGGATAATGGTAAAGTATTTTTAGTAAGATTAGAAATCTTAAGGGAAACACTCAGAAACGTGCTGAGTTGACTGAAAAAGACAATGCTTATATTCAAGCAGAAGACATTGTAAACTTGCTGGCTTTTACATTCAATGAAAATTTCACCCGTTTATCACCTCTGGTCACCTCTGATGAAATTCCTCCTATGATTCCATTGCCTGATATCACAAAAGAAGAAGTTGTCACTGCACTCTCTAAACCTAGAAACACAGTATTTATGAACCCTTATGGAATCCCAGGGTGCCCAGTAAATTGCTGAAGCATGACCTAGCACACCAATTCAGCTCTCTATTTAACAACAGTCTCTAGGCAGGCTTTGCTCCAGTAGAGTGGAGGACAGCAACAGTCATCCCTTTGCACAGAGGTGGGCCATCAATTGATCCTGGAAACTAATGACCCATAAGTCTGACTAGACTGATATGCAAGGAGAATCATGAAGCTGAAAACCCCTTTTTTTTAAATCACTTCCACCTGAATAGCCAGATGGTGCAGTGGTTAAGGTGTATGCCTTTCAATCGCAAGGTGCAAGGTTTGATGCTCACTACTGGGAGAAGCTTTACAGATTGAAGGTATATATTTTTTTTGCCCTGAGAGGGACAGAGACGAGATAGCGAAGCGGTTAAGATATTCGCCTCCCATGCACAAGGTACAAGGTTCGAGCCTGACCTCCGGCCAATGCATTATTTCCGGCCATTGCATTATCTACTTGTGCTTCTGTGGGGGTCTGTCCCCCAAATCATGCTGAATGTTTCCATCTGAAACTCATCCATAAAGACAATTAAAAGGGGAGAATAGACAAGAAGGTCCTCGGCGCTCAAGTACCCCAAGACAAATAGAGGAGGAAATAGACTTAGTCGAAGAAGAATTGCAGCACCTCCAAACAGCATGTGGGATGACTACAGAACAGATATGTGGCCAAGCAAAAGATAGAAATAAGGTACTTAAAGAAAGGTAACTGAGGAAGTCACGGAAGTCATCAAAAGAAAGGAGGAGTGCAGGACAAAGTAGGACATGGAATAGAAAGACTAGGCCAGGAAGGAATACTGGATGGCTAAGGAGGAAGCTAAGAATGGAGTTCTACCAGCTACTAGAAAATTACCTCCGTACTTGGCAAAAAGATACTATCAGGCTACAAGACAAACACAAAAAGGTAAAGTCAGACACAATTCTGCTCACCAGGCCCACCAGCCTCCAAGCTACATAGAAAAAGAAAAACATGGAAACTAAGCTGCTCCATGTCCAGCCTGACCATTGGCAAAGCCTCCCACCATATCATTGTTAGCTACAGGATCCCCACTGAGTACGAAGAGAAACACTCAGTATACCTGAAGTGACAGGGAGGGCATTCAGCCCAGCACAGGACAGATGGCCGATTTAACCGGATCTCACTCATAAACACAAAATACAACAGAAGATAGACATTTCTGTCTAAAACTAAGCAGGAGACTGCTCAACGGAAAAAGAATCCCACATTAGTATCAACAGACAAAACTGGAAACTAGTCAAATCTGCAAAAGCTTAATAGGAGACTAAAATAGCCTTCTCTGCAAAGGATAATGGTAAAGTATTTTTAGTAAGATTAGAAATCTTAAGGGAAACACTCAGAAACGTGCTGAGTTGACTGAAAAAGACAATGCTTATATTCAAGCAGAAGACATTGTAAACTTGCTGGCTTTTACATTCAATGAAAATTTCACCCGTTTATCACCTCTGGTCACCTCTGATGAAATTCCTCCTATGATTCCATTGCCTGATATCACAAAAGAAGAAGTTGTCACTGCACTCTCTAAACCTAGAAACACAGTATTTATGAACCCTTATGGAATCCCAGGGTGCCCAGTAAATTGCTGAAGCATGACCTAGCACACCAATTCAGCTCTCTATTTAACAACAGTCTCTAGGCAGGCTTTGCTCCAGTAGAGTGGAGGACAGCAACAGTCATCCCTTTGCACAGAGGTGGGCCATCAATTGATCCTGGAAACTAATGACCCATAAGTCTGACTAGACTGATATGCAAGGAGAATCATGAAGCTGAAAACCCCTTTTTTTTAAATCACTTCCACCTGAATAGCCAGATGGTGCAGTGGTTAAGGTGTATGCCTTTCAATCGCAAGGTGCAAGGTTTGATGCTCACTACTGGGAGAAGCTTTACAGATTGAAGGTATATATTTTTTTTGCCCTGAGAGGGACAGAGACGAGATAGCGAAGCGGTTAAGATATTCGCCTCCCATGCACAAGGTACAAGGTTCGAGCCTGACCTCCGGCCAATGCATTATTTCCGGCCATTGCATTATCTACTTGTGCTTCTGTGGGGGTCTGTCCCCCAAATCATGCTGAATGTTTCCATCTGAAACTCATCCATAAAGACAATTAAAAGGGGAGAATAGACAAGAAGGTCCTCGGCGCTCAAGTACCCCAAGACAAATAGAGGAGGAAATAGACTTAGTCGAAGAAGAATTGCAGCACCTCCAAACAGCATGTGGGATGACTACAGAACAGATATGTGGCCAAGCAAAAGATAGAAATAAGGTACTTAAAGAAAGGTAACTGAGGAAGTCACGGAAGTCATCAAAAGAAAGGAGGAGTGCAGGACAAAGTAGGACATGGAATAGAAAGACTAGGCCAGGAAGGAATACTGGATGGCTAAGGAGGAAGCTAAGAATGGAGTTCTACCAGCTACTAGAAAATTACCTCCGTACTTGGCAAAAAGATACTATCAGGCTACAAGACAAACACAAAAAGGTAAAGTCAGACACAATTCTGCTCACCAGGCCCACCAGCCTCCAAGCTACATAGAAAAAGAAAAACATGGAAACTAAGCTGCTCCATGTCCAGCCTGACCATTGGCAAAGCCTCCCACCATATCATTGTTAGCTACAGGATCCCCACTGAGTACGAAGAGAAACACTCAGTATACCTGAAGTGACAGGGAGGGCATTCAGCCCAGCACAGGACAGATGGCCGATTTAACCGGATCTCACTCATAAACACAAAATACAACAGAAGATAGACATTTCTGTCTAAAACTAAGCAGGAGACTGCTCAACGGAAAAAGAATCCCACATTAGTATCAACAGACAAAACTGGAAACTAGTCAAATCTGCAAAAGCTTAATAGGAGACTAAAATAGCCTTCTCTGCAAAGGATAATGGTAAAGTATTTTTAGTAAGATTAGAAATCTTAAGGGAAACACTCAGAAACGTGCTGAGTTGACTGAAAAAGACAATGCTTATATTCAAGCAGAAGACATTGTAAACTTGCTGGCTTTTACATTCAATGAAAATTTCACCCGTTTATCACCTCTGGTCACCTCTGATGAAATTCCTCCTATGATTCCATTGCCTGATATCACAAAAGAAGAAGTTGTCACTGCACTCTCTAAACCTAGAAACACAGTGGGCAGGATTCACAAAGGCTTGCATGGAGTGTAAAAGACGTGCAACACTCCATGCAAGCCTCGCGATCCAGGAACAGCCCTAAGCTCCGTGTAAGAGACCAGCTAAAACGTCTCTTACGTGGACTGGGCATGGACATTCTAAATACCTCACTTGCATCCGAAAGGTATGCAAATGAGGTATATTAGCGATCCACGAAGTAGAAACCAGTCCGTGTAGGAGACGTTTTAGCTGCAGAAATGTACTCAGCTGACAACTTAGTACATTTCTGCAAATTCCGCAACGGATCGATGTCAGCTCCAAAAAAGGTTGCATATGATTCAGGCAGCATGCCAATGACCAAATATGTGGCCATTGGCAAGATAACCCGATGCAAAAATATTACAAATATAATTTTTTTTCGTTTTTGTTTAAACCCACCGCAGCCCCGCGCAAACATGCTGCGCTGTATAAAACCACAAAAAAGAAGGTTATAAACCCACAAATGTGGGTTTTATGCAATACATGGAATGAGAATGCAGGGACCAGCAGACCAAAACCAACATGGCCACCGTGTAGTGGTTGCTAAGGGTGGAAGCTGAGTCTAAGACATGTAACTAAGCATTAGTAGGCAATCTCATGTAAATGAGGGTTTGGATACTGAATCTCACAGTCACATACCAAATGAGCACAGTCTGAGTAGTGTAAGAGATAGAAAAGGGGGAGGAATAGAGTAGGAGATAGGTGACATCACAGGGGGGAATGTTAGAAAGAAATGCAGTTCATTGGAGGCCAGTGTAACATGACAGATGACAGGCACAGATCATAAAAAGAGGTGTGCCCCTAGATAAGTCATGGAAAGTCAAGAAGTGGAAGGTGTACACTGTTACCTACACCAAAGTTTCTTGCTGGCCGTGCATGCGCACGTGTGCGTGCCATGAAGCACGAGTAGGACAGGGTGCGCGCGTGTAAGGCAGTGTGAGCATGTGGGAGCATGTTGGGAGATGTTTAACACTGTTTGCGTGGGTGTGCGTGTGTGTAAGGCAGTCTGAGTATGTTGGAGGCTGTTGGCAGACGTGTAACAGTGTTTGCGTGGGTGTACACGCGTGTAAACCCGAATAAGTAGATTCTGAACCGTGTAAGCACGTGTGCGCACGTGTAAGCCACTGTGAGCGTGTTTCAGATAGTATGCATGTTGCTCCCCCCTGAGGAAACAGAGAGGAAAAAGGAAGCAACAGAATTAATAGGAAGCTAGCAGGGATAACTGCTGAAGCTAGCAGGTGAAAATAATTAGAAGCAGGCAATTACACAGGCAGAATAGTAGCCCAGCCCAGCACTTAAAACTCTGCAAACAGTAGTGCAGGATGTTTCCATTAAGAGACACTGCAAGACAGGAGTAAGCTAATAGAAGTGAAAACTGAAAAAGCTTCACTCAGAGCAGAAATGTTAGGGTCTGCCATAGCTGTCATAATGAGACATAGGCGACTTGCTGAGGGTGGTGACAATGCCGATGGTGCCAGACAACCCACAGTGAGGATATGGAGAAGAGTGTACAGGCCCAGGGTCACCTACCACGGGTTACATGAGCTGGAGATAGTAGAGCGCTATAAAGTGGACAGAGAGCTCCTGCAGCAAATTGTTGAGCTGTGCAGGCCACGCCTCACAGACAGAACCAACAGAGGGGAACCCATCCCAGTGGAAACCAAGGTATGTGTTGGCTTAAGAATACTAGCAACAGGTACCTTCCAGAGACCAACTGGCGATATGATGGGAATATCACAGGCATCAGCCTCCAGGGTACTGCACCAGTTCCTGGATGCCATGTTAGCACATGTCGGTGATCATGTATATTTCCCCAATGCCCGTGAGGTATTGGCCAGCAATATGCGTCTCTTCCAGCAAATAGCGGAATACCCTGAGGTACTGGGTGCAATAGACTGCACGCACATACGCATCAAAGCACCAGCCGGTGAGCGGGGTAGGGCCTACATTAGCCGCAAGGGCTTCCCCTCCATCAACTGCCAGGTCATGTGTGATGCCCAGGGCATAATAATGAGTGTGTGTGCTGGCTGCCCTGGGAGTTATCACGATTCCCACATCTGGCATTTGACGCAGCTGTACCAGACATTTGCCAATGGGGACATCCCACATGGACACCTAGTGGGGGATGCAGGTTATGCACTGGAGCCGTGGCTGATGACACCCATCAGAAACACACACACACCTGAACAGGAACGCCATAATGAGGCACACGCACAAACACGTAATGTAATAGAGCGTGTGTTTGGGCTGCTCAAGTCATGGGTCCGGTGTCTGGACACATCTGGTGGAGCCTTGCAGTACACACCAACTACATGTACCCAAATTGTCATGGTATGTGCTATGCTACATAATATGATCTTGTGAAAACAGCTGCAGCAGGACCAGCATAGGGCCGGGCCAAACCACCCCCCACCATTGCCAAGGACATCACAGGCAGAGAGTGACTCGGAGGAGGAACAACCTGAGCCTGCCCCAGTAGGCAGAAGGAGGCGTGCCCAGTATGCCCTGGCCTTGGCAAAGAGGCAACGCATAGCACATACACTGGCTCAGTAGGAACCCTGGGAATGATACCCCTCTCTGACTCACTCATATAGTAACAGGGATGCCTAACATGACACAACCTGCTCTCAAACATGTACAGGGAGTGTAGTATGTGCATCCGACAGAGGCAGCCCTGCAGCACCACCTGAGGCATGATTGCCATGTGTTAAGCAATGTAACACCATCTAGTATATGCAAACATGAGGACCCTGCCTAACATCTCACCCTCACCAAGCATGATGTCACACTATGAAGACAAGAATATCAAGTACAATAATTGGCTGAAGTAATGCAGTCAGTCAAAGGGGAGCCAATGTGTTACAGGCTGGGAAGATATGCGGCGTTTGACATGATGCACCACCTGCTAGGGGTGGCGTGCACCTATCATGCCATGCCCCATGGATACTGGCAAAGGCTGTCAGTACCCACAGCATGCCCTGAATAGGTAAGTCTCAAAACACAAACCCAACCTCATAGGTTCTACAAGGGATAGGAACCTAGATGTAATACTACCCCATGACAGATGTATAAACAGCAAGATGTGTGCAGTGTAAATGCACACAGTAAGGAGAATGTAGATACCAGTCCTGTAATAGAGAACTGGGCAAGGCTCACATCAGCACCCTAACACTACCAGGTCACACCTCATACTGTGCTGTACAGCCGCAAAACATGGAACGAGCTACAAAAGGAGGGTGACTAGCAAGAAATGGCAAGGATAACCACACCCCCATGTTGGTACCACAACAAGAAGCAGCATGGAATATCCATGGTCAAATACCAATGGCTAAAACTGCCTCAGTATATAGCCTGCTGCAGACCACTGTCCTAATACCAGGAACAGCACCTGGCCTATGTCGGAATACATGAATATATCAAGCCCCCCAAACCACATTATATTGCTCGACTGAAAATACCCAGACATACACCGGTAGCATTGTACTAGCACCAACACAGTAGGAGAAAATTACCCAGATTCCATAAACCAAAATGCCCAGTAACAATGTACTACTCCCACAAGAGGGGTAAGCATACTGGATGTGATAATCAGCAACATGTGTACTGGATGGCAAGATGAGAAGTGTACCCCTCACTGGTAAGACCAGACCATAGAGTAATCACACTGGATATAAACACCCTGACCCCAGTCCTTGGCCAGAATACCACAGTGAAAAACATGTGTAAAGTATAGGTTGCAGCCCTCAAAACCGATGTTGAATCCACAAAAGGCCCTGTGCAAGTGCAGAATATGGGACACACCACAGAACATGTTATACAGGCATTCCATGAACACAGCCAGGAATGCTTGGAGTATGCAATCACAAATAACAACAACACACAATGCCATACACGCAGGCATCTGGCATGCTGGCCTCCAGCCATTACCAAACCATGCAAGAGAATGAGGAAGTTACCACATGATAGAGCAAACATAAAAGGGAAGTAATCACTGACCAGTAGTATGGCAACAACATATGTCCACACATACAATCCACTAAGTCCAGCACAACAAGTATAATCTATGAATCCAGAGGCAATGTGACGCCAGTACCAAGTACACAGACAACCACAACACCCCCCAATAAATACAAACATATGTGATAGATGCATCCATGTATCCAAACCAGAGGTTGAGCTCCAACAACTCAGTACTGTCAACACTAGTCAGGAGGAGAAGGTAACCACATACACCACAAACCCAGTCCCACATAGACCTACCAGAACTGTAAACCAAGCACATAAACACAGACAAATATTCCCGGAGGCCTCAATTACAAAGACACCACACCAACAGAAGCCTCCAAAGTAGATCATAAGCAACCACAACCTTCAAACATAGCACATGCAACGAATAGTACGCAAATCTGGTGTGCCAAACAGTCACAGGCCCGAAGGAGAAACAACATGCCTGATACAGTCATAATAAGTGTCTGCATAGGCAGACACACAGCTGTCCCACTCACCAGACTGAACAAGGGAAAGGGTAGAGTAAGCTGCTTGTAGGTTGCCAAAAAATGCCACTTAACACAAGTACGCAGGTCACCCCAAAGCAAGCAGAAATATGATGCACTCAATGTCCATGCTGGTGTGAATTACCTGAGATGTACCTCCCTGGTCAACATCAAATGAGACATGGATAGTCCCTCCGAGTATGTACCCCAGGGCAGGATGACACTGGCTGTGTGCAGCATCCAACCCTCACCAAGAATGATGCCACAGTACAAACACAGAATGCTCATGTTTAACAGCTGGCACAGTTACAGCTGTCAGTCCAAGAGGGTGTAATGTGTGTCTGCTTGAGATGTCAAGCATGACAAGCCATGCTGCTATTACAGGGATGGCTGTCAGCTGTTACCCGTGTGCGTCTGGATACTGGATAAGGCCTATGCCGCCTCCATAGAGCCGTATGTAGGCAAGGTCAAAAAGACTACCCACCACCCTAGAAAACATAAGTGGTAGGAAACATAAGGGTAATGCTGACCAATGCCAGATGTGTAAACTGCAATATGCATGCCCCTGAGGCACTTCCCATTATGGAGAACATTGATGCCTGTCCAGTGACAGAAGCCTGCTGCAGGCCTAGTGATAGCACACCAGCACTACTAGGTTATACCACATACCATGTGTTATGGCCCCAACACCTGCACCAAGACATCAAAGGAGGGGGAGTATCCATATGCAGCACAGACACCCATATAGCCAGGTAACTGACAATGCACAAAGCAGTGGACACCACCCATGTGCACATAACTGTAGTCAAAACTGCTGTACAGTCTGTAGCATGCGACAAAAAAACAAAAATGAAGAGCAGGAACACGATAGGATACCCTTACTTTAAGGGTAACATCAACTTACTTAGTAGTATATATATATATTTTTTAAGTAATAACTAGCATTTGTTTACTTATTTTATATATTGTAAATAATGTATATAGATTTTTATATGGAACATTCATGAAATTGTTTAAAAACTAGGTTCAATGTACCATTATTGTTACATTCGACATAAACAACAGGTTTCAATTTTTTGTAAATGCATTTCTGCTTTAATGTTCCTATGGTAACAGTTTATCAGGAAATGCATTTCATGTCGATTGGCATAGTAAACTTTGAAACATTATTTAAGGTTTTGACATACACTCCTATGCTGTTTGTCTGATGAAGGCTGGAGATTGCTCTGGCCGAAAGCGCTTACGTTCTATCTGGATTTAATAAAATCATCCATTTATTTTAAGCTGTCTCCTATCGTATTCCTGCTCTTCATTTTTGTTTTTTCGTGGATTTCATTAGTTTATTTGTGCGTATATTGTGTTTGGAGATGTCGAGCGGATCCGGAGAAGCTTCACCTGTTTTATTCACGCAGCAGAATGGAGTGGAAGAAACAGCAGAAAGCTCTAACGGTAATTTAACAACCCTGGTAGAACTACTCTTGGGCAGGGTGGATGCATTAACTCAGAAGGTAGACGCGATGTCGGTTCTACCTTCATCACAGAGAGGCGGACTTCTCACCACGCCAATTACACGGCAGCATGTTAACGGCAGTGATTCCGGGATTCCTAACGCACAACAACCTCCTATATCGGAGGGGACAGTTCCTGCATCTACATTAGAGGAACGCTTACCATCAACTGGGGCGGAATCACAGCGTTCATTATCAGCAATGGCGGATCTACAGCGTCCTGTACTTTCGGTAGCTGTAACAACTCGAACAGGTAATTCACCTGGTAATTCTGGCAATGCTGTAAATGACAACAACAATGAAGTTAATTTTAATAATCAAGGGTTTCCTACAATGGCAAACTTTCTTGTTAATAACAACTTTTTTACTCAGGGGTTCAGCGTGCGCGCTGAGCCGTCTACTACATCAGGTCTTGAAAGCAGTGTCCTAAGTGAAAAAATTGAAGAGTTTGATAACAAGCTCTTCAAATGTAAGAAGCTACAGTTGGAAGTAGCATACCTTAATGAATGTGTGAAGAACAAGATAGTCCCTAAGGGACTAAGGCAATGGCGGTTTCCGTCAGGCTTGGTGGAGAATTCTCTTTTCCACCAGGAATTGTTAGACTTATTTGACCGCCAGGGCATTGAGTTTTTGCAAGCCCTTATTGCTTTCTACTCTAGAGACATTGCGACTCTGTCATTGGAGTTAGAAGCACTGGAAAAGTCTATCACTACTGATAGTGGTTTTTTTCGTTTTAAATATGACTATTGCCGCATTTTTCCAAGTATTGAGGCCAGTATGGAAAAATTATTGCTTGCCAAGAAAAAGAAACTTACCAGGGACTTAACAGATTATGCAAATAAATGTGCTTATCCTAGGCCTCCTCGGACAGTACAAATACTACACAATGAAAGCAATAGTCACACTGAACTTAACAATGCGACCAATTTTGTTGACACAAATAATCGGGGCAATAATGAAAACAATAACTTCTGGTCAAAGACAAAATACCAGAAGAAGCCCAAGATTAAACAATAATAATGTGGGTGCTAACAACTTGGAGCAGAATAATGCACCAGGGAACATCCCTAGGGATGGTGTTTCTATAGGTAACACTAATCAACATGAGGGCCAGGATTTTCACCAGGTCAACAACACCAGAACCACCAACCGTATCAGAGCTCAGATAGCGAACAATGTGAGAAACAACAGACGGGGGAGGAAGAGATGATACAGCTCCCCAGTTTTGGCTTCAAACCAAAAATCTTGGTCAGCTCTGACAGTGACTTTAAAGTTTATAACTACACACTTATCGATATCCACCAGGACATAGTCAATTTTTTTGCTAAAGATCTATCATTTGTTCCTGGGCAGCACATGGACATAGGTAGAATGCTTATAGACTTGAAAATATATGTTAGAAAACTCAACCTCAGTTCTCTACTTGGTAATGACACCTTAACACTTAACACTCTAAGGGTTTCTAGTACGTACAACCCTCCACTTCATCCCATTTTAGCAGTTTTTGAAAAAATCTGTGAGATTGACCTTTGGGCAATCAAGAATCATGTTATTTATACCAACCAAAGGCATTCTAACAACATCTCTATACTAGAATGGGATTTTCTTCACTTATTGAGGGACTGTAACATACGTGTCATGAAACCTGACAAGGGAGGGGGTGTGGTTTTGATGGACCATTATAAATATGTGGAATATATGATGGAGCATCTTAATACACCTGTCTATAAAGAGGTAACCCTTAATGAAATACACGGTGCTTATAGAACAATCAATAACACCTTGTATGACCTTTTACTAGAAGATGTTATTGATGTAAATACATATAAGTATTTACAGATGCCAGCTCCAAAAATTCCAACTTTTTTTGGTACACCCAAATTGCACAAACGACTACATGCACCACCTTTTAGGCCGATTATTGATGGGAGGGGCTCAGCTACTTATGCATGTGCTAGATATGTCGATAGTATCATCAAACCTCTCTTACAACAGGAGGCACACATTTGCAAGGATTCCTGGTCCTTCTTGAAAGATATCAGTAAGGTGGAATACAGTGCAGACATGATGTTTCTCACAATAGATATCAAAGATCTTTATACGGTTATACCGCAGGTAACAGGACTCAGTTGGGTCAGGGAATTCATGGTTGCTAAGAAGGTAGAAGACAATACTATTCATTTAAGTGAGACACTTTTGGAGTTGGTTTTAACCAACAACTTTTTCATGTTTGAAAATACCTTCTACCTTCAAACATCAGGTGTTGCCATGGGTTCACCCTGTGGGGGTTCATTCGCAAATGCCGTTTTAGCTTTTTGGGAAGCTGAATATCTATTTAAGGACAACCTTTTCCAACAACATGTCTCTTGGTACACAAGGTACCAGGATGACATTTTTTGTATTTGGAAGGGTGAGAAAGAACTGATTCCACTATTCATTGAAAGGATGACTAACATGACTGATTTTCTACAGTTCACCTTCAATGTAGCAGATACCGAGATAAACTATCTTGATATCATGTTAATTAAGGACACTCATAAGAGGAGATTAAAAAGTATCATTTATAGAAAACCGACACATTCTAACAGTTTGTTGCACTTTTCTAGCAATCACCCGTACTATCAAAAAAGATCAGTTATTAAGGGTCAGCTAGTAAGGGCAGCACGCATGGTAACTGATGACCATGATTTTTGTGCTGAATGCAACAAACTTAAGAATATGTTTTTGACAAGGGGTTACCCTTTAAACTTAGTTAATAACATCATATTGGAAGTATCAAACAAACGTAGGGAAGGCTATTTTATTCCCCTTCTTTCCACCAGTATTACAACGGATGTGGATGTTAGAACTATTGATACTCCAATTTTATTAGGTCCATCTAGTAACAACTGTTTGGAAAAAGACAATTATACCGTGTCCTTTATACATACTTATTCCTTGGATTTCCAAAAAATCAGGGAAATTTTTAATAAAAATTGGGATGTTATCAATCACGATAATACCCTCTCAAACATTTTGGGCATAAGACCCAAATTAACTTATAGGAGGGGCCATAATCTAAAAGCTATTTTAGAAAGACCACCTAACAGGTTTATTTCGAATCGACCACATGGCATGCATAAATGTGGTGCATGTGCTCAATGTAAGTTTATCAAGGTAGGATCACAATTTACCATCAATAATAGAACTTATAAGGTCAATAATTTTTTCAATTGTGAGTCTAAATCAGTGGTTTACGGCGCTCTCTGTAACCAATGTAAAGCTTTTTACATTGGCAAGATGGAGCGTAAATTTAGGACCAGGATCTATGAACACATGTATGCTGTAAGCAGACATGATGTCAACAACGCTTTAGCAAAACACACTATAGAATGCACAGGTCATACTTTCAATTTTGTCATTGTGCATCAAAGGGTTCCTGAAATTAGGGGTGGTCCTTGGCAAATTAAATTAGAGATTGACGAACTTATGTGGCAAGTTCGGACTAGGGCACATCTTACATCAGGTATTAATGACAATCTGTCTATTAAATGTGTGCTTAAGTGGTTATCATATAATCGATGACATAACCAATGAGTTACAACTTAGTCATTTCACAACTGACACATTACAAGTTTCATGAATGACATGGGTTTGTTGTAGCATCTATGTTAATGAATGTATGTTTTGGTGAGAATTCGCCCTTACCTGCACTTACTTTAAGGGTAACATCAACTTACTTAGTAGTATATATATATATTTTTTAAGTAATAACTAGCATTTATTTACTTATTTTATATATTGTAAATAATGTATATAGATTTTTATATGGAACATTCATGAAATTGTTTAAAAACTAGGTTCAATGTACCATTATTGTTACATTCGACATAAACAACAGGTTTCAATTTTTTGTAAATGCATTTCTGCTTTAATGTTCCTATGGTAACAGTTTATCAGGAAATGCATTTCATGTCGATTGGCATAGTAAACTTTGAAACATTATTTAAGGTTTTGACATACACTCCTATGCTGTTTGTCTGATGAAGGCTGGAGATTGCTCTGGCCGTAATGCGCTTACGTTCTATCTGGATTTAATAAAATCATCCATTTATTTTAAGCTGTCTCCTATCGTGTTCCTGCTCTTCATTTTTGTTTTTTCGTGGATTTCATTAGTTTATTTGTGCGTATATTGTGTTTGTAGCATGCGACAGACCACACTCTCACACACAAGAACCCCACCCAGACATCCGAAGACACTGGACAGTATGAATGTCCCACCAAATACCAGACAAGGTACACAAAGTACCACATAGGTGTCAAACCATTATGTATGCAAGGAGTCATCAGGGACCTAGGGACACAGGTCGACATTAATCTGTCATGTGACAGCCACAATGCCAATGTGGCTATGAAGACTGTTGATACTGGACACAGTATCATGAAAGGATTCACATCAACATCAACAGAGGTCACTGTGCCGCTGCACTGTTCCCTTATCAGACCCATAATCTAGTACAATGACTCATATGGGATGTACCATATGTGACACCTGCAGCGGTTCGGAAAACCTCATAGTTACCCCACCAACAGGATAAAGGGTGTGAAATATATGTCATATGCTGCCTGGCTGTAGACACCCCAGCTGACTGCAGTCACACACTGCCTACACAGAGGCATTGTATGTCTGTTGTACCAGGCCATGTCCAACACAGGAGTAATGGACATGCTACACCACAGGAAATCAAAGCCATTGGAGCTGTGAGAGTCACAGATGTCAACCTCAAGACATAATGAAATAAGATGTGCTGGAGGGACAGATACATAACCCATAGGCTCCCCACACCCAGAAACAGGATCCCCATCCATGGTAGGCAGAGCCCCTCACTGACACCCCTCAACAGGAATATTGCCAAGTGGATGGATGACCGCATATGTATACTGGGGGTCCCCACTGTGTCATGACCAGACAGAGGCACAGTGAAGAACCTCATAAATGGCCATAATTGAACATAGCAAGGGGTGGCGAAAGGCACACACACTCTAGCTAGGCTTACTAATGGCCTAGGGTGTCTAGCCTACTATGAACCCATGAACCTATGAAGATACAAAACGTACAGGACACTATGGATAATCACAAGGCATACCCAACTGATGGTAGGAACCATGTTGGGCATCCACAGATATGTTCCGAATCATGCAGATATTACAAACAACATACCAAAACACACACACATATTGCTAACATACAACCTGTCAGGTGCAGTGCAAACACCCCCCCCCCGAGTGCAAAATACCTATCCCAGCAGATGGTCCCCTGACATTGCAGATGCTGAGGTAACAGCCATCATCTGCAAAGCAGGACACACAGCAGCAAAGGTATGTGATGGTGTCCTGTGCTGAGGCCAACATGGACCCCAAGAGTAATGGAATGCAAAATCACACTACTGGCCAATGTCAGCCTTACCACAGGATATGTATCCAAAGAGCAGTGTACAACAACAGTGGTCCATCACAACAAAGGTGTTGCCAGAATGGATACTCCAAACTACCACCCCAGGATCCTGACAAGCTTGTTCTGCACAGCTATGGAAAGGATCAGTATGTACCACAGACAGAAGGCTAATGTGGACCTACTGATACTGGATCCTACACACTGTGGCTGTTGTAAATGCAGAACCGGCCCCTAAACATGTCTGACCCATTTGAAGCAGTCATTAAGGTCATTGATGAGGGCTATGTGGTCCACACAGCGTAGCTGGACCGTGCACATGCTTCTAGACAATACCGTACGTGTTCAGTATGGATATGTTCACCAGCTTAAATATACACCCCTATGTCAGTAGAGGGGTTGCAAAGCAGACCAAGGACAGAACTGACATGGTCAGACATGCCACATCCATGTCAGACTACAAAGCGGATATGAGTGGCATCCCACAAGGCCTGGTCTTGGCCCCCCACCCCCGTTCTGTATACATGTCCCATAGGTATAGGCCAACATGGAAGGACTGTGACTGAGCATGTATGCAGAGGAGTACAAACAGCCCACCATATCTGACCCCCAGCTGACACAAGCAACCCACAAAAGGGCCACCTACAAACAGACAACTGTAGCCATAGCCATGTCAGCAAGCTAATCGCAGAACTGTGTATAGACAGCCACTGTGGATATACAGTAGGTGCCCACAAATTACCACACAGGTGTTAACCCATGAGGTACCTAACATGTAATGTGAGACCTGGGTACAAAAGGTGATAAATATCCTGTACTGGACAAACATGTGTCTGTAGTGTTCGCAGAAACATGTACCATATACCCACCCAAACATGAAGGCTGGCAGATGTAGATAAGGGGAACTCACTCTGGCTCTGCAGCCATCCTCCATCAGCATCACAACTGACTACAATAGCCCCTGTGGGATATACCACAGCAGACACCTCCATCAACTGTAAAGTCCACAACAGTACCCCACCAGGGGTAGCAAAGAGCATGAACAGATGACATGTGTTGCCTGAGTAAACAAACTGCAGCCCCACACACCGCCATCCTTCCCAGCTACAGGAAAGCTGTGCCTGATGTATGAAGCCATGTCCAACCTGGAATGAATGAACATGTTGCACCTTGTACAATCTGAATGGCAGTGACCTATGCACATGAGAGACCTGAACCCCAGCACTGACATACATAGGACAAGCTGTACAGAATGATCCATAACACAGAAGGCACCCCCACACTTCAGTAAACTCCTGGTACAGGTCAGCCAGAGTGCCACATATCGACACCCCTCAAGAGGCATCCTGGTGAGTGTATGGGAGATGGTAGGCTACCCTGGGTATCACTGTTATGTCAGAGGTAGACAGAGGCACAGTATACCAACCATGACATATGTAATGGCAAACTCCAGTTACAATGTGTGTCAAAGGACAAACACACCCTGTGACTACCATCAGAAATGGCCTACGGAACATCACTAGTGTTTGCCAATGTCCACCCATGTTGTGGAATACACTAACAATGTTGGACGGGCCTGGTGTAGGTAGTCCATATCTGAACATATTGCAACATGGTCATATGTGCACAACTGGCCCCTACACAGTCTGTTGTGCTCACTATGAAGATGTCAAGCAGTGACAGGACTAAAGCCCAGGATATTGTCCACCACAGTGAAAGTACCGAACCTGTACACTATACGGTACTACAGTGTTAGGTCATTATGAAAGTATGTTGAGAACTGTCTGCAAAGTATCCCATGCAATTCCTGCAGGCACAGTATAATCCCTGTTGTGGCAGACATGAAGCAGTTGGCCAGTTAGTACACAACATGACACCCAGCACACAATCATAAATGTGCGATAATGTCAAAGGTCACACACACCCAAATATGTGGTGGACTTCAGAGTGCAACATATGGAAAGCTCACACTGGGCATGCTCGTACACTTTGATAAATGAGGCATATGTCAGACAACATGCCATGGAAAGGCTGAACTGGGCATGCTCACACACTTAGGCCATATCTCCGTGTAGCAGTTGGCCACAAATATCTGGTATTTGTACGTGTCAGTCCAGGAACCAACCACAACACAGCAATCAGCCCAGTGCACACAGTAAATGACCACAGAGACATAAGTGATATAGTGGATCACCGTCATATGCAAACATCTGCCACAGATACACAAGTTGGTCATCGGAACAGGGAATGCTATGGCAATAAAGACCTGCAAACAGTAGAACAGCACAACAAATATTGTGCATCCGATAATTGAACATATGGGTGTAGAGGTCAATACTAGGCTTCTTGCCCCAGGGAATGACAGCTCAGCCAGAGTGTGCTTGGCATCTGCATCCCCAGGATAGTAGGCTACTGTGCCACTGTAAAGTAGGTCACAGAAGGCTACATGTGAGGCTAGTGAGCTGTGCCTCTGTCAAGCAGGGGCACCGTGGAAGTCTCAGGGATTGAATGTGCTAAGCCACAGCCATGTTGTCGGTGTGTGCTGTGAGAGGGTTGCTGAGGATCTCTGACAGTAGGTGTCCGTCAATAACAGACTGAGGGGAGCCCCATCTGCATTCTCTGGACGATTCCACTGTCAACACTGTGTTGTAATGAGTATGTGTGGATGAAGTGCTGTGCTGGAACTGTCCGCAGATGTCCTCCCTCTGTGGGCTACAGCTCTGCAATGTATTAGGTCACTCTGTCTGTTGAACGGCGCATATATGGCCGGTGTACAGCTGACAGGTGTCTTGTTGTGGAGCAGTCATGGGTATATGTGGGATAGCATGACCAATGCAAACTGTACACATGCTCATAGGATGCAATTGTCAAGGATTATGCTGAGTGGCCAGTATAGTCCTCCAGCATGGGTCCTCTGAAGTCATCCACCCCAGTCTACACAAGTGTAGAGTCTGCTTGTGATAAACACAGTTTGTGTGCAGTGACAACCTTGCCTGGGGGTGGAGATGAGATATAGATGTCCAGGGAAAGGTGGGTATGGTCAGATATCAACAATGATGGTCTACCTCTGGTGTGGAACAGTGAGTACCCACGTTGCAGATGGACAGGTGCAATATTTATTCACCCATGTGGCTGTGGTGTGTGGTTCTGCCATAGCACATGGACCCACAAATTGTAGTGGCTGTAGGGTAAAGTGGTAGAGGCCTGAGTAGTTCTCATACACAATATGCCTGTACCTGATGTTAACAACTGGAATGGTGTATGTGAATACCTGCATATCCTGGCACTGTTCCCAGGGAAGCTAAGTGTGTGTCCTGTATGTGGGTGTGATGTTCTGGAATGGTTGTGTTGTGTGTTACAGGTCCTGTGGTCCCAAAGCATGGTATAGAACATAACCTGCCAGTGCGATGTGCATATCTGACCCTGACGTAGGTGGCTGCAAATGCATATATATGCTATCCCCCACCTGACAGGTAGTACTACATCTACATACCTCTGTGGAAATAAAGATGTCAGCACCCTAGAAATACTACAGGTGCAGAACAGATGCCCAGTAATTTGGATAGTGTGCTCTGCTAATGTGTCTCCCTCAAGTGTCATAATGTAGTTAGGCAGGGGTTCGAATCCTGCAAATGCTCAGTGTGTGTGTGTATGTGGGTGAGTGGGGTTTGTGTGTGTGAAAGGCTGTGAGAGAAAAATGTCCCTTTTGGCAACTGGGAAAACACACTACAGGATGCACATTCCCCTTACTAAACACAGATGATGTCAGCACCCTATAAGTACAGCAGGAGAAGGGAAGCCTCCCAGTAATGTGAATAGCGCGCTCCGCTAATGCATCCATCTCAAGTGTCATAACATAGTTAGGTAGTGGTTTGAATCCTGCAAATGGCAAGTGTGTGTGTTTGGATGAGGGGGTTACTGTGTGTGTGCAAATTTGTGTGAGGAAAATCCCCCTATTGGCAACTGGGAGAACACACTACAGGATGCACACTCCCCTTTCTAAACACAGATGATGTCAGCACCCTATAAGTACAGCAGGAGAAGAGAAGCCTCCCAGTAATGTGAATAGCACACTCTGTTAATGCATTTCTCCCAAGTATTGTAATGTAGTTAGGTAGGAGTTTGAAACTTGCAAATAGCATGTGTGTGTGTTTGGATGTGGAGAGTTTGTGTGTGCATTTCCGTATAAAAAACATGTTAGTTTTGGCAATCAGGAGATCACACTACCTGATGCACATTACCCTTTCAAAATATTGATGTTGTCAGCTCCCTATAAGTATAGCCAGAGAAGAGGAACTATCTAGTAAACCGAATAGTGCGCTTTGCTAATGCGTCTCTCTCACGTGTCGTGACTTAGTTAGGTAGGGGAATGAATCCTGCAAATGGCAAATGTGCATGTGTGTGGGGGTAGTAGGGTGTGTGTAAATGCAAGTGTGAGCGCACAGATCCATTTGGCAAATACTACAATACACCAGATGCTGCATACTCCCCCAGTAAACACAGGGGATGTCACCACACTATCAGCACAGCCAAACAGGGCTAGTTGGCTAGTAATGCCAATAGTGTGCTCTGCTACTGTGTCTATTACCATTGTCAGAGTACAGATAGGTATGTTTTGGTAATCCACAACTGTCACGTGTGGTTGTGTCACACAGTATGACCTTGTGTGGGTGTTTGTACATAACAATGCATGCCATTGCCTAAACCAGCAATGGCATTGCACACATGATGTATGTGTGTGACACATACACATAAATACCTGTGGCCTGCAGTAGTTACCATGTCTGACACATGCTTCGATTGGATAAATGGTATTTGCAATGTATACCAATATGACTGTGTCTTACTGTGCAGGGTCCGCATGTGGTATGTCCCTATACAGTGTGGGTGTCTATGGTGAAAGACCTACAGCAGGGGATACACATCTGGTCTGGGCCATATAGTGTACATGTAGTCTATGTACAGGTGCTGCATGTTCCCACCTGTTGTGGTAGTGGTAACATGTCATTCCACTGCAATTCGGTGACCACATGCTGTGAACCCTTCAACTAGTTTGTTGTAGCTACAGTAATGCTCACACACAATGTTTGGCTGGATGCAGTCCGGCCATATAAACACAGTTCTTGAGGCTGTCATATTGCCAGTGTTGTTATGGAGGATAGGTGGTCTTACTGTGTATGGGAGGGTTGTGTGTGCCAGGCTATAAACCAGATGGCAGTCTGACACACTGTCAGCTGCACATGAGTAGGCCCTGATGGTTTGTGCTGTGCCAACAACCTGGAGGTGTGTGTATCTGTGTTACCTTGGGATACCACCCCCCTATCCATGTGTGTTACATGTATAGGGGACGACAGGCATGGTATGGGGCATAACTTGTCAGTGATGGGTAACACCTGTGAGCCATGAATCATGAATCTGGTACTGCACAGACATTGCAGTTCACCGTGCTGAGGGCAGTGTCTGGTGCATGCATCTTCCGGTGTACACTGCTGTTGTTGTGTAGCAGCACTGTTAGTTTCTTAACCTGTGTGATACCCACAGAGGTGGCTATGTAAACCATGTCCTGCAGCATAAGGCAGTATGTGTGTACCAAGGAGCTTTGCCATTATACATCGGGCCATGGGTGTCACGTGCAAGATGACCCTTGCACATCATTGTGGCTTCCCTAGCATGTAAGCACACATTGACAGCCAGTGGATACCCTATGAATGACAGTGGAGACTGAGCATAATGTAGACATGCAACACCCTTCCCACATATAGTGGTAGAATACCTGGTGAGGGTATGTTGGCAACCAACATCAGGCTCATACTGGCCTGTGCCACATGCTGAGAGATCCATTCTATGTTCCCTATCATGTAGTCCAGGGAGGTATGTCTCAGGCAGCCATACTGGCATGGTCAATAAGTGAGTCATATCTGTCCATGCGTCTGACTGACCTGTATGCATGTGTGCTGTGGTGGACCATAGTGCCCCTGAGGCATATCACTGTGATCTTCACCAGATACAGCCTGTTGAGCAGGACCCCAGTGCAGCACACAAGACAGGTACCTGACACGTCTGTAGCAGGTGCGTTGTGTAGCCCTACAGGCTGTGAGTGTGTGGCACAGGGGATGTGCGTGCCATGTGTGGCATGTGCTCTGTTCTGAAGGAACATATGCCTGTGTGCCAGCTGCGGAGGTGTGTGATGCCCAGGCAGGCTGCTATTCTGAGTCCCAACGTATGCCCCAGTGTGTTCAGCATGCTGTCAGTGTGTGTCAATGTCTGACTGGTATTGTAGTCACTGTAATATATTTTATTGATTTATTTATTTATCCTACATTTGTTGACTGGGATAGTCCGACTGGATGCATGTCCATTTCCAGGGGAGGCCTGTGGAGGCAAGCTATGAGGGTAGCAGATACAGCATTACATAATACTAGCATTACATATTACAAACAGATTATTCACAGAGATTACATAAGTAAGCAAGTCAAACATGTTCCACAGGTTAATGTTAGACCTGAGCACAAGTCAGGATTAAATTAAAATTACACAGTAAAGTGGTTCACAGATTTTACACATTTGAGTTAGCCAGGCTTGATACATTGACATAGCCAGTTAAGTGACAAATGTTGTTTGAGTCTACTGTTAAATTGACCTAAGGTGGACAGTAGGGTAATATCAGCTGGAAGTGAGTTCCAGGATCTACTTACAGGGTTTGCAAAGAGAGAATCACCGGCTGTGTTATTAAATTTGTAAGTCTGAAGTAGTACTTTGTTAGAGGAGCGAAGCGGTCTAGGATTGTTATAGGGGGTGATAATATTTGAAGTGCAGGAGTATTGTCTGGATTACAGAGGATTTTATAGGCCATAATCAGTTGGTTATACTGTATTAGGCTGGGTATTGCAAGCCAACCAAGCTGATTTAGATTGATGCAATGATGTGTCCTAAAAGGCAGCCCAGCGGCAAACCTGGCAATGTGGTTGTAGCAAATTGAGTGTTTGTTAAGGACAGTCTTGTTCATATTCGAGAGTAGAGGGGATGCATACAGAAGGGTTGAAACAAGGTGTGAGCGAGCTATGGCACCTTTAGCTGGAGGGGCTAGGAAGGCTTTAATTCTGTAGAGTGACCCTAGTTTTCTATTGATGGCTTTGATAATCTGGTTAACATGTAGGTCACATTTGAGATTATTGTCTATGATGACACCTAATAGTTTCAGAGATGGGTCAGGGGAGATTATTGTGCCATCAGTTGATGTTATGGTAATGGTGAAAGTGGTAGACCTACGTGTTGGTGAAATAACAGCAGTTTAGTTTTATTGGGATTTTGGATCAGATGATGTTCAGAAAGCCAGTTTTCTATTGTATTAAAGGTGGTCTGGGTAGCTGACCATAACTCGACTGGAGATGTGGCTGAGCAGATTAGAGTAGAGTCTTCAGCATATTGGATACAGCTGACTTTTGGGATGACAGTATAAAGGTCATTAATGAAGATGGAGAACAGCAAGGGCCCTAGTATAGAGCCTTGTGGTACTTTGCGGGTGTTAGGTAGAAGGTTAGAGAGTTTGTTCTGCCAGAGGCCAGCCTGCTGTCGCCCATGCAGGTAGGATTGAAACCATTGGAAGGCTCCAGTATCTAGACAGTCTTTGCAGGGTGTGGAGTACAAGTTGGTGATCAACCATGTCGTATGCCTTTGAAATATCTAAAAAGAGGGCTGCGGATATATAATTATTGTTGCAAGTATGACTTATGGTGTTAGTAAAGGCTAGGAGGCCTGACGTAGTGCTGTGATGAGGACACAAGCCATGCTGAGTGTCTGCCATAATGCGAGTTTGGATTAGGTGGTGCATGAATTGTCTATGACGAAAGTTTCCATAATCTTTGCAAGTGGAGAGAGTATAGCTATTGGCCTATAATTGGGGACTTCAGTAGAGCTGCCTCCTTTGTGAAGTGGGATTACATATGACATTTTCCAGATGGTGGGAAAGTTAGATTCTAACATGGTTCCTTTGATTACCTTTGAGACGGGGTAAGCAACAGCATCATCTGGTTTTGATAGGTACTCGGCAGGGAGTTGATCAGCAGAATGTGTAGTGGGTTTCACTATTTCAATCAAAGTACGGAGAAGTGAAGTGGAGACTGGTTGGCAGCTGGATGCAAGTAGTTTTCTAGGGGTTCTACTTTCAGGACCAGGGGAGCTAGGAGGTAGATGGCTAGCTAGGGCCTGAAATGTCTCAGTAAAGAACTGGTCAAAACTATCAGGGACATCTTCAGGGGTATTATAAATAGTAGCAGCAGGGATTGGGGTTGACGTTTGTCCAGGATGTAGTATATATGACATGCCACCTGACAGGGTATGGCATTACTGGGTTCAGAGAGACCAGTCCCCAGATTGGCTGTGTGGTGGCATCCCACACATGTGTTGTACGTTCCTGGCCAAGGGTGATGGCTGACTGCATACATGTGGCAGCTGTGACATTGACACATGACTCACATAAACCACAACTGAACCATAGAGGCGATTCACAGGTTACCTTTGCACATGCTACCCTAGTAGTGTGATTGCCATGGTGAGTACCAACACATAGGGCCAATGGGGAACAACATACTGAAGGTGTGTATGTGTCGGTGTACCGCTACTGTTTCATAGCACTGATATATATGACTGCACATGTGGGTAAATGCCAGGTAAGACGTGTGCAATGTGTCAGAGGCAACGTACATGTGTACAGGACAGACAGTGACGTTCTGTCATGTGTAAAGTTGACATACGTATCGTACGCTATGCAGATGTCACTAGAAGTCTACAGAAGCACTGTAACTCTGCATTGCAGGTGTAAGCAGTGTTCCAGGGGACCCCAAGCGAACATGCATGCAAACAAAGCTACAGTAAACAGGGCTGGAAGTAGTGCATTATACAACAAAGAAGGGGTAGCAATAACAGTAAGTAACAATGCAAATATGTAGGCACTATCAACATGTACCCAGGAATACGCAGCGCAGATGTCCATGGTAGAACCGATATTATGTCATACTTATTTGTGAGTTGGATTACATTGGTACTGCACACATATCTACATGCGTCAACATCCACATGGCATAGTCGTTGTGGGCAACTTGACACCATTACTGTACATATCCACCATTGCATATCACTACTTGCGTTAGCTTTCCCCCTGTGCTACCCATGTATGCAGCTATCTGTTGACAACCTTACCACCGGCATGCAATTATGTGCAGCTGTTATACTTTGGTATGTACTATGGGTGCAGATAACAATTCAGGACATTCATACAGTTACTGCAACAGACATGCTGGGATAAACACACAGTCATAACAGCACACTGTACTGTTACCAACATGATACTACTAATACACTTCTATGTAGTCACCCTGTGCATCAGCAATGTGTTTATCTGTTCCCAAAATGATTTTGGAGATTGCAGGAGGTGGCACAGTGTCATCATATGCACAGGGTGTGGATTAGGTATGCCTAAGTCAGCCACTGATACCACCAATTGACATGTGTGTGTATGTGTGTTGGTGAGGGGCAGCAGTACAGGGTGGGGCGGTGTTGGTGCAGTGTGTGCATGTATGTGGTTGCCCTAGGTGTTAACATTTCGCATGTGTGTATGCACGCACACAGTTCCACTTCATGGCTGTCATATACAGGAGTTTGTGGACAGCCACAGACTGCACCTGGCAGGCCATACAGATCAGTGTCTGTGTGCACGGACACGGTACCTGTGCCTGGCAGGGGTGCTATGGACCGTATCCAGTACAAAGCCAGACTGGGTACTGTCATCATAAGCGGGAGTGTGTTGACTGGACACAAGTCCCTGTTGGGACTGTCCAGAGCCACGTGCACGTGGTCTCCTGGGGCGTTCCAATGACAGCACAGACCCAGCATTGCTGGGGCTGCTGCTGGCACTATGGGGGTGTGCACAAGCCTGTTGTCGTCCACGCCGACTGCCAGCTGCTGCTGCTGCCAGCATATGGCCACATCGACCCCGCAAACGCCCACCATTGCCCTGGCTCATGGACATCTGGTTGTGGAACTGCTGTAATAAGTCCCCACAACGTCTGTCTATGACATCGGTGAAGTTACGGATAGCATCCGCAATGTCACGCATACTGTCTGTCATGGCTGTGCGACATGCTCTCAGCTCCCTCAGACCCTGTCTGGTGTACCTTTCCATATGTGACTGTGCCTGCATGACAGTCCGAAACATAGCTGAGGTTGACAGACCTCTTTGGGCACATCGGCCAGAGGCAGTACACCCACGGATGCTCCCACGAGAACCCATGGGCAACTGTCTGTGTGGTACCATCGGAGGACCCTGCCCATGGATGCTGTGTGGGGACGCATGTGCCACAGGTGCCACATTACCCTGGTCTATGCCCACTGTATCCTGTCCATCACCTAGGGACAATGGTGACAAAGGATGTACAGGCAGGATGACTGTGCACAATGATGGGGTTGACAGCTGTGTACTGTCAATTGGCTGACCAGTGGCAGACCCTGACACACCTTCCTGTACCATTACACAAATATCATCATTACCAGTAGCCGTGGCACAGGATTCAGGTTCCCTGCTGCAGGTCACCAGAGCAGCCCCAGAACCTGTGGGATGAAGACAGGAAACACAGTTTACAGTCTCCAGACATTGTTACCAGTGATGCACTTATACACACATGCACACATGCACACATGGACACATGCACACATGGACACAGGCACACATGCACACATGGACACAGGCACACATGCAGACATGCACACGTGGACACATGCACACAGGCACACATGCACACAGGCACACATGCACACATGCAGACATGCACACGTGGACACATGCACATGTGGACACATGCACACATGCACACATGGACACATGCACACATGGACACATGCACACATGCACACATGCACATGTGGTCACATGCACACATGGGCACATGCACACATGCACACGTGGTCACGTGTACACATGCACACATGCACACATGCACACATGGGCACAAGCACACCTGCACACATGCACACATGCACACCCCGCAGTATACACACAGAGCACTACTGAGTTACACTACTGTTACTAGCATTATCAGGACTATTATAGGTTATGTTAAACACACTCACCAGCATGGATGGCCTGTCTTGCTGTAACCCTGGAGGGACCTGCAGAAATTATGAGATTAATGTCAGTGGGCACAACTGTGCCATTGATATTGCATATGATACAGTGTACAGGACAGTCAGGTGTCCATATGGCATATTACCTGCACGCTCCATGTCGTGCTGCTGTGTGGAATCAGCCTCCATCATTATGCAGGTGTACTGCTGTTGGTGTTCTGGGGCTGGAGCCACAACACTTAGGAGTAGCCCCTCCAGTCTGGTGAGGGGGAAATGTGTGGCCACCCCACCTCCTGTGGCGACCTGTTGCCTGTGGATATCTGATGCACGCTGCCGGACACTTCGGATTAAATCACTGCAGTGATGTCGTACCTGCTCATATGTCCTGTTATGCATGCCAATATCATTTACCCTATGGACAAGGTCTTGCTACAGTGCGGCCCTCTCCTGCTGATTCTGACTGGTGCGGGAAAACAGGATGTCATACTCCCGCACCAGGCTCTGGTGGATCTCCTCATCTTCTGCCACAGAGTAAGCGGGGTTATGCTGTTGCGTCATCTCCCTGGAAGAGAACACAAACAGGATATCAGCAGACCATGTCAGCAATATACGGCACACATACTATACATGATACTCATGTGTAGTGATATACTACTACTCCCATATGTTGCATGTGTGTGTGTCATGGTGGATACACAGGTACATGGCCAGATATCAGTGCTCAGCCAACACCTGTGCAACAATACCTGCCACATTCCACACAACATAGTAGCATGCCCCATCAGTCAGCACACACTGACAGGTGCAATGCACAACCTCACTCTGGGGGTTCATCCCAAGGTACTGTATGTGGGACACCGTCCACTACTGTGATGTGGACAGAAGTTACTCGGCCTGGATATACATATCTCACCACCACCACCAGCACAGTAGACTACTTTGATATGTATGTGATTAGACAGTTATTCACTTGCTGGGACTGAGATGGTATCCATGCAGCACACTGGGCCAGTGGAAGCCACAAGCCACATTGCTGACCCCTTTGCAAATGCTTACCACGGACATGCCACGGATTGCATAGAACTTGCACACACATTTCTAACCCAGACCCTATGCACAAAGGTTAGGCATCCTGTCCAGTGGACCCCAGACAGAGGCAGATTGTATAACAATAGCAGGAGGCTACTGCAGGACAGAGCACATTCACATTAAGGGAAGGCATCTGTGGTCAGCACTGGTACTACGCTATGGTCCATCATAACAATGGCCACGGCCTACTCTGGGAGGGAAATGGACACAAACACTATGGATGACCACAAGGCCTTCTTCAGTTATGTTACACATATGGACCACATGCCTCAGATATGCTCTGTGTTAATCCACACCTACTTAACATTCACCAAACACACGGATATTGGCAACAATCTTGCAGACATGTTCGGTGCATGTATCCCCCTCCTTCTCCCCCACCTTTAAAATATTTATCCCAGCTGGATGTAACCTCCCTATCATCTCACATGTCCAGGTGAGGGCCGCCTTCAGCAGAGGAGAACACACAGCATCACTGTGACCTCGTGGTACCCTGGATGTGTGCTACCGCACTCGAGAGGACATACAACCGCATATAACACTGATAGTTTATCTTGGCCGTACTGCAGGATATGTACCTGGACAGTGGCATACAGCAACAGTGGTCCCACACCACTAAGGGGGCACCTCGACTGACCCTGGGAATTACCACATCATATGCATAATGGGCCTGGTCTGCTAAGCTATGGAATTATGCAGTATGGGATGCATATGCAGTGACATCGGGTACCTGCAGACACTTGTTCCCAGCCAGTGTGCCTTTGGGATGGGCTGATCCTGACTTTTGAACCTGGCTGACCTTTCAAAGCAGTCACTACAGCCATTGCTGGGCCAACGCACAGACAACTGCTGCCAGGATCATGGCCTAAGACTGATTGACATGTAATGTATGGTCATCCCCTTTTGGTGGAACTACGTACACATAACATATCACATGGACATACCTATGGATACAGACCTATGACACATTTGGAGGGTTCACAGTATACACACTATTAACCTGCTACTTTGTATTACCTCTGTTTGTCACAGCTGGTTGCGTTACCACAGCTTCTGCTTGCTGCTGCTACTGTCAGTGCTGACAGCTTCGGGTGACAGAGTCACAGTGTCTAATTTTTTTTTTTGCTCTCTCTCTCTCTCACTTCTCGCTCTCCCTCTGTCTGCTTACAGACAATGCCATGAATGTATTGCATGTGGGGAGTGTTAGCACTGGATGCTTTTGTAGGTATCTGCATAGGTCCATGTGATGGCCTCTGTACCAGTTGTAAGCCAGCATTTGCTAATTGCATACAGCCAGTTGTGTACTGATTGCAGTTCTCACTGTGATTTCAGGTCAGTGCTATAAAAGGGTATGTGGGATAGGTGTTGCCCTTTCAGATTGTGAGGGTGGGGACCATGCTGGTATGCTGTGGACAGTGTTCTGTGAGTGTAAAGGTTAGTATCTCTCTCATGATTCAGGCTGTGTTGTATATTCACAATTCTCCATTCCTCTCTCTTGTTCCCTGTAGCAAGTGTGTATGCACATTGACTCCTACAAATATATATATATATATATATATATATATATATATATATATATATATATATATATATATATATATATATATATGTACATATGCATACATTTATATATGTACTTTAACTGACCTTATTATCTACAAGCTGCCAACTAGTATGGCTGTTTCTGTTCACACACTATTATTATGGAAATCCAGTAGTTTTGACAGTAATTTTAAATGACATGCTTTGTGTACTACACATCCTATATTCCCTTTACATTCATCCCTACTATTACATGTTATATTTATTTTAGCACAATGTTTTTGTATACGAATCATGGCTTAGTGGTAGTTCGTACAGACTAGTGTTTCCACGGTCCTGGGTTCGGGACTGACAGTGGGATTTTATTTTGGTTTTGAACTGAGTACAGGACCTGTCAATCAAAGTGACTAAGGCACTTTTAAGCAGTTGTAATCGGGTTAGCGCTGGTTTGCACGGAGCTCACGCATGCGCACTGGCATTTAGCTCCACGCACACGCCAAGACACCGCTACAACCGCTTAACGGTGCTTACTCTGGCGCACACCTGCGCTATTTTCTTTGAAAGGAAAGAAAATGGGGAGACAAGAAAGTGGTGAAAAAGGGGTCACAAAGAGGGTAAGACAGTAGGGAAACAAGCTTGGGATGTGCAGGAGGGATGTAGGTAAGGCCCATAGCTGCCCATTTCTTCATCAGCAACAGCTGTGCATATGTATGTAATTTGGTGTGACATTTGAAACCTTCCACCCCTGAGAGAGGTGTCAGGACAACAATAATACTTGTTGTACAACCAATTGTAATTGATAGGTTCCATGTCCAGCAGACATGTGTGCGGAATGGGCAGCTATGTATGGGGCGTAATTTTTTTGTGGGTACAGAGTGCCCTTTTTTTTTTTTTTTTTTTTCAGGTGAGAGTGGTATGTCAGGTGAAGGAAGTCGGTACAGCTGGGGAGGTAGGTTGGGTAGGTAAACAGACAAGACAAACAAGATGCATACAGGGGCGGTGTATGACATGTGCGGGGGGGGTTACACAATTGACGGGGACGGAGGTTTGGATATCCAGAGCCCATGAGCCCACAGATGGCAAGAGTGGAACTGATATCCCCACCCATAGGCAGTTGCCACTGTTCCTTCACTGCCCAGGATGGGGCTGTGCTGGGGGCTGTGTAGGCAGGGCAACAGGCATGCTCGTTAGTTGCACCACCCATGCCTCGAGCTGGCGTAGGGGCTTGAGAACAGAGTCCCGAATCTCCCTTCGCACCACAGTCCGGATGCTATGGAGGGTGAGTGGTGGTTCTCCTCCGGCCACACTTGCAGAGGGGGGGGGCGAGCCCCATCCCCTGCAGCGCTTCCACCCACAGGTGGCACAGGGCCACCGGAGGAGGGCCTGGACTCGACACTAGTGCCAGGTGCACTTGCCAGCTGAGGTGGGAGAGGTGGGTCTGCTGGAACCCGCCTTTCCTGTCATCCTATGTTTTGCATTATGTCATGACAGTTTGGTTAGTGACATATAATACCATTCACAATTAGTTGTAACAGCATGCATTAGTATTCCCATTAACCAAACACCCAGATATTCACACCATTGAACAGCGTGCATAACACATGCATAATTTGAACAGAAATACACAGTCCAACAACATGCAGGGTTAATTGATGGCAACAGGCCATCAGGTGCGGATGTATGAACAGGGCAGATGCATCACCGGACATGCAAATATATATGACCCAACAGGACAAACGTCCAGGGGTGTTAATTGTGATTGCACATACCATTTTCACGTGGAATGGGTTATATGTGGTTATAGGGTGGGGTAAAGAAAGTAATATTAACACCTTCGAATAACAATACATATGCTGTACATTTCTAATAGCTACAGTTATATACACACTACTGTTCTAACTACAGTTTCCTATATGATAACTATTTCAACTTGGTGATAGGACTGTTACTGCAACATCAATATACATTTTATTGTTCTTCATACACATTCATATCTAGCTTTGTTCAGCTACATCATCCTGCTACATTTGCTTTATATAGCTGTAGACAAGTGTGGATGTTTGGTATATCAGACAATCATCCTATCTGCATATTTCAGACTGAGAGCAACATATCCAGATTTTGGGATACACATTCCAGATGCAGCAACACTTTGAACAGATTTTGCTGTTTGGTTTTGAATCTCACATGCATTTCATTCTGTCTTGACTGCAGTATACTTTATTCAGGGGTTATTACTACTGTATTGCTGGATTCATGACACTTTCTCACACTCTCTCACTTGCTTTCATTTTACTATTCAGGATGGTACTTACTTCTAGGCTTTATTGACATGTTTTACCTGTAGCTATTACAATCCTTTCCAGCAGTCTCACTTCTGTCATGTTTCAGTATTTCCACAGGGATATATTTCACACATGTGATTTCATCATCTTCTGCAGCTATACTTTTCAGCCTGCTGCAGGTTGTGTACTATTTTCTTACAGGTAGGGCATTTTTATTTCAGAATATATGTCAGACAGTTTCATTTTTCGGTTTAACTTACAGGCTGAAACACACTTTTGTAATCAAGCAATACTTGCAGACACTTTCACACTGTTACTTGCAGATTTTATTCCTTACTGACTACACTGCACTCTTTTGCTGACTGTCATACTTTTATATTTCTTTACAGTTACTGGTAGTGGATTACTGACCTGCCTGGTGGCGCAACCGCACCAGCCTATCGCCATAGGCTCTGCGGTTCGCAGAACGGACACCTGCAGCTGTAATATAAATGAAGTAATATTGGAATACACATCTCCATAATATCAGCTAGTTTAATTTCTTACATACATAATTAAATGTTACTTACTCAGTAGTGGGGCATTGGGTGTTTGCCGGGCCTCCTGGATCCAAAGGTTCAGTTGGTCCTGCTTGCATCTCTTCAGGTCTGCATGGTGGTGACAGACCTGCTCACCAGTCCTTGGAATCCCTGTGGCACTGGTGAGATCATGAGCCAACCGGTCCCATGCCTCGGCCTTGTATGCTCCCCAGAGGACCTGGCCCTGCATGAGTTGGGCCTCATGATTATGGACTAGGAGCCAGACCATGTACCTGGACTCCTCAACATCCCACCTCTGTGCTCAGAAGCAACTACCCTCTCCTACTCCTGTCATTCTGCCTGCAGGTCAGTTCTACAATCGTTTATGTTGTGTATTCCCACCTATGGGGCTTATATAGTCCGTTTTTCCCACACATATCTGTGATTGGCCATTTTGGAATTGTATCAACTTCAGTAAACCTGCATTGTCATGCTGTCGTTTGTATTCATTCATATATATTAGCTATTATTGTATTTCTAGGTACTGCTGTCATGGCTTAGTGGTTCTGTACCTTGACTATGGTGTGTAGTATTCTGGGTTTGAACCTGGCCACTGCTTTTTATTTTTCATGACTGTCTAGACATGCTGAGGGGTGTGTCTGTGTAAAGGCAGTTTTGATACCGCTTGCTCAACATTGCCCATCGGTTAGCTTGTTTGCGTGGTGCGCAGCTCCGCGCAAATGGGGTACACTGCTTTAAGCCTCATTTGGCTATCTGCACGCATATTACGCTCAGCTCAGTTAGGGGCACATAGATTTAGTGTGTTAGACCACTGCTCAGCTACGGGCACTCATTTTGCACCAGTTAAACCACTGCTCATCTACGGGAGATGCACTCACTCTGTTAAACTGTAGCTCAGCTATGAGCACATCTGGCATTTTTTATTCTTTTGCTACCTCACATTTCTTCAATATAAATGGGCTATTTCATTACATTTTACATAAATTGTGGTTTTATGTGTACATATTTGTCAGGGACTTGTTTCCTGCTTATTTTGCTAAAAAAAAATTGGTGTTGGGGGGGCTCCAACCATGAACGCCTGCTTTTCAGCCAACATCTCTACCGCTACGCTATTGCTTCTTGGCTTATTTTGCATATTTAGTTCTTATATGCTTTCCCACTGACTGCTAACTGTAGCTGCGCTATGGGCATGCCCGCGCAAACAGGCACACTCACGGTTAAACATTTTTACAATTTAAAAAAATATATATAACATGTTTATTTATGTTTTCTGTTCATAGTCTGTGGGGGCATGTGTTGTGTTCTGTTTATTCACATTTCCGTGGACTCTGTCGTAGGTGTTTACTTTGGGTACTTTTCCTCTTCTGGGGGGCGTGTCCGCTTACAGGGCTCGGCCTACGGACACGCCCCCTACTGTCTTACACGGACCTTGTTGGCCTTAAGTGTGATTCAGCATGCTCTCATGAATATGCAGAGCATGCTGACGTCATTCCGTTTAACTGCAGCCTCCGTGTATGAGTTATAACTCTTACACAGAGGCTTCATGAATCCTGCCCAGTATTTATGAACCCTTATGGAATCCCAGGGTGCACAGTAAATTGCTGAAGCATGACCTAGCACACCAATTCAGCTCTCTATTTAACAACAGTCTCTAGGCAGGCTTTGCTCCAGTAGAGTGGAAGACAGCAACAGTCATCCCTTTGCACAGAGGTGGGCCATCAATTGATCCTGGAAACTAATGACCCATAAGTCTGACTAGACTGATATGCAAGGAGAATCATGAAGTTGAAAACCCCTTTTTTTAAAGTCACTTCTACCTGAAAAGCCTGATGGCGCAGTGGTTAAGGTGTATGCCTTTCAATCACAAGCTGCAAGGTTTGATGCTCACCACTGGGTGAAGCTTTACAGATTGAAGGTATATATATTTTTTTGCCCTGAGAGGGACAGAGACCAGATAGCGAAGCGGTTAAGATATTTGCCTCCCATGCACAAGGTACAAGGTTCGAGCCTAACCTCCGGCCATTGCATTATCTACTTGTGCTTCTGTGGGGGTCTGTCCCCCAAATTCTGCTGAATGTTTCCATCTGAAACTCATCCATAAAGACAATTAAAAGGGGAGAATGAACAAGAAAGTCCTCGGTGCTCAAGTACCCCAAGACAATTAGAAGAGGAAACAGACTTAGTTGAAGAAGAATTGCAGCACCTCCAAACAGCATGTGGGATGACTACAGAACAGATATGTGGCCAAGCAAAAGATAGAAATAAGGTACTTAAAGAAAGGTAACTGAGGAAGTCACGGACGTCATCAAAAGAAAGGAGGAGTGCAGGACAAAGTAGGACATGGAATAGAAAGACTAGACCAGGAAGGAATACTGGATGGCTAAGGAGGAAGCTAAGAATGGAGTTCTACCAGCTACTAGAAAATTACCTCCGTACTTGGCAAAAAGATACTATCAGGCTACAAGACAAACACAGAAAGATAATGTCAGACACAATTCTGCTCACCAGGCCCACCAGCCTCCAAGCTACATAGAAAAAGAAAAACATGGAAACTGTGCTGCTCCATGTCCAGCCTGACCATTGGCAAAGCCTCCCACCATATCATTGTTAGCTACAGGATCCCCACTGAGTACGAAGAGAAACACTCAGTATACCTGAGGGACAGGGAGGGCATTCAGCCCAGCACAGGACAGATGGCCGATTTAACAGGATCTCTATCATAAACACAAAATACAACAGAAAATAGACATTTCTGTCTAAAACTAAGCAGGAGACTGCTCAACGGAAAAATAATCCTACATTAGTATCAACAGACAAAACGGGAAACTAGTCAAATCTGCAAAAGCTTAATAGGAGACTAAAATAGCCTTCTCTGCAAAGGATAATGGTAAAGTATTTTTAGTAAGGTTAGAAATCTTATGGGAAACACTCAAAAACGTGCTGAGTTGGCTGAAAAAGACAGTGCTTTTATTCAAGCAGAAGACATTGTAAACTTGCTGGCCTTTACATTCAATGAAAATTTCACACGTTTATCACCTCTGGTCACTTCTGATGAAATTCCCCCTATGATTCCATTGCCTGATATCACAAAAGAAGAAGTTGTCACTGCACTCTCTAAACCTAGAGACACAGTATTTATGAACCCTTATGGAATCCCAGGGTGCCCAGTAAATTGCTGAAGCATGACCTAGCACACCAATTCAGCTCTCTCAAGGAGAATCATGAAGTTGAAAACCCCTTTTTTTAAAGTCCCTTCCACCTGAAAAGCTTTTATGTAAGTGGCAACGTCTCAACCTAGAGTTGAGTTTTAATTATATGCGACTGTTAATTGACTTTCATACAACTGAGGAGAACACTTTGAGACAATCTGTTAGTGAACTGTATGAAAGCATTAAAATGAAGTATGCCAACGATAATATTGACTCGAGACTAGATAGGGTTCTGGATAATGTATCGCTTTTTGAGAAGCGTCTACTGGAACAGAAGAAAAACAAAATTTTAAGAGATGCCAAAGATTTTAAGAATAATTTTGTTTTTACTTGGCCTAGATTTCGTGGCAATGGTAATAACATGGTGGTTCTAATAACGTTGCTTTTACCAATGTGACTGATGTTGTAAATTCTAATGTACATGTTGTATGTTTGAGTGATAATACTGACAGCCCGAACACAGAGACAGTAGTTAGTGCATTTGATGGTAATACAGTAGTTGGACAAAATGTTATTATTAATTCTTCGATACCACCTAGCACTGATGCACATGCAGTATCTCTTAACAATAGAGAATTAAATAACAGAGAATTAAGTAACTCTGCTACCAAAAGTGTGGGGCATACTGGAAGTGTGGAGACAGTAGTTAGGAGGAAGACAACAGTGGTAGATGTCCACTCTAACTCTCAGTCTCTTAATATCCCTTTCCCCATAGTGCAACAGCAACCAATAGGGAGGCAGAGATCTATGAGCAGAGGCCATCACAAGAGGAAAGGGTCAGGCAGCGAACAACAAGGCCCCACATTGAAGAAAATGTGGGAGAGAACAGGGACACATTGATTATTAACATTTCAAGCAGGGTTTTGAGCATTTATGAGAAACAAGTACTCAATAAAGGGTTGAACTTTATTCCTACCTGCAGCAGCAATGTGGTTGACTCAATTATAGATGTTAAGATGTTCTTGAGGAACCTCCAACTTAAATTAGATTTTGGTATGAATACTAGAGAGAGAATGGACATAGAATTTTGCCCTAACAGTCTATATGTACCTCAATTACATCCGTTATTGGATACATATTCTAAACTTGTTGAAAAAGATATTTATTCATATTTTGAGGAGGGAAGGAGATCCAAATACACGAGTAATTTGAACTTTTTTCTAAGACATGCTATGAATACACTTAAAACAAATCCATCTATCATCATTAGGCCGGCCGACAAGGGAGGACCCTTAGTGGTGATGGATATATCTGGTTATGTTGATAGTATGGGTGAACTCTTGAGTGAGGAAGTATTTTATCAGCATATAGATATGGCAGTGGTTACTGAGAAGGTTTTTAGAGTATACAACATGTTGGATGATTTACTCTTGACTGAGGACATTCCCATAGATTTGTATAATTATTTAAAAGTCAACAATCCACGCCTACCCATTATACAGGGCCTACCCAAAGTGCATAAATCTGCACTAAAACCACCGATGCAGCCTATTGTTGCAGGCCAAGGATGGCTCACGGAACCTATGTCAGTATATGTTGAGCATTTTGTTCGACCTTTGATTGATGCTGTGCCTCATATTTTGAGGGACACCAAACAATTTTTATTGGAGCTTTATGAATATATGAAGAGTTTGGATGATTCGAAGGAATATATCTTGGTTACCCTTGATGTAGTAAGTTTATTCACGGTGATTCCTAATGAGTTGGGGGTGTTGTATATGCAGCATTTTCTGCATTCTAATTCAGTTTATGCTAATGAGAAGATAGACTCGATTTGTCTTTTCATGGAGACTATCTTATATAATAATGTTTTTATGTTTGGTGAGCTGATTTACCTACAGAAAGACAGCGTAGCTATGGGCACTCCATGTGCCAATAGCTACACCAATATAGTGATGGCACATTGGGAGGAAGACTTCTTTTTCATGTCACGATATTTTAAGGAAAAGGTGGGATTCTACAAGAGGTTTGTGGATGACCTCTTTTTGATTTGGCATGGTGATGTTGATAGCTTAATGCTTTTTGTTGAAGAGATAAATGACTCTACGAGTTTTTTGAAATTTACACTTAATTACTCGAATGAGTCCATTTCATTTCTTGATGTAAACATCACTAGACTTTACTGTGGGTTATTAAACACCTCCATACATCGTAAGTTATGCTATAGGAATACCTTTCTGCATCATCAGAGCATGCATCCTAAGTATGTATTTAATAATATTATGAAGGGTCAACTTATGAGAGCTTCCAGGCTTAACCCAAGTTATGATGGTTACCTAGAGGAGGTAGCTAAGTTAAGATGTATGTTCTTAAGAGAGGCTATAATGAGGAAGCCTTTGATAATATGATTCAGGATGTATGTGATCTAAGATCCACTACAGCTAGACCATACTTTTCAGATAATCTTGAGAGAGGAGGTGTTAGTATCACAAGTATGTCACAACCAGTTAGAGCCCCCCTGTTTTACACCA
This sequence comes from Protopterus annectens, assembly GCF_019279795.1. Lineage (NCBI taxonomy): Eukaryota > Metazoa > Chordata > Ceratodontiformes > Protopteridae > Protopterus > Protopterus annectens. The sequence continues at coordinate 1,395,571,696 of NC_056728.1, forward strand.
AAGATGCCACGTTTATTAAAACTATTATGATTAAACATTGGGAGGTACTTTATATGGACCATGATATAAGTGAACTTATTGGTCCAGAGCCTTCATTTGTGTATAAAAATAAACCCAATCTCAGGAACATGTTATGTTACAAAAAGCTCACTGGGGATGGCATTAAGCGATGTGACTTTGAGTATAATACACTCCTCTGTGGTAGATGTAATCAATGTGTAGCTGTGGACACCAGGACTATCTTTCTCAACCCTCATAATAACATTGAATATAAATTTAGTACAGGTACCAATTGTATGAGTAAGAATGTGATTTATTTAGCTAGGTGTCAAGCGTGTACCTCTTTCTATATTGGGAAAACCAATAGGACCCTGAGAGAGAAAATTAGGGAACATCTGTATCATGTTAGAATAGGCACTGACACAAATGCTCTAGCTAAACACAGTAAGACCTTTGGATCCCAACATCTTTTTCTATTCTGTGTGTTACAAGAGGTTTTTGAGAGTGAGAGAGGGGTGATATGGTATCCTATACTCTGGAATGTGAGATGAGATGGATTATAAGATGTAGGGCCGTTAAGCCACCAGGTCTAAATGAAAGAGTCAATATTAGACCTATTCTTAGGAAAAAGAGGTGCCTTAGACCCAAAAAATGAATTCATCCTGTTTCTACACCTCAGGCCTATTGAATTGCTCCAATATGTACATATATATTCCTGCTTCGTGTTTATGTGCCTCGTTTATGGTCCTTTATTTGTACTATGCATTGGTAATATGACTATACAAAGAGGTTTTTATTCAGTATTTTTATCTAAAGTTTTTATTAAACATTTTACTGTAATGCTCATATATATGTTTTATGTATATTATGTTATGCTAGGTGTAATTATAAACATTTAGTTATAAAATAATTAATTAATTTAAACGTTTTATACTTAGATTAGTTTAACAATGAGATTTACAATGAATATTTGATTAGTGATTATGACAGACTAGTGCTCTAACCGATAGGATTTTCTCTAAGACTATTTAAATTTTTAACTGTTCAGTAACAATTTTATGTCTGAAGAAGCCTTCGGGTGAAAGCGCTAACATTTTGTACAATAAACAGCTCTGTTTTCAGCTATTTAATCGTGGACTTTCGTTTATATGCTTTGGGATTTTATTGTGCTTGTATACTATATCATGTCTGGTTGATTTGATAATGCCTGGGACCCAGCGCATGATATTGTGTTTTAAGAAGACATTGTAAACTTGCTGGCCTTTACAGTCAATGAAAATTTCACCCGTTTATCACCTCTGGTCACTTCTGATGAAATTCCCCCTATGATTCCATTGCCTGATATCACAAAAGAAAAAGTTGTCACTGCACTCTCTAAACCTAGAGACACAGTATTTATGAACCCTTATGGAATTCCAGGGTGCCCAGTAAATAGCTGAAGCATGACCTAGCACACCAGTTCAGCTCTCTATTTAACAACAGTCTCTAGGCAGGCTTTGCTCCAGTAGAGTGGAGGACAGCAACAGTCATCCCTTTGCACAAAGGTGGGTCATCAATTGATCCTGGAAACTAATGACCCATAAGTCTGACTAGACTGATATGCAAGGAGAATCATGAAGTTGAAAACCCTTTTTTTAAAGTCCCTCCCACCTGAAAAGCCAGATGGTGCAGTGGTTAAGGTATATACCTTTCAATTACAAGGTGCCAGGTTTAGTGCCCGCCACTGGGAAATGCTTTACAAATTGAAGGTATGTATTTTTCTGCCGTGAGAGGGACAGAGACAAGATAGCAAAGCAGTTAAGATATTCACCTCCCATGCACAAGGTTCGAGCCTGACATCCGGCCAGTGCATTATCTCCGGCCATTGCATTATCTACTTGTGCTTCTGTGGGGGTCTGTCCCCCAAATCCTGCTGAATGTTTCCATCTGAAACTCATCCATAAAGACAACTAAAAGGGGAGAATGATCAAGAAAGTCCTCGGCGCTCAAGTACCCCAAGACAAATAAAGGACGAAACAGACTTAGTCAAAGAAGAATTGCAGCTCTTCCAAACAGCATGTGGAATGACAACAGAACAGATATGTGGCCAAGCAAAAGATAGAAATAAGGTGCTTAAAGAAAGGTAACTGAGGAAGTCACGGAAGTCATCAAAAAAAAAGGAGAAGTGCAGGACAAAGTGGGACATGCAATAGAAAGACTAGGCCAGGAAGGAATACTGGATGGCTAAGGAGGAAGCTAAGAATGGAGTTCTACCAGCTACTAGAAAATTACCTCCGTACTTGGCAAAAAGATACTATCAGGCTACAAGACAAACACAGAAAGATAAAGTCAGACACAATTCTGCTACCCAGGCCCACCGGCCTCCTAGCTACATAGAAAAAGAAAAACATGGAAACTGAGCTGCTCCATGTCCAGCCTGACCATTGGCAAAGCCTCCCACCATATCATTGTTAGCTACAGGATCCCCACTGAGTACGAAGAGAAACACTCAGTATACCTGAAGTGACAGGGAGGGCATTCAGCCCAGCACCGGACAGATGTCAGATTTAACAGGATCTCACTCATAAACACAAAATACAACAGAAGATAGACATTTCTGTCTAAAACTAAGCAGGAGACTGCTCAACGGAAAAAGAATCCCACATTAGTATCAACAGACAAAACTGGAAACTAGTCAAATCTGCAAAAGTTTAATAGGAGACTAAAATAGCCTTCTCTGCAAAGGATAACGGTAAAGTATTTTTAGTAAGGTTAGAAATCTTAAAGGAAACACTCAAAAATGTGCTGAGTTGGCTGAAAAAGACAGTGCTTATATTCAAGCAGAAGACATTGTAAACTTGCTGGTCTTTAAATTCAATGAAAATTTCACCCGTTTATCACCTCTGGTCACTTCTGATGAAATTCCCCCTATGATTCCATTGCCTGATATCACAAAAGAAGAAGTTGTCACTGCACTCTCTAAACCTAGAGACACAGTATTTATGAACCCTTATGGAATCCCAGGGTGCCCAGTAAATAGCTGAAGCATGACCTAGCACACCAATTCAGCTCTCTATTTAACAAAAGTCTATAGGCAGGCTTTGCTCCAGTACAGTGGAGGACAGCAACAGTCATCCCTTTGCACAGAGGTGGGCCATCAATTGATCCTGGAAACTAATGACCCATACGTCTGACTAGACTGATATGCAAGGAGAATCATGAAGTTGAAAAGCCCTTTTTTTAACATCACTGCCACCTAAAAAGCTAAATGGTGCAGTGATTAAGGTGTATGCCTTTCAATCACAAGGTGCAAGGTTTGATGCTCACCACTGGGAAAAGCTTTACAGATTGAAGGTATATATGTTTTGTGCCCTGAGAGGGACATAGACAAGATAGCGAAGCGGTTAAGATATTCGCCTCCCATGCACAAGGTACAAGTTTCGAGCCTGACCTCCGGCCAATGCATTATCTCTGGCCATTGCATTATTTACTTGTGCTTCTGTGGGGGTCTGTCCCCCAAAATCCTGCTGAATGTTTCCATCTGAAACTCATCCATAAAGACAACTAAAAGGGGAGAATGATCAAGAAAGTCCTCGGCGCTCAAGTACCCCAAGACAAATAAAGGAGGAAACAGACTTAGTCAAAGAAGAATTGCTGCACTACCAAACAGCATGTGGGATGACTACAGAACAGATATGTGGCCAAGCAAAAGATGGAAATAAGGTGCTTAAAGAAAGGTAACTGAGGAAGTCATGGAAGTCATCAAAAGAAAGGAGAAGTGCAGGACAAAGTGGGACATGGAATAGAAAGACAAGGAATACTGGATGGCTAAGGAGGAAGCTAAGAATGGAGTTCTACCAGCTACTAGAAAATTACCTCCGTACTTGGCAAAAAGATACTATCAGGCTACAAGACAAACACAGAAAGATAAAGTCAGACACAATTCTGCTCACCAGGCCCAGCAGCCTCCTAGCTACATAGAAAAAGAAAAACATGGAAACTGAGCTGCTCCATGTCCAGCCTGACCATTGGCAAAGCCTCCCACCATACCATTGTTAGCTACAGGATCCCCACTGAGTACGAAGAGAAACACTCAGTATACCTGAAGGGACAGGGAGGGCATTCAGCCCAGCACAGGACAGATGGCCGATTTAACCGGATCTCACTCATAAACACAAAATACAACAGAAGATAGACATTTCTGTCTAAAACTAAGCAGGAGACTGCTCAACGGAAAAAGAATCCCACATTAGTATCAACAGACAAAACTGGAAACTAGTCAAATCTGCAAAAGTTTAATAGGAGACTAAAATAGCCTTCTCTGCAAAGGATAACGGTAAAGTATTTTTAGTAAGATTAGAAATCTTAAGGGAAACACTCAGAAACGTGCTGAGTTGACTGAAAAAGACAGTGCTTATATTCAAGCAGAAGACATTGTAAACTTGCTGGCTTTTACATTCAATGAAAATTTCACCCGTTTATCACCTCTGGTCACCTCTGATGAAATTCCTCCTATGATTCCATTGCCTGATATCACAAAAGAAGAAGTTGTCACTGCACTCTCTAAACCTAGAGACACAGTATTTATGAACCCTTATGGAATCCCAGGGTGCCCAGTAAATTGCTGAAGCATGACCTAGCACAGCAATTCAGCTCTCTATTTAACAACAGTCTCTAGGCAGGCTTTGCTCAAGTAGAGTGGAGGACAGCAACAGTCATCCCTTTGCACAGAGGTGGGCCATCAATTGATCCTGGAAACTAATGACCCATAAGTCTGACTAGACTGATATGCAAGGAGAATCATGAAGCTGAAAACCCCTTTTTTTAAAATTACTTTCACATGAAAAGCCAGATGCTCTAGTGTTTAAAGTGTATGCCTTTCAATCACCAGGTGCAAGGTTTGATACTCACCACTGTGCAAAGCTTTACAGATTGAAGGTATATATATATATTTTTTTTTTTTTTTGCCTTGAGAGGGACAGAGACCAGATAGTGAAGCGGTTAAGATATTTGCCTCCCATGCACAAGGTACAAGGTTCGAGCCTGACCTCCGGCCAATGCATTATCTACTTGTGTTTCTGTGGGGTTCTGTCCCGCAAATCCTTCTGAATGTTTATAAGTGGAGTGGAGGACAGCAACAGTCATCCCTTTGCACAGAGGTGGGCCATCATCTGATTCTGGAAACTAATGACCCATAAGTCTGACTAGACTGATATGCAAGGAGAATCATGAAGTTGAAAACCCCTTTTTTTAAAGTTGTTTTCACCTGAAAAGTCAGATGGCACAGTGTTAAAGGTGTATGCCTTTCAATTGAAAGGTGCAAGGTTTGATGCTCACCACTGGGAAACACTTTACGGACAAAACAGGAAACTAGTCAAATCTGTGAAAGCTTAATAGGAGATTAAAATAGCCTTCTCTGCAAAGGATAATGGTAAAGTATTTTTAGTAAGGTTAGAAATCTTAAGGGAAACACTCAAAAACGTGCTGAGTTGGCTGAAAAAGACAGCGCTTATATTCAAGTAGAAGACATTGGGCAGGATTCATGAAGCCTCCGTGTAAGAGTTATAACTCTTACACGGAGGCTGCAGTTAAACAGAGTGATGTCAGCATGGTCTGCATAGTTATGGGAGCATGCTGAATCACACTTAATGCTAACACGGTCCGTGAAAGACAGTAGGGGGCGTGTCTGTAGGCCGAGCCCTGCAAGCGGACATGCCCCCAGAAGAGTAGATGTGCCCAAAGTAAACACCCATGACAGAGGCCATGGAAATGTGAATAAACACAACACATGCCCCCATAGATTATGAACATAAAATATATAAATTAACATGTTATATATTTTTTTAAATCGTAAAGATGTTTGCCCGTGAGTGCGCTCGTTTGCGCAGGTGTGCCCATAGCTTAGTCACAGTTAGCAGTCAGTGGAAAAGGATATAAGAACTAAATATGCTAAGTATGCCTAGAAACAATAGTGTAGCGGTAGAGACATTGGCTGAAGAGCAGGCATTCATAGTTTGATCCCCCACAACATCAATTTTTATTTTTAGTAAAATAAGCACGAAACATGTCCCTGACAAATATGTACACATATAAAATTATATTTTATGTTAAATGTAGTGAAATAGTCCATTTATTTTGAAGAAATGTGAGATAAGAAAACAATAAAAAATGCGAGATGTGACTATAGCTGAGCTACAGTTTAACAAGGTGAGTGCATCTGCCCGTAGGTGAGCAGTGGTTTAACAGGTGCAAAATGAGTGCCCGTAGGTGAGCAGTGGTTTAACAGTTGCAAAATGAGTGCCCGTAGGTGAGCAGTGGTTTAACACGCTGAAACTGTGTGTCCCTAGCTGAGCTGAGTGTAATATGCATGCTAACAGCCAAATGAGGCGTAAACCAGCGTACCCCATTTGCGCGGAGCTGCGCACCGCGCTAAGAAGCTGATGGGCAACGTTGAGCAAGCTGTAACAAAACTGCCTTTACACAGACACACCCCCTAGCCTGTCTAGACAGTCATAAAATATAAAAAGTAGTGGCCAGGTTCGAACCCAGGATACCATGCGCCATTGTCAAGGTACTGAACCACTAAGCCACAACATTTTTACTTAGAAATGCAGTAATAGCAAATATATAGGAATGAATAGAAAGTGGAGCATGACAAAGCAGGTTTTGTGAAGTTGATACAATTCCAAAATGGCCAATCACAGATAAGTGTGGGGAAAACGGCATATATAAGCCCCATAGGCGGGAATACACAGCATAAATGATTGTAGAACTGACTTGCAGCCAGAATGTCAGGAGTAGGTGAGGGTAGTTGCTTTCGAGCACAAAGGAGGGGCGTTGAGGAGTCCAGATACATGGTCTGGCTCCTAGTCCACAATCATGAGGCCCAACTCATGCAGGGCCAGGTCATGTGGGGAGCATATAGGGCTGAGGCGTGGGACCGGTTGGCTCATGATCTCACCAGTGCCACAGGGATTCCAAGGACTGGTGAGCAGGTCCGTCACCACCATGCGGACCTGAAGAGATGCAAGCAGGACCAATTGAATCTTTGGATCCAGGAGGCCCGGCAAATGCCCAATGCCCCATTACTGAGTAAGTTACATTTAATTATGTATGTAAGAAATTAAATTAGCTGATATTATGGAGATTTGTATTCCAATATTACTTCATTTATATTACAGCTGCAGGTGTCCGTTCTGCGAACCGCAGAGCCTATGGCGATAGGCTGGTGCGGTTGCACCACCAGGCAGGTCAGTAATCCACTCCCAGTAACTGTAAAGAAATATAAAATTATGACAGTTAGCAAAAGAGTGCAGTGTAGTCACTAAGTAATAAAATGTGCAAGTAACAGTGTAAAAGTGTTTGCAAGTATTGCTTGATTACAAAAGTGTGTTGCAGTCTGTAATCCAAACAAAAAAATGAAAATGTCTGAAATAAAGTCTGAAATAAAGATGCCCCACTTGTAATATAATAGTACACAACCTGCAGCAGGCTGAAAAGTACAGCTGCAAAAGATGAGCAAATCACATGTGTGAAATATATCCCTGTTGAAATACTGAAACATGACAGAAGTGAGACTGCTGGAAAGGATTGTAATAACTACAGGTAAAACAATAAATAAAGCCTAGAAGTAAGTACCATCCTGAATAGTAAAATGAAAACAAGTGAGAGAGTGTGAGAAAGAGTTATGAATCCACCAATAAAGTAGTAAGAACCTCTGAATAAAGTGTACTGCAGTCAGTACAGAATGAAATGAATGTGACAAGTAGAACCAAACTGCGAAATGTGTTCAAAGTGTTGCTGCAGCTGGAATGTGTATCCCAAAATCTGGATATGTTGCTCTCAGTCTGCAATATGCAGATAGTATGATTGTCTGAAATATCAAACATCCACAGTTGTCTATAGCTATATAAAGCAAATGTAGCAGGATGATGTAGCTGAGCAAAGCCAGATATGAACGTGTATGAATAACAATAAAATGTATATTGATGTAGCAGTAACAGTCCTATCACCAAATTGAAGTAGTTATCATATAGGAAACTGTAGTTAGAACAGTAGTGTGTATATATCTGTAGCTATTAGAAATGTACAGCATATGTATTGGTATTCGAAGGTGTTAATATTATTTTCTTCACCCCACCCTATAACCACATATAATCCATTCCACGTGAAATTGGTATGTGCAATCACAATTAGCACCCATGGACATTTGTCCTGTTGGGTCATAAATATTTGCATGTACGTTGATGCATCTGCCCTGTTCATACATCCAAACCTGATGGCCTTTTGCCATCAATCAACCCTGCATGTTGTTGGACTGTGTATTGCTGTTCATATTATGCATGTGTTATGCTTGCTGTTCAATGGTGTGTATATCTGGGTGTTTGGTTAATGGGAATACTAATGCATGCTGTTACAACTAATTGCGAATGGTATTGTATGTTACTAACCCAAACTGTCATGACATAATGCAAAACATAGGACGACAGGGAAGGCGGGTTCCAGTGGACCCACCTCTCCCACCTCAGCTGGCGAGCGCACCTGGCACTAGTGCCCAGTCTCGACCCTCCTCCGGTGGCCCTGTGCGACCTGTGGGTGGAAGCACTGCAGGGGATGGGGCCCATCCCCCCTCTGCAAGCGTGGCCTGAGGAGAACCACCACTCACCCTCCGTAGCGTCCGGACTGTGGTGCGTAGGGAGATCCAGGACTCTGTTCTTGGGCCCCTATGCCAGCTTGAGGCACAGGTGGCACAACTTACGGACATGCCTGTTGCCTGGCCTACACAGCCCCCAGCACAGCCCCATCCTGGGCAGTGAAGGAACAGTGGCAACTGCCCATGGGTGGGGATATCAGTTCCACTGTTGCCATCTGTGGGCTCATGGGCTCTGTATATCCAAACTTCCGTCCCCGTCAATTGTGTAACCCCCTCCACACGTGTCATACACCGCCCCTGTATGCATCTTGTTTGTCTTGTCTGTTGACCTACCCAAACTACCTCCCCAGCTATACCGACCTCTTTCACCTGACATACCACTCTCACAAGGGCACTCTGTACCCACAAAAAATTACGCCCCATACATAGCTGCCCATTCCGCACATATGTCTGCTGGACATGGAAACTATCAATTACAATTGGCTGTATAAGTATTATTGTTGTCCTGACACCTCTCTCAGGGGTGGAAGGTTTCAAATGTCACACCAAATTACATACATATGCACAGCTGTTGCTGATGAAGAAATGGGCAGCTATGGGCTTTACCTACATCCCTCCTGCAAAACCCGAGCTTGTTTCCCTACTGTCTTATCCTCTTTGTGACCCCTTTTTCACCACTTTCCTGTCTCCCCATTTTCATTTATTTCAAAGAAAATAGCGCGGGTGTGTGCAAGAGTAAGCACATTTAAGCGGTTGTAAGCGTGTGCGCGTGTGTGCGCAGAGCTGAACACCAGTGCGCATGCATGAGCTCCACGCAAACCAGCGCTAACCCGGTTACAACTGCTTAAAAGTGCCTTAGTCACTCTGATTGACAGGTCCTGTAGTCAGTTCAAAAGCAAAATAAAATCCCACTGTCAGTCCCGAACCCAGGACCGTGGAAACACTAGTCTGCATGACTTGCCACTAAACCATGACTGTTATACACAAACATTGTGCTAAAATAAATATATCATGCAATAGTAGGAATGAATGTAACAGGAATATAGGATGTGTAGTACACAAAGCATGTCATGTATATTTACTGTCAAATCTAGTGGATATCTATGATAAAAGTGTGTGAACAGAAACAGCCATGCTAGTTGGTAGCTAGTAGGTAATAATGTCACTGTAGCACCTTGCAAGCCACACACATACTCACAGCAGGATAATCACTGCCCATACCCCACAACCTGTTACAGGAACACTTCCAGACCAAGTAATAAAATATGTGGAGCAAAGGGCCAAAACCAGGGACACCTTACAAATAATGTTACAACAAACTTAGACAGTTCAGAGAGTAACAGGTTCTGCATTTTGTGGGATGTTTGGAAGGGTATGAAGTCTGAAACTTAAATGTTTGTCACTATATTCTGACTTGAGCCCAGAGTGATTTGCCAGAAAAAGCTGTGCATGGGATATTGACCAAAATATGAGGCAGAAATGTGGACAACCTGCAAATATTTGTACACATGAGAGGTTTGACACCACCATATTTGAATACTTAAGAGCCTAGACATAGCAACAGTGACTGAGTTACAGGAATGCCCCACAGACACCATGTGAAATGTACAAACAGTAGGCAGAAAGGTGTTGCAACACATGCAATGGCAACTATGAAGTCCTGAAAGTATGCACCATTTGCATGGCAGAAAAAGTGTAGTAATACATATGCTCATGCTATCCCACAGTCACAACTGCAGCATACCAGACAATTTAATGGGTGTACCCCACTGATATGTACCATTCCATGAGGCAGATAACAGATGCACCTCAGAGTGTCTGGGGCCTGCTCAGCAGCATACTCAAATACCCTAATAGATGTCAAGGCCCACAACATGGCCAGACCACACTGCATGCTGTAACACCCTAGCAGATATAGCAAGCATTCCAAGGTGTGAATGTACATGGAAAATAGGAAAGCCACAGCAGCACACTACAGTCAGGACACCTAGCAGGCATACAAGTAGTGACTGTAAAGGGCACATATTGAAGCCATAGCAATAAAGTGCAAGAGCCACTGCTATACACCAGTTACACCACATGTCCCACAGGAAAGCACACACACACACACACACACACACACACACACACACACACACACACACACACACACACACACATTAACAGTAGTAGTAGTCGTAGGTGTCAGTGTACACACACAGTTAGTACAGGAAACTGGATAAATGAATGGAGAATTGTTAATCTACAACACAGCTGGAAATATGAGAGAGATACCAACCTTTACACAGAACATTGTCCACAGCATACCAGCATGGTCCCTGCCCTTAAAATCTGAAAGGGCTATGCCTATCTCACATACCTTTTTATAGCACTGTTCTGAAATCACAGTGAGAACTGCAATCAGTACCCAACTGGCTGCATGCAATTAGCAAATGCTGGCTAACAATTGGTGCAGAGGCCATCACATGGACATATGCAGATACCTACAAAAGCATGCTGTACTCCCAGTCCACACATGCAATACTTTCATTGCACCCTGAGGAGGAAGTGAGAGACAGAGAGAGAGATACAGAGACAGAGAAAAACAAAATTAAACATACACAAACAAAACTGGTCAGCAACAGCCACCTGAAAGCTGACAACTGGCAAGTGGAGCAGCAGGACACAAAGCCAGATGGCAACACAAGCAGCTGTGACAAACACAGGTAATGTAAAGTAATACTATAAAGGTCTACATACTGTGAACCCTCCATGTGTGTCACTGGTCTGTATCAATATGTATATGAATATGTGCAAAGGGCAGGGGACATACAGCAACTATCAGTGAAGGCTGTACATACATTTGTATGTGAGAGCATCTATGTGCACATATCAATGTAGGTTGAATGTAGGCTGTAGTGCAATGTACAAAGTAGGTTTCACAGTTATGTATGTTTAGCAGTATGTTAGTGTGTGTATACAGTATGGTAAACAAACATGTTGATATGTATCTATCATATGGATACGTATGTATGTCAAAATATGTATGTATGTATATATATATATATATATATATATATATATATATATATATATATATATATATAAAATATCCATATATGTATACATACATAGAGAGAGATAGATGTAGGAATACATAGACAGATGTAGATAGATAGAATATGTGCAAACATATATATGTAATACACACATACAGATATAGATATATGTAGATACATATACATAGACAGACAGATCTGACTATCTTCAGGTATGACTGTATATGACGACCACAACACCCCCTGTCCCACCCCCTCTGTCACTCTCACCCCCTCTCTGTCACATCCCCCCTCTCCATATCTATAGCAATATATGTACATCAATATATAGACAGACAGATCTGACTATCTACAGGTATGACTGTATATGACAACCTCAACACCCCCTGTCCCAACCCCTCTGTCACTCTCACCCCCTCTCTGTCACCCCCCTATCTCTATAGCAATATATGTACATCGATATATAGACAGACAGATCTGACTATCTACAGGTATGAATGTCTATGACGACCTCAACACCCCCTGTTCCACCCTCTCTGTCACTCTCACTCCCTCTGTCACTCTCACCCCTTCTGTCACACCCCCCTCCATATCTATAGCAATATATGTACATCAATATATATATATGTGTATATGTATACAGACATATATATATATATATATATATATATATATATATATATATATATATATAAATATATATATATCTATATACATATATATATATATATATATATATATATATATATATATATATATATACAGAGAGAGAGAGAGAGATGTATATACATTCTGAGTGAGGCACATGTGTACAGATGTATTGCAACAGGTGCCTGGTGACAAAGGCATGGAGTGAACACCAGTGTCAAAACTGGAGTACCATACCCCATTTCAAATCACCTACACCAGTAACCACCAGATATGTGATTGGCTGCCCACCACTGCATGTGTCAGGGGTGAACAGGGTCATAAATGTGTACAATAGTCCCCCCAATGATATTCACAGTGGCACACTATTCCTGGAATACCTGCACATGGTATGTGTCAGCAGACATGGTGTGTCAGCTATGGACATGTACGTCAGTGTACCCCTCCACACCACATAATGGCTGCCATGGTATGTACCTCACATGACAGCTACAGATATGGAGAAGGACACAGTGACATGTACAACACTGTGACAATGCACTCAAACACATTACCAATGCACAGTGACTGACAACACCACAGAGTACACACATACTACCCACATAGAGGTTGCCACTCCTGGATTTACATACTTAAGTCACACCCATGACAGATGTCCAACAACCATAGTAACACCTCACACCATCCACAACCTAAATGACTGCTGTGTGTCATCCGTGCCACTGCAATAGAGAGCACACGTGGAGGTAAAGGTTCCTACCCACAGATAAGACATACCCTGCAATAAACCACACAGTGTTAAGAAGCAAGACTCCCCATGAGTACATGTCACACATACCCCTGCTGAATGTTAGTCAGATAGGTAATATGCCATATGAGTCACCCTGTGTAACTGTTTGATAGCAGCAGGTACCATCACACCACATGTGTCACAATGGTCAGGGTCGCAGAACAGTATGCTGCTGTAGTCCCAGGGGCAATAGCATATTGTATAGTATTGTATTGTAATGTATTGTATTGTGTTGTATTGTATTGGTATGTTGAGATGCCTCCTTCGTGGAGTGGAACCACTGCTGCTGTGCACCAGTGTACAGATACATATCCTCTAGTCAGGCTAGTGTTACATAGCACTTCTATATGTGTGTTTAGCTCCTGTCGGAGTTCATGTAGCATGCAACCGGGGATACCATCAGGTCCCATTCATGTTGTGTATTCTGCTTTCCTGAGGGCGGCTCTCACCTGGACATCTGTGATGACAGGGAGGTTACAGTCAGCTGGGATAACTATGTCTTATTTTGGGGGAGAGGGAGGGGTGAAATGCACTGAACCTGTCTGCCACAATGTTGTCAGTATCTGTGGTTTCAGTGAATTATTTGTTGTTGTGTACTAACTATGAACATAGTGGAGGGATTCTGACCAGGTTGCTAACATAACTAAATAAGGCCTTGTGGTTATCTGTAGTGTCCCTCTTGATTTTCCTCTCAAAGTTGCCCATGGATGTTTGTATGAGGGAAAATAGATCCTTACTAGTGCTGCTCAGACATGCCTTCCCTTTATGGAATTATGCTCTGTCTTGCAGTAGCTTCCATCTTTTGTAATACAATCTGTCTATGGCTGGGGTCCACCAGACAGGATGCTGTCCCTTTGTGGAGAGTGTCTTGGCCATATATGGGACTGCATGATCCATGCATTCTTGGAGATGTCCGTAGAAAGCATTTGTGAAGGGGTCAGCATTGTGGGCTGTGTCTTCCACTGGCCCAGTGGGCTGAAAGCATACCATGTCACTGCTACAAAGTGTAAAGTTTGCATGTGCAATGTTATTCACTATAGTCATTTGTGCTGGTGGTGGAGGTGGGATATGTATATCCAGGGCAATTAGTTTGTGGTCAGCTCACAGTAGTTGATGATTTAGCCCATACAGTACCTAGATACAAACCCCCAGAGTGAGGAGGTGCTCTGGACCTGAATCAGTGTTCTGACTGCTGGGGTTTGGTAGTATGTCGTATGGAGTGTGCCAGGTACTGTTGCACAGTTGCTGGCTGAACACTGATACCTGGCCATTTACATGTGTATCCACCAATAGACAGACAGATGCTATATATGTGAGATATGACATATCATAACAGTCGAGTAGCATGTGTAGTATGTGTGCCAAATTCTGCTGACATATATTGCTGATAACAGGTTATTTCCTTTTTCAGGAACATGGCTCACCCGCGAAATCCAGCTTACTCCACAGCTGAGGATGAGGAGATACACCAGAGCCTGGTGTGGGATTATGCAATACTCTTTTCCCGCACCAGCCAGATTCAGCAGGAGAGGGCTGCACTGTGGCAAGACCTGGTCCATCGGGTAAATGACATAGGCACGCATAATAGGACATATGAGCAGGTGCGACATCACTGCAGTGATTTAATCAGAAATGTCCGTCAGCGTGCATCAGATATCCACAGGCAACAGGTCACCACAGGTGGTGGGGTGGCTACATATCCCCCACTCACCAGACTGGAGGGACTACTCATGAGTGTAGTGTCTCCAGTACACCAACAACAACAACAGCAGCAGACATGCATTATGATGGAGGCTGGAGCCACGCAGCAGCAAGACTATGAGCGTGCAGGTAATATGCCATATGTATAGTTGACTGTTGTGTACACTGGTAGTTAATGCATGTGTGAGGTGTGTCCTTGGTTTGTAGCTGTCATCATAGTATTTAATGTGCAAGTGTGATATCCTTAATATCAGCAGCTGACCTGTGAAAGGCGACTGTTGTACTACTGACCTGTATCATACTCAGTAACAATGGCACAGTTGTGCCCACTGACATTAGTTTCCTCACTTCTGCAGGTCCCTCCGGTGTAACAGCAATGCAGCCTATCCATGCTGGTGAGTGTGTATTAACAATACCTTTAATAGTCTTGATAGTAATAGTAATATTAGGCTCACTTAGTAGTGCTCTGTGTATGCATGCAGGTGTGTCTGTGTCTGTGTGTTGATATCTCGCATACTGAGTAGTGTACAACTGTGTGCAACTGTGTGCATGTGTACGTGTGCATGTGTGCATGTGTGCATGTTTGCATGTGTTCACCTGTGCATGTGTGCACCTGTGCATGTGTGCACCTGTGCATGTGTGCATGGGTGCATGTGAGCACGTGCGCATGTGTGCATGTGTGCACCTGTGCATGTGTGCATGTGTGCACGTGTGCATGTGTGCATGTGTGCATATGTGCATGTGTGCATGTGTGCATGTGTGCATGTGTGCATGTGTGCATGTGCACATGTGTGCATGTGTGCATGTGTGCACCTGTGCATGTGTGCACCTATGCATGTGTGCATGTGTGCATGTGCACATATGTGCATGTGTGCATGTGTGCACATGTGCATGTCTGGACCTGTGAATGTGTGGATGTGTGCATCACTGGTAATATTGTGTAGACATTGTAAACTGTGTTTCCTGTTTCCCTCCCACAGGTTCTGGTGCTGCTCTGGTGTCATGCAGCAGGGAATCTGAAGCAGGTGCCATGGGTACTGATAATGATGACATCTGTGTAATGGCACAGGAAGGTATGCCAGGGTCAATCATTGGTCAGCCGATTGACAGTACACAGCTGTCAACCCCATCAATGCGCACAGTTATCCTGCCAATACACCCTTTGTCACCAATGTCCCTAGGTAATGGACAGCATACAGTGGGCATTGACCAGGGTAATGTGGTTTCTGTGGCACATGCCTCCCCACACAGCAGCCATGGGCATGGCCCTGAGATGGTACCACACAGACAGATGTTCAGGGGTTCTCGTGGGAGCATCCGTGGGCGTACTGCCCCTGTCAGACGCGCCCACAGAGGTCTTACAACCTCAGCTATGTTTCGGGCTGTCATGCAGGCACAGTCACATATGGAACGGTACACCAGACAGGGTCTGAGGGAGCTGACAGCATGTCGCACAGCCATGACTGACAGTATGCATGACATTGCGGCTGCCATCCGTAATTTCACTGATGTCATAGACAGACGTTGTGGGGACATATTAGACCGGTTCCACAACTACATGTCCATGAGCCAGGGCGATGGTGGATGGTTGAGGCATCGATGTGGGCGTATGCCAGCAACAGCAGCAGCTGGCAGTCGTCGCGGATGACAACAGGGCCGTGGCCACCCCCATAGTGCCAGCAGCAGCCCCAGCAATGCTGGGTCTGTGCTGTCATCAGACCGCCCCAGAAGACCATGTGCACGTGGCTCTGACCAGGCCCGACTGGGATCTGTGTCCAGTCAATGAACACCTGCTTCTGATGACAGTACCCAGCCTGGGTTGGTACCAGATACGGTCCGTAGCACCCCTGCAAGGCACAGGTACCGTGTCCATGGCCAGAGACACTGATCTGTATGACCTGGCAGGTACAGTCTGTGGCTGTCCACAAACACCAGGACATGGCAGCCATGAGGTGGAACTGTGTGCATCCATACACACATGCGAATTGACAACACCTAGGGCTACTGCATACATGCACACACTGCATCAACATTGCCCCACCTTGTACTGCTGTCCCTCACCAACACACATACACATACATGTCAATTGGTGGTATCGGTGGCTGACTCAGGCATACCAAGTTCACACCCTGTGCATATGATGAAACTGTGCCACCTCCTGCAATCTGTAACATCAGTGCAGGTACAGGTTAACATGTTGCTGATGCACAGGGTGACTACATAGACGTGTAGTAATAGTATCATGTTGTTAACAGTACTGTGTGCTGAAATAATTGTGGGTATATCACAGCATGCCTGATGCAGTAAGGGTATGGTTGTCATGTACTGTTGTCTAAACCCATGGTAAGTACCATAGTGTATCATCTGCACATGTTGGCATACTGGTGGTAAGGATGTCAACAGAAGGCTGCATACATAGGTAGCACAGGGGATAAGGTAATGAAAGTATTAATACGCAATGATGGACATGTAAACTGCAAGTGGCATGTTGCCCACACTGGACTCTGCAATGCAGATGTTTGAAGATGTTGATATGTGCGCAGTGCTACACGACTGGTACAGGACACACAGGAGCACCCTAGCACTGCAAGCTCACATCTCATACCATGCTAGACAGCCCCAACACACAAAACTAACTGTCACAGGAGTGAGAGTCCCCATACATGTCAGGGATACTGTGGTGGCAGGCCAGGTAGCATACATCCTACTAAGTATGGAACCACTGAGTGAAGGCTCAGTGTCTGTTATTTGACATGTGTATTACTGCAGGTATGAGCACATGGGTTTCCATCCAGTTATTGTACATCCTGACGGTACATGGTCTGAACACTTGTGTGCACTGAGACTGGACCCTAGCCATCTAACCTGTGTATTTCCATGTACATGTGCATAGTGACTGCATATTTGCAGTGTTACCTACTGGAAGTGGTACAGCTTGTTTGTTGTACAATGGACTACATGCAGCCCTGCTTACTGTAGCTTTGTTTGCATGTGTTTGCTTGCAATTACCCTAGAATACTGATCCCACCTGCAATGCATAGTTACAGAGCTTCTGTGGACTCCTAGTGACATATGCATAGCTTACTATATGTATGTCCATGTCTCACTTGAGAGAACGTCACTGTTTGTCCTGTTCACATGTAAGTTGCCTGTGACACATTGCATATGACTTACCTGGCATTTGTCCACGTGAGCAGTCATATATGCCACTGCTAACTAATCACAGGCACTACACCCTCACATACTCATCTTCTGTTGAACCACCTGCTTCACTAGGGACGGCTTGCACCTGTCACCCCTGGGCTTTTGGATATTGGCAAAGGCTCTTGCTACCCCCATAGTGCCTTTGTTAGGCAAGGCTCAAATGACAAACCCACCTTCATAGGTATCACAAGGGATAAGAAACTAAGAGTAATGCTACTCAATGCCAGAAGTCTAAACCTCAAGATGCATGCACTCGAAACTCTCCTTAGCATGGAGAACATCGATATCTGTGCAGTAACAGATACCTGGTTCAGGGCTACTGAAAGCGCCCCAGCACTACCAGGTTATACCTCATACCATGCTTTTCAGCCCCAAAACTTGGACCAAACCACAAAAGGAGGGGGAGTATTGATATTCATCAAAGATACCCACACCTCCAGGTTGGTGGCAAAGCACCAAGCATCAGAGACTATCCATGTGCAACTAACAATGGGTAAAACTGCCTTCCAGGTTATAGCCTGCTACAGACCACCCTTCCAAACCCAAGAATCCCACTCGGCCTTCCTGAGAACAGTGGAAAATATGAAGGTCTCTCCAAACACCATTATATTGGGTGACTTCAACTATCCAAACATAGACTGGGAGCATGACTCTAACTCCAACACCCTAGCCCAAAGATTCCTACAATATATGAACTCAAATGCTATGGAACAACTTGTTACCACTCCCACAAGAAGGGAAAACATACTGGACCTGATCATCACCAACATGGGGACTATATGCTCCAGACAGAAGTGTATCCCTCACTGGTAAGATCAGACCATAAACTAATCTCACTGGATATTCACATCCCGACCCCACCCCCTGCCCAGAAAACCACAGTGAACAACTTTTCTAAAGCAAATTCACACTCCTCAAAACTGAGGTGGAAACCTTCAAAGCCCCTGGGCCTGTGGAAAATATGGACCAGACTGCAGATTCCTCTATAAACGCATTCTATGGACACCTTCAGGAATGCGTGGATCATGCAATCCCGAATAAAAGCAAGACCCAATCCTCCAAAGGCAGACATCCTGTCTGGTGGACCCCAGCCATAAACAAGCTATACAATAGAAGGAGGAAGCTACTAAATGATAGAGCAAAATCCCAAAAAGGGAAGGCATCACTGATCAGTATTAGCAAAGAACTACGGGCACTCATAAGATTGTCTAAGGCCAGCTTCAAGAGAAAATTGCGCAGGACACTAAGCATCATCACAAGGCTTTCTTTAGTTATGTTAGGAACCTGGGTGGTAATTCCCAGATATGCTCAGAGGTAGTCCAAAATGCCAATAGAAACACCAAACCCACAGACATTGCCAACATCCTAGCTGACAGGTTCAGCGCAAATTTCTCCCCCCCCTCCACACCGAAAGGGCAAATATTTATCCCAGCAGAGTGCTGCCCCCCTGACATCTCAGATGCTCAGGTAAGAGCCGCCCTCCAAAGCAATAAACACTGCATCAATGGGACCAGACAGTGTCCCGGGCTGTGTCCTACATGAACTCCAAGAAGAGCTACACCCAAACATAAAACTACTGTTCAATCCCAGCCTTACTACAGGAAATGTGGCCAAAGAGTGGCGTACAGCAACAGTGGTCCCTCTACAGAAAGGTGGTGCCTCAATGGATCCTGGACACTATTGCCCCATAAGCCTGACTAGCTTGGTCTGAAAAGCTATGGAAAGGATCATCATGGACCTCATAAATAAATATATTGGGGACCTACAGACACTGGATCATACCCAGTTTGGCTTTGTTAAGGGCAGATCCTGCCTCTCAAACCTGGTTGATTTCTTTGAAACAGTCACCAAGGCCATTGACGAGGGGAAGGTGGTCCACACAGCCTACCTGGACCTTGCAAAAGCTTTCGATACAATACCCCACTTGGGCATTCTAGAGAAGCTCACCAGATTAAATATAACCCCCTATGTCACTAGATGGATTGCACACTGGCTCAAGGACAGAACCCACATGGTTAGAATTGCTGGAGCCATGCCAGACTCCAAACCAAGTGGTGTCCCACAAGGCTCAGTCCTGGGACCTCTCTTGTTCAGTATATATTTATCGGAGGTACAGGCCAACACGGAAGGACTGTGGCTGACCAAATTCACAGATGACTGCAAACTGGCCGCCATAATCGACTCTCTAGCCAACACAAGCATCCTCCAAAAGGGCCTCATAGAAACAGACAACTTGTGCCAGAGCCATGGCCTCAAGCTGAATGCCAAAAAGTGTATAGTCATCCCCTTTGGCAAAAACAAAGTGCTCACAAAGTACCACATAGGTGGTAATCCATTAAGTACAGAAGAAGTAATTAGGGACCTGGGGACCCAAGTTGATAGCAATCTCTCATTTGACAACCACGTGGCCAAAGTGGTTAGAAAAACATTTTATATAGCCCACCTCATCATGAAGGGATTCACATCTAGATCAGGGGAGGACATCGTGCCTCTTTACTCATCCCTCATCAGGCCCATAATTGAGAACAATGCCCCTGTTCAGATGTACCTTACCAGACACCTGCAGCAATTGGAAAGACCCCAAAAGTACCTCACCAAAAGGATCAAAGTGCTCAAACAGATGCCATATGCTGCCCGGTTAAAGAAACTCCAGCTCTACTCAGTGGCATACCGCCTGTTCAGAGGCTATCTGTGCCTGATGTATAAAGCCATGTCAAACCCGGAATTAATGGGCATGCTGCACCTCAGAATATCCAAATCCCATTGAGCTACAAGCTCGAGAGACTTGAACCTCAGCACTGAAATAAATAGGACATGCTGGAGGGACAGATTCATAACCCAGAGGCTCCCTTCACTCTGGAATAAAATCCCAGTCCAGGTTAGGCAGAGTCCCTCATTGACTCTCTTCAAGAGGAATCCTGATGAGTGGATGGGACATCGTAGGTTTACCCCGGGTATCACTTCTGTGTCACTGTTAGACAGAGGCACAGTATACTAATCTCGAAAAAGGCATAGCAAGATAAATTTACAATGGATGGCGACAGCCAAACACATTCTGGCTAGGTTTATAAATGCCCTAGGGCAGATAGCCTAGTATGAACCTATGAACCTATGAACCTATGTACCTTGTTCCTCATTGGCCCTATGTGCTGTTAATCACCATGGCAATCACAATACTATGGTAGCATGTGCAAAGGTCAGTTGTCAGTCACCTCTATGGTACAGTTGTGGAATATGTGGGTCATGTGGCAATGTCACAGCTGCCACATGTACACAGTCAACCCTCTCCCCTACACATGGACGTACAACACATGTATGAGATGGAACCACATAGCCAAACTGGGGACTAACCACTCTGAACCCAGTACTGGCATAACCTGTCAGGTGGCATGAAATACTACAGTGACTACAATACCAGTCTGATGTAGACCTACACTGACAGCAATCCAAGCACATGAACACACTGGGCCATTCATGGAGCCTAAGAATAGCATCCTGCCTGAGCGGCAGACACCTCTGCAGCTGACATACAGGCATACGTTATGCCAGAACACATCATGCATAACACATAGCACACAAATCCTGTGTGCCAAACAGTCACAGCCTGTACGGCTAGACAACACACCTGCTACAGTTGTGTTAGGTATCTTTATTGTCCGGTACAGTGAGGTCACGCTCACCAGGCTGGATAAGTTGAAGGTCACAGTGATATGCCCATGGGGCATTATGGTCCACCACATAACACAAGCGTACAGGTCAGTCAGAGGCATGGACACATATGACTCAGTCATTGTCCATGCCACTATGGCTGACCTGTGATGTACCTCCCTGGACTACATGATAGGGAATATGGAAGGGCTCTCTGAGCATGTGGCACAGGCTGGTATGACCCTGACCTTGGTTGGCATCATACCCTTTTCAGGAATGCTGACATATTACTGAATGCTGATGAATTACTGTAGCTACAACACCCTAGCTGAAAGGTTCCTAGCATGTAGTCACTGCATTGCTATGGAACAACTTGTTACCACTCCCACAACAGGTGAAAACATGCAGCACCTGTTCATCAACAACATGCAGACTATATGCCCCAGACCAGATGTGTATCCCTCACTGCTAGGTTGATACCATCTACATATCACACTGTATATACACATACCACATGCAGCACCCGCACAGAAGACCACAGTCATAATGTTATCCAGTGCAAATACCATGTATTCACATGTGGCAGGTGTCAGACATGGTAACTATTGAAGGTCACAGGTACATATGTGTATTTAGCACACACATACATCATCTGTGTCCATTGCCATTACTGGTTTAATCGATGTCATGCATTATTGTGAACAACAACCCACACACATGGGCATTCTGTGTGACAAAAACACACGTGGCATGTCTGAAATCCAATGCCATAACTAACTGTGCTATGACAGTAGTGAGAGACGCAGCAGCAGAGTGTGCTATTTGCATTACTGGGAGATTTGCCCTCTTCCGCTGTACTTGTAGGGTGCTGACATCATCTCTGTGTAGAGATTGGAGTATGCAGCAGCTGGTGTGTTGTACTGGTTGGCAAAAGGGTCAATTCTCTCACACATGTAATTGCACACACACTACTTTCACCCTCTCCCACACACACTTGCTATTATGCAGGATTCAAACTCCTACCTAACTATGTTATGACACTTAAGATGGACGCATTAGCAGAGCATGCTATTCGCATTACTGGGAGGTTTTCCTACTCCTGCTGTACTTATAGGGTGCTGACATCATCAGTGTTTAGAAAGGGGAATGTGCATCCTGTAGTGTGTTCTCCTAGTTGCCAAAAGGGACATTTCTTTCATACAGACTTGCACACACACTAACCCCCTCCACACACACTTAGCATTTGCAGGATTCAAACCCCTACCTAACTATGTTATGACACTCAAGACGGACGCATTAGCAGAGTGCGCTACTCACATTACTAGGAGGTTTCTCTTCTCCTGCTGTACTTATAGGGTGCTGACATCATCAGTGTTTAGAAAGGGGAATGTGCATCCTGTAGTGTGTTCTCCTAGTTGCCAAAATGGATATCTCTTTCATACAGACGTGCACACACACTAACTTCCTCCACACATACTGAGCATTTGCAGGATTCAAACCCCTACCTAATTATTCGCATTACTGAGAGAGTTCCCTTCTCCTGCTGTACTTATAGGGTGCTGACATCATCAGTGTTTAGAAAGGGGAATGTGCATCCTGTAGTGTGTTTTCCCAGTTGCCAAAAGGGACATTTCCCTCACACAGACTTTCACACACACCAACCCCACTCACCCACCCACACACACCCACAGTATTTGCAGGATTTAAACCCCTACCTAATTATATTATGACACTTGAAGGAGACGCATTAGCAGAGTGCACTATCCGAATTACTGGGCATCTGTTCTGCACCTGCAGTATTTAAAGGGTGCTGACATCATTATTTCTACAGAGGTATGTACATCTAGTACTACCTGTCAGGCGGGGGATAGCATATATATGCATTTGCAGCCACCTACGTCAGGGTCAGATACGCACATCGCACTGGCAGGTTATGTTTTATACCATGCTTCGTGACCACAGAACCTGTAACACACAACACAACCAGTCCTGACCACCCCTCCCACATCCAGGACACACACTTTGCTTCCCTGGGAACAGTGCCAAGATATGCAGGTGTTCACATACACCATTCCAGTTGTTAACGTCAGGTACAGGCATATTGTGTGTGGGAACTACTCAGGCCTCTACAACATTACCCTACAGCCACTACAATTTGTGAGTCCATGTGCTATGGCAGAACCACTCACCACAGCCACAAGGGGGAATACATATTGCACCTGACCATCTACAACATGGGTACTCACTGTTCCACACCAGAGGTAGACCACCATTGTTGATATCTGACTATACCCACCTTTCCCTGGCCATTCATATCCCAGCCCACCCCCAGGCAAGGTTGTCACTGCAAACAAACTGTATTTATCAAAAGCAGACGTTACACTTGTGAAGACTGGGGTTGAAGACTTCAAAGGACCCATGCTGGGGGAGTATACAGGCCACTCTGCATAATCCTTGACAATTGCATTCTATGAGCATGTGGAAGGTTTGCATTGATCATGCTATCCCAAATATACCCATGACTGCTCCACAACAGGACACCTGTCAGATGTACACCAGCCATATATGAGCTGTCCAACAGACAGAATGAGCTAATACATTGCAGAGCAGTAGCCCACAGAGGGAGGACATCTCTGAACAGTACCGGCATGACACTTCAATCCCTCATAATCATCACGACACAGTGTTGACAGTGAAATTGTCCAGACAATGCAGATAAGGCTCCCCTCAGTCTGTTATTGATGCCCACTTACTGTTAGAGGTCCTCAGCAACCCTCTTCCAGCACACACCAACAACATGGCTGTGGCTTAGCAAATTCAAGCCCTGGGATCTCCACTGTGTCCCTGCTTGACAGACGCACAGCACACTAGCCTCACACGGTGCCTTATGTGACCTACTTTACAGTGGCACAGTAGCCTACTGTACTGGGGAGGCAGACACCAAGCACACTCTGGCTAAGCTGTCATTCCCTAGGGCAAACAGCCTAGTGTTGACCTCTACACCCATATGTTTAATTGTCAGATGCACATTATTTGTTGCTGATAGACTGTTTTCAGGTCTTTATTGCCATAGCATTCTCTGTTTGTATGAACAACTTGTGTATCTGTGGAAGATGTTTGCATACGGGAGGGATCCACTATATCACGTATGTCTCTGTAGTCATTTAACTGTGTGCACTGGGCAGATTGCTGTAATGTGGTTGGTTCATGGAATAACACGTACAAATACCAGATATGTGTGGCCAACTGCTAAACTGAGATTTGGCTTAAGTGTGTGAGCATGCCCAGTTCAGCCTTCCCATGGCATGTTGTCTGACATATGTCTCATTTATCAAAGTGTGTGAGCATGCCCAGTGTGAGCTTTCCATATGTTGAACTCTGCAGCCCACCACATTTGTGGATGAGTGTGAACTTCAACAAATATCTCCCGTTTATGGTTGTGTGTTGTGTGTCATGTTGTGTAGTTACTGTCCAACTGCTTTGTGTGTGAACACAACAGGGATTATACTGTGCCTGCAGGGTTTGCATGGGATACTTTGCATACAGTTGTCAACATCCTTTCATACTGACCTAACACTGTAGTACTGTATAGTGTACTGGCTCAGTACTTTCACTGTGGTGGACAGTATCCTGGGCTTTAGTCCTATCACTGCTTTACAGTTCCATAGTGAGCACAACAGCCTTGTTAGGGGCCAGTTGTGCACATCAGACCATGTTGCATTATGTTCAGATATGAACTACTTAAACCAGGCTTGTCCAACATTGGTAGTGTATTCCACAACATAGGTGTACATTTGTAAACAGTAGCGATGTGCCTTAGGCCATTTCTAATGCTAGTCGGAGAGTGTGTTTGTCCTTCGACACACATTGTAAGTGAAGTTTGCCATGACATATGTCATGGTTAGTATACTGTGCCTCCGTCTACCTGTGACATAACAGTGATACCCAGGGTAAACCTACCATCTCCCATCCACTCATCAAGATTCCTCTTGAAGAGAATCGATGAGTGACTCTATGGATAACCTGTACTGGGAGTTTACTCATGAGTGGGGGTAGCTTCTGTGTTATGGATCATGCAGTACAGCTTGTCCTATGTATGTCAGTGCTGGGGTTCAGGTCTCTCATGTGCATAGCTCACTGCCATTCAGATTGTACAAGGTGCAGCATGTTTATTGATTCCAGCTTGGACATGACTTTATACATCAGGCACAGCTTGCCTCTGGGTGGGCAGTATGGCAGTGTGTGTAGCTGCAGTTTGTTTAATCAGGCAACATATGGCATCTGTTCAAGCTCTTTGATACTCCTGATGAGGTACTGTTGGGGACTTTACAGTTGATGGAGGTGTCTGCTGAGGTACATCCCACAGGCCTATTGTAGTCAATTGTAACGCTGATGAAGGATGACTGCAGAGCCACAATGACCTCCCCTTATCTAGATCTGACAACCTTTATGATTAGGTGGGTATATGGTATGTTTCTGTAAACAGTACAGCCACATGTTTGTCCAATGCAGGATATCTATCACCTTGTGTCCCCAGGTCTCTCATTACATGTTAAGTATGTAATGGGTTAACACCTATGTGGTAATTGGTGGGCA
Source organism: Protopterus annectens (assembly GCF_019279795.1). Lineage (NCBI taxonomy): Eukaryota > Metazoa > Chordata > Ceratodontiformes > Protopteridae > Protopterus > Protopterus annectens. The sequence goes on from NC_056728.1 coordinate 1,395,597,953, forward strand.
CTTACTGTATATCCACGGGGGTTGACTATACACTTTTCTGCAATTAGCTTGCTGACATGGCTATGGCACCAGTTGTCTGTTTCTATGTGGCCCTTTTGTGGAATGCTTGTGTCAGCTGGAGGGTCTGATATGGTGGCCAGTTTGTAGTCCTCTGCAAACATGTTCAGACACAGTCCTTCCATGTTGGCCTGTACCTATGGCACATATATACCAAACGAGGGAGGTCCAAGAACCAAGCCTTGTGGGATGCCAGTTATATCCGGTTTGTAGTCTGACATGGCTGCAGCATGTCTGACCATGTCAGTTCTGTCCTTGGTCTGGTTTGCAACCCCTCTACTGACATAGGGGTTTATAGTTAAGCTGGTGAGCATATCTATAATGAACACATAGGGTATTGTATGGAAGCCTTTGCAAGGTCCAGCTATGCTGTGTGGACCACATTGCCCTCATCAATGACCTTAATGACTGTTTCAAATGAGTCAAACATATTTAGGGGCAGGATCTGCACTTAAGAAAGCCACACTGGGTAGGGTCCGGTGTCAGTAGGTCCCCAATATCTTTATGTCTGCGGTACATGCTGATCCTTTCCATAGCTGTGCAGACCATGCTTCTCAGGATTCTGGGGTGGTAGTTTTCAGTATCCATTCAGGCAACACCTTTGTTGAGAATGACCACTGTTGTTGTACACTGCTCTTTGGGTACATATTCTGTGGTAAGGCTGGCATTGAGCAGTAGTGTGATTTGGCATTCCATTCTTCTTGGAGTCCATGTTGGACTCAGCCCAGGACACCATCTTGTACCATTGCTGCTGTGTGTTTTGCTTTGTAGATGCTGGCTGTTACCTCAGCATCTGCAATGTCAGGGGGCCAGCAGTCTGCTGGGATAGATATTTTGCATTCTGGGGGTTGCACTGCACCTGTCAGGATGTATGTTGGCAATATGTGTGTGTGTTTGGTATGTTGTTTGTAATATTTGTGTGGTTCAGAGCATATCTGTGAATTCCCAGCACGGTTCCTACCATCAGTTGAGGAAGCCTTGGGATTATCCTTAGTGTCCTGTACAATTTGTATCTTCATAGGTTCATAGGTTCATACTAGGCTATCCACCCTAGGGCATTTGTAAGCCTAGCCAGAGTGTGTGTGGCTTACGCCACACCTTGCTATGTGAATAATATGGCCATTTATGATTTGCTTTGCTGTGCCTCTGTCTGGACATGACACAGTGAAGACCCCCAGTGTAAATCTACGATCATCCATCCACTTGGCAAGATTCCTGTTGAAGAGTGTCAGTGAGGGGCTCTGCCTAACATGGAGTGGGATTCTGTTCCAGGGTGTGGGGAGCCTCTGGGTTATGTATCTGTCCCTCCATCACATCCTATTTTATTATGTGTTGAGGTTGACATCTCTCACTCTCACAGGTCTGATGGCTTTGAGTTTTCTGGGGTGGAGCATGTCCATTACTCCTGTGTTGGACATGGCCTTGTACAACAGACATACAATGCCTCTGTGTAGGCAGTATGTGACTGCATTCAGCTGGGGTGTCTACAGCCAGGCAGCATATGACATATATTTGAGACCCTTTATCCTCTTGGTGAGGTACCTTTGAGGTCTTTCTAACTGCTGCAGGTGTCAGGTAAGGTACATCCCAAATGAGGCATTGTACTAGATTATGGGTCTGATAAGAGAACAGTATAGGGGCACAATGACCTCTGTTGATGTAGATGTGAATCCTTTCATGATACGGTGTCCAATATAGACAGTCTTCCTAGCCACATTGGCAATGTGAGTGTCACATAACAGGTTACTGTCCACTTGTGTCCCTAGGTCCCTGATTACTCCTTCCATACATAATGGTTTACCACCTATGTGGTAATTTGTGAGTACCTTGTTTGGTATTTGGTGGGACATTCATACTGTCCAGTGTCTTCAGGACGGCTGGGTGGGGTTCCTGTGTGTGAGAGTGTGGTCTGTAGCATGCTATAGACTGTACAGCAGTCTTGCCTACGGTTAGTTGCACGTGGGTGGACTCCAATGCCTTGTGCATTGTCAGTTACCTGGACGTATGGGTGTCTGTGCTGAATATGGAAACTCACCCTCCTTTTATGTTTTGTTCCAGGTTTTGGGGCCATGATGCATGATATGCGGTATAACCTAGTAGTGCTGGCATGCTGTCAGGAGGCTTGCAGCAGGTTTCTGTCACTGCACAGACATCGATGTTCTCTATACTGGGGAGGGCCTCGGGAGCATGCAGATTGAGGTTTACACATCTGGCATTGGTCAGCATTACCCTTATGTTTCTTTCCACTTATGTTTTCTAGAGTGGTAGGTTAGTCTTTTCAGCCTTGCCTACGAAAGGCTTTATGGAGGTGGCAAAAGCCTTATCCAATATCCAGATGCCCAGGGGCAACAGGTGCAAGCCATCCCTGGGACAGCTGCATGGCTTGTCAAGCATGACATCCCAAGCAGACAGACATTGGATCCCCTTGGAATGACACCAGTAATTGTGCCACTTGTTATAACTGATCATTCTGTGTTTGTACTGTGGCATCATTCTTGGTGAGGGTAGGATGTTGCAAACGGTCAGTGTCATACCGGCCTGGACTACATAATCGGAGAGCTCATCTATGTCTCTTTTCATGTAGTCCAGGGAGGTACATCTCAGGTCATTCACACCAGCATGGACTATGACTGCATCATATTTCTACTTGCTTTGGGGTGACCTGCATACTTGTGTTATGTGGCGTATTGTAGCAGCCTACAGGCAGCTTACTGTACCCTTTCCCTTGTTCAGTCTGGTGCGCGGGACAGCAGTGTGTCTGACTATGGAGTCACCTATTACAACTGTATCAGGCATGTTGTTTCCTCCTTCTGGCCTGTGACTGTTTGGCACACAAGCTTTTTGTACTATATGTTGCATGTGCTATGTTTGGAGGTTGTTTGATTGGGTGTCTGCTTTGGAGGCCTTTGTTGGTGTGGTGTGTTTGTCATTCAGGCCTCCAGGAATGTTTTTCTGTGTTTATGTCTTTGGTTTGCAGTTGTCATAGGTCTATGTGGGACTGGGTTTGTGGTGTGTGTGGTTACCTTCTCCTCCTGACTAGTTTTGGGAGTACTGAGTTGAGGGAGCTCAGCCTCCAGTTTGGATAAATGGTTGCATCTCTCACATATATTTGTATTTCTTGGGGGGAGTTGAGGGTTGTCTGAGTACTTGGGGCAAGTGTAACATTGCCTCAAGATTCACAGATTCAACTTGTTGTAGCTGGCCTTAGTGGATTGTATGTGTGGACATATTTTATTGCCATACTACTGATCAGTGATTACTTCTTTTTTTCTGTTTGCTCTATCATGTAGTAGCTTCCTCATTCTCTTGCATGGTTTGGTAATGGCTGGAGTCCACCATGCCAGATGCCTGCGTGTATGGCATTGTGTCTTGTTTTAATTTAGGATTGCATAATCCAGGCATTCCTGGCAGTGTTCATGGAATGCCTGCATAACAGGTTCTGTGGTGTGGCCCATATTTTGCACCTGCACAGGGCCTTTAATGGATTCCACATCAGTTTGGAGGAGTGCAACTTTTGCTTTACACATGTTTTTCACTGTGGTTTTCTGGCCAGAGACTGTGGTCAGGATGTGTATATCCAGTGTGATTACTCTACGGTCTGGTCTTACCAGTGAGCAATACACTTCTCATCTTGCCATCCAGTACCCATGTTGCTGATTATCACATCCAGTATGCTTACCCCTCTTGTGGGAGTGGTACATTGTTCCTGGGCATTTTGGTTTATGGATTCTATGAACTTTTGTCCTACAGTGTTGGAGCTAGTATAATGCTCCCGGTCTATGTCTGGGTATTTTCAGTCACCCAATATAATGTGGTTTGGAGGACCTGATATATTCATGTATTCCAACATAGGCCAGGTGCAGTTCCTGGTGTTGTGATGGTAGTCTGTAGCAGGCTATGAACTGGGAGGTAGTTTTAGCCATTGTTACTTGACCATGGCTAGTCCATGCTGCTTCTTGTTGTGGTACCAACATGAGGGTGTGGTTATCCTTGACAATTATTGCTAGTCACCCTCCTTTTGTAGCTTGTTCCATGTTTTGAGGCTGTACAGCACAGTATGAGGTGTAACCTGGTAGTGTTAGGGTGCTGTTGTGAGCCTTGACCCAGTTTTCTGTTTCAGCACAGATATCAACATTCTCCATACTGGGTGAGTTTAGACTGCATGCATCTTGCTGTTTAGACTTCTGGCATTGGGTAGCATTACATCTAGGTTCTTATCCCTTCTGATACCTATGGAGGTAGGTTTGTGTTTTGAGCCTTACCTATTCAGGGCACGCTGTGGGTAACAACAGCCTTTGCCAGTATCCATACAGCCTGCACTGATAGGTGCACGCCAGTCCTAGCAGGTGGAGCATCATGTCATGCTCAGCATGTCATCCCAGGCTGGCACACATTGGATCCCCTTTGACTAACTGCAATACTTCAGCCAATTATTGCAATTGATCATCTCATTGTCATATTGTGGCATGATGCTTGGTGAGGGTAGGATGTTAGTCATGGTCCTCAGGTGTGCATATAGTACATGGTGTTACATTACTTAACACATGGCATTCATGCCTCAGGTGGTGCTGCAGGGCTGCCTCTGTCGGATGCACATATTACACTCCCTGTACATGTTTGTGAGCAGGTCATGTCATTTTAGGCATCCCAGTTATTATTTGGATGAGTCAGAGGGGGTATCATTCCCAGGGTTCCTACTGAGCCAGTGTATGTGCTATGCGTTGTCTCTTTGCCAAGGCCAGGGCATACTGGGCACGACTCCTTCTGCTTACTGGGGTAGGCTCAGGTTGTTCCTCCTCCGAGTCATGCTCTGCCTATGATGGTCTTGGCAATGGTGGGGGGCTGTTTGGCCCAGCCCTATGCTGGTCCTGCTGCAGCTGTTTTCGCAAGATCATATTATGTAGCATAGCACATACCATGACAATTTGGGTACGTGTAGTTGGTGTGTACTGCAAGGCTCCACCAGATGTGTCCAGACACCGGAACCGTGACTTGAGCAGCCCAAACACACGCTCTATTACATTACGTGTTTGTGCATGTGCCTCATTATGGCGTTCCTGTTCAGGTGTGTGTGCGTTTCTGATGGGTGTCATCAGCCATGGCTCCAGTGCATAACCTGCATCCCCCACTATGTGTCCGTGTGGGATGTCCCCATTGGCAAATGTCTGGTACAACTGTGTCAAATGCCAGATGTGGGAATCATGGTAGCTCCCAGGGCAGCCAGCACACACATTCATTATTATGCCCTGGGCATCACACATGACCTGGCAGTTGATGGAGGGGAAGCCCTTGCGGTTAATGTAAGCCCTACCCCACTCACCGGCTGGTGCTTTGATGCATATGTGCGTGCAGTCTATTGCACCCACTACCTCAGGGTATTCTGCTATTTGCTGGAAGAGACGCATATTGCTGGCCAATACCTCACGGGCATTGGGGAAATATACATGATCACCGACATGTGCTGACATAGCATCCAGGAACTGGTGCAGTACCCTGGAGGCTGATGCCTGTGATATCCCCATCATATCACCAGTTGGTCTTTGGAAGGTACCTGTTGCTAGTATTCTTAGGCCAACACATACCTTGGTTTCCACTGGGATGGGTTCCCCTCTGTTGGTTCTGTGTGTGAGGCGTGGCCTGCACAGCTGAACTATTTGCGCAGAAGGTCTCTGTCCACTCTATAGCGCTCTACTATCTCCAGCTCATGTAGCCCGTGGTAGGTGACCCTGGGCCTGTACACTCTTCTCCGTCTCCTCACTGTGGGTTGTCTGGCACCATCTGCACTGTCACCACCCTCAGCAAGTCACCTATGTCTCATTATGACAGCTATGGCAGCCCCTAACATTTCTGCTCTGAGTTCAGCTTTTTCAGTTTTCACTTCTAATAGCTTACTCCTGTCTTGCAGTGTCTCTTGAGAGAAACATCCTGCACTGCTGTTTGCAGAGTTTTAAGTGCTGGGCTGGGCTACTATTCTGCCTGTGTAATTGCCTGCTTCTAATTGTTTTCACCTGCTAGTTCCAGCAGTATTCCCTGCTAGCTTCCTACGAATTCTGTTGCTTCCTTTTTTCTTTCTGTTTCTTCAGGGGGGAGCAGCGTGCATACCAGCAGAAACATGCTCACAGTGGCTTAAACGCGCGCACACATGCTTACACGGTTCAGAATCTGCTTATTCGGGTTAAAATGAGCGCACACCCATGCAAACAGTGTTACAAGGCTGCCAACAGGCTCCCATATGCTCAGTCTGCCTTACACGCGCACACACAAGCGCAAACAGTGTTAAACATCTACCAACATGCTCCCACATGCTCAGTCTGCCTTACACGTGCGCATACTGTCCTACTCGCACTTCATGGCGCATACACATGCGCATGCACGCCCAGCAAGAAACTTTGGTGTAGGCAACAGTGTACACCTTCCATTTCTTTACTTTCCCATGCTTATGTTGTGGAACTCCTCTTTCCATGATATGTGTCTGACATCTCTCATGTAACATTGACCTCCAATGAACTGCATTTCTTTCTGCCATTTCCCCCCTGTGATGTCACCTATCTCCTATTCTGTTCCTCTCCCTTATGTAACTCTTACACTACTCAGAATGTGCTCATTTGCTATGTGACAGTGGAATTCAGTATCCTAACACTCATTTGCATCAGATTGCCTACTAATGCTTAGTTACATGTCTTAGACTTAGCTTCCCCCCTTAGCAACCACTAAACGGTGGCCATGTTGTTTTTGGTCTGCTGGTCCCTGCATTGTAAACCCATGTATTGCATAAAACCCACATTTGTGGGTTTATAACCTTCATTTTTATGTTTTATACAGCGCAGCCCGTTTGCGCGGGGCTGCACTGCGTTTAAACACTGGCGATCGCCGAAAAAAAATTATTTATTTCTCAGATTTGCATCAGGGTACCTTGCCAATGGCCACATATTTGGCTATTGGCATGCTGCCTGACACATATGCACCCTTTATTTGGAGCTGACATGGCTCCTTTGTGGTTTTTGCAGAAACGTACTCAGTTGTCAACTGAGTACATTTCTGCAGCAAAAACGGCTCTTACACGGGCGGCTTTGGGCTTCCTGTCTCACTAATCTACCTCATTTAAATGCTATTCGGCTGCAAGTGAGGTGATTAGCATACCCACGCCCACTCCGTGTAAGAGACGTTTTAGCTGGTCTCTTACACGGACTTTAGGGCTGTTCCTGGATCGCGAAGGCTGCATGGAGTCTTACACTACTCTTAGACTCCGTGCAAGCCTTTGTGAATCCTACCCATTGTAAACTTGCTGGCCTTTACATTCAATGAAAATTTCACCCGTTTATTACCTCTGGTCACTTCTGATGAAATTCCCCCTATGATTCCATTGCCTGAAATCACAAAAGAAGAAGTTGTCACTGCACTCTCTAAACCTAGAGACACAGCATTTATGAACACTTATGGAATCCCAGGGTGCCCAGTAAATCGCTGAAGCATGACCCAGCACACCAATTCAGTTCTCTATTTAACAACAGTCTCTAGGCAGGCTTTGCTCCAGTAGAGTGGAGGACAGCAACAGTCATCCCTTTGCACAGAGGTGGGCCATCAATTGATCCTGGAAACTAATGACCCATAAGTCTGACTAGACTGATATGCAAGGAGAATCATGAAGCTGAAAACCCCTTTTTTAAAGTCACTTCCCCCTGAAAAGCCAGATGGTGCAGTGGTTAAGGTGCATGCCTTTCAATCACAAAGTGCAAGGTTTGATGCTCACCACTGGGCAAAGCCTTACAGAATGAAGGTATATATATATTTTTTGCCCCTGAGAGGGACAGAGACCAGATAGCGAAGCAGTTAAGATATTTGCCTTCCATGCACAAGGTACAAGGTTTGATCCTAACCTCTGGCCAATGCATTATCTCCGGCCATTGCATTATCTACTTGTGCTTTTGTGGGGGTCTGTCCCCAAATCATGCAGAATGTTTCCACCTGAAACTCATCCATAAAGACAATTCACAGGGGAGAATGAACAAGAAAGTCCTCAGCGCTCAAATACCCCAAGACAAATAGAGGAGGAAACAGACTTAGTCGAAAAAGAATGGTAGCACCTCCAAACAGCATGTGGGATCACTACAGAACAGATATGTGGCCAAGTAAAAGATAGAAATAAGGTACTTAAAGAAAGGTAAATGAGGAAGCCACAGAAGTCATCAAAAGAAAGGAGGAGTGCAGGACAAAGTGGGACATGGAAAAGAAAGACTAGGCCAGGAAGGAATACTGGATGGCTAAGGAGGAAGCGAAGAACAGAGTTCTACCAGCTACTAGAAAATTACCTCCGTACTTGGCGAAAAGATACTATCAGGCTACAAGACAAACACAGAAAGATAAAGTCAGACACAGTTCTGCTCACCAGGCCCACCAGCCTCCAAGCTACATAGAAAAAGAAAAACATGGAAACTGAGCTGCTCCATGTCCAGCCTGACCATTGGCAAAGCCTCCCACCATATCATTGTTAGCTACAGGATCCCCACTGAGTACGAAGAGAAACACTCAGTATACCTGAAGGACAGGGAGGGCATTCAGCCCAGCACAGGACAGATGGCCGATTTAACAGGATCTCACTCATAAACACACAATACAACAGAAGGCAGACATTTCTGTCTAAAACTAAGCAGGAGACTGCTCAACAGAAAAAGAATCCCACATTAGTATCAACGGACAAAACTGGAAACTAGTCAAATCTGCAAAAGCTTAATAGGAAACTAAAATAACCTTCTCTGCAAAGGATAACGGTAAAGTATTTTTAGTAAGGTTAGAAATCTTAAAGGAAACACTCAAAAACGTGCTGAGTTGGCTGAAAAAGACAGTGCTTATATTCAAGCAGAAGACATTGTAAACTTGCTGGCCTTTACATTCAATGTAAATTTCACCCGTTTATCACCTCTGGTCACTTCTGATGAAATTCCCCCTATGATTCAATTGCCTGATATCACAAAAGAAGAAGTTGTCACTGCACTCTCTAAACCTAGAGACACAGCATTTATGAACGCTTATGGAATCCCAGGGTGCCCAGTAAATAGCTGAAGCATGACCTAGCACACCATTTCAGCTCTCTATTTAACAACAGTCTGTAGGCAGGCTTTGCTCCAGTAGAGTGGAGGACAGCTATAGTCATCCCTTTGCACAGAGGTGGGCCATCAATTGATCCTGGAAACTAATGACCCATAAGTCTGACTAGACTGATATGCAAGGAGAATCATGAAGTTGAAAACCCCTTTTTTTAAAGTTGCGTCCACCTGAAAAGCCAGATGGTGCAGTGGTTAAGGTGTATCCCTTTCAATCACAAGTTGCAAGATTTGATGCTCACCACTGGGAAAAATCTTTACAGATTGAAGGTATATATTTTTTTTGCCCTGAGAGGGACAGAGACCAGATAGCGAAGCGGTTAAGATATTTGCCTCCCATGCACAAGGTACAAGGTTCGAGCCTGACCTCTGGCCAATGCATTATCTCCGGCCATTGCATTATCTACTTGTGCTTCTGTGGGGGTCTGTCCCCCAAATCATGCTGAATGTTTCCATCTGAAACTCATCCATAAAGACAATTAAAAGGGGAGAATGATCAAGAAAGTCCTCGGCGCTCAAGTACCCCAAGACAAATAGAGGAGGAAACAGACTTAGTCAAAAAAGAATGGCAGCACCTCCAAACAGCATGTGGGATGACTACAGAACAGATATGTGGCCAAGCAAAAGATAGAAATAAGGTACTTAAAGAAAGGTAACTGAGGAAGTCACGGAAGTCATCAAAAGAAAGGAGGAGTGCAGGACAAAGTAGGACATGGAATAGAAAGACTAGGCCAGGAAGGAATACTGGATGGCTAAGGAGGAAGCTAAGAATGGAGTTCTACCAGCTCCTAGAAAATTACCTCCATACTTGGCGAAAAGATACTATCAGGCTACAAGACATACACACAGAAAGTTAAATTCAGGCACACTTCTGCTCACCAGGCGCACCAGCCTCCAAGCTACATAGAAAAAGAAAAACATGGAAACTGAGTTACTCCATGTCCAGCCTGACCGTAGTCATCCCACATGCTGTGTTAGGTGCTGCCATTCTTCTCTTTTTCCTCCTCTATTTGTCTTGGGGTACTTGAACACTGAAGACTTTCTTGTTCATGCTCCCCTTTTAACTGCCTTCCATTTATGGGCGAGTTTCAGATGGAAAAATTCAGCATGATTTGGTGGAAAGACCGCTCCATACTCTAGATATATATTAAAAATGTAATAAAAACTGGGCTGTATTTTTTAATTATGTTTGCTGCCCCACCAAGGCTGATCATCAGCTGCCCCCAAGAACCTCTCCTCATTTACTGGGTCTACAAAACCTGATAAGGCTCTTTCAGACATACTCTGACTCATGTTTGGGGCTGTTGAGAAGGTTAAGGCAGCCCAGGGACAATGTCATATTGCTGCTCAGGAGGACTTTTTGTTATGTAGTAAGATTCCCTTCCACATGCACAGTTGGACAGATGTGCAACAGACATTCTGGCATACTGTTCCATCTTACAAAGCACCTCGGACCCAGCAAGTTGATCACGAACAGTTTATTAGTAGGCTCAAACACAAACACGGAATAAAAGCTGGCAATGTTAAACAAATGTTTTCATCTTCAACTTCATCAGATAACCTAATCTCCCTTGGCTCACCTTTTATAAATCAAATAATTAATAATTATCCAATGTGCTTAGAGTTGCAATTAACAAACATACATACTGATATATATACATCACTTCCTTTCCTACCCGTGTATAAACCTTTTTAAACCTTTTAAAAATATTTTGTTCAGCAAATGATGTGTAATCAGTGTAAAATACCTATAAATAATATATAAATCTAAAATGTGGATATCTTATATACCTCTTTCAAACTCAAATATAAAATATATATTTTTTCTATTAAAAACATTGGTTCAAATTATTCTTATACAATTTCTTATAAAAATACCTTAGTTCCCCCTACTGGAAATGTGTGTCATTACAAACACAAAAATATGTTAAAATAATAAAACATAAATAACTTGATCCATAAAAAATAATTATTTACATTGTTGGTTTGCTAATAAGACACCTTGATAATTAATACTCTGGTCTCATACACCTAATAGTTTAACAAACCATAAAAAATGGACATATATTTATAGCTTTGCAGATCTCAATTTTAACACAGGAATAAGAGAAATCATATTGTTGAGACCTGGAAATCTACTGGCTTCTAAAATTATTTGCCAGTACAATTATCTATATTCTACAAATGTTTCCCACATACCACCCCTGGGATCCATAACTACTGTTTCTAAAATAAAGAACTGAAATTCTGCTTGTTTACATACAATACTGTGCTTGTATAGTGCATCATTTTCACATTTGGTTCTAATATCATAAAGATGCTCGTAAATTCTTTGCTTAAGCTTCCTTTCACTCTTTCCAACGTAAAAAAAAATCACATTTTTTACATAAAGCTAAATAAATAATACCTTTAGTGTTACAATTTGCAAAGGTACTTAAAGTCAGTTTCTTTTTTCTTGCTTGCAAATATACTGATTCTCCTGTTGCGAGGTACGAGCAATAGCTACAGCAATAGTACATCTTTGGTACCTTTTTCCAAATTGAGTCTATTTGCACTCCTCTCAAGCAGACCTTTTATATTGTTACCTCTTCTATAGGTACACTTTAATTCGTTATCAAAAATGTGATCTAAATCTGACAATTTTGCAAAGTTTTTCCATTCTTTATCAATAATTCATCTGACTAATCCTGGCTGACCATCATATGTAGTTATAATCCCTGAGCTATAATTGTCATAAATGACAATTATAGCTCAGGGATTATAACTACATATGATGGTCAGCCAGGATTAGTCAGATGTAGTTATAATCCCTGAGCTATAATTGTCATTTATGTAAACATAAATGACAATTATAGCTCAGGGATTATAACTACATATGATGGTCAGCTATAATTGTCATTTATGTTTACATAAATGACAATTATAGCTGACCATCATATGTAGTTATAATCCCTGAGCTATAATTGTCATTTATGTTTACATTCAGCACTTTTTGTGTGGTAATTGTTTCTGGTTTACCTAAAATAGGGGCAAATCTACCTCCCCTTTCACTAGTAACTATCTTACATATTTGGTCAAACAGTGTACCAGGATAACCCCTGTTTCAAAACAAGCCTTTCAGTACTTTACACTCACTAAAAAATACTTTATCGTCAGAAGTCATTCTACTTAAGCGTACTGATTGGCCCTTTAATACGCCTCTCTTTTGGTGGGGCGGGTGCGAACTGGTGTAGTGTATATATGAGTTCGAAAAGGTCTCTTTCTGATATATTTTAGACGTAAAACCTTCATTAGTCTTAGTTATATTTATGTCTAAATAATTTACCTGTTGATAGTTAAAATTGACATTTTAAGTGATTCAACCAAATACACTATAACGTCTATTAATGAAATTAATGTGGCATACAAAAAATATGTTTTATTGAATGATTTATTAATGGAAGGGTTGATTGACACAGATACCTACAACTTTTTGCATGTAGAGAAACCCAAAGTACCTTCAATTTTTGGCATCCCAAAGGCGCACAAGAATGTCAGTGACTCACCTTTAACACCAATAGTTTCTGCAGAGGGTTCAGTGACTGCACCTTTGGCAAAATACATTGACAAAAAGGTGAAGAAGTTAGTTACGAACAACACTAATATATTGCAAGACTCTTGAGATTTTCTGAGAAGGATAGACAATACTTTATACACAGATGATGTGGCATTTGGCACCTTGGACGTTATAGATTTATTTACTAGTATACCACATGACACAGGTTTGGAATGGTTTGAGGAAATGCTGGTGGGTTTTAATGAAATTACACACAATGATTTTAGAATTGTTCTGGTGTTAATGGAGGTAGTGTTGAAAAACAATTTCATTTTCTTCGAAGGAGAATATTTTAAGCAGTCTAGGGGTGTTGCTATTGGTGCACATTGTGCTCCTACATATGCTAATGTTATAATGGCCTACTGGGAAAACAAATATATATTAACTTCTGTTTTTAAGTGTAAGTGGACATTTTATGGCAGATTTTTAGATGATTTGTGTTTTTTATGGAAAGGGAACGAAGATGATTTTAAGTTACTTGTTGAATATATTAATGGAACAACTAATTTTTTAAAATTTACTTGAATAAACTCTTTATCTTTTTGGTACCTTTTTCCAAATTGAGTCTATTTGCACTCCTCTCAAGCATACCTTTTATATTGTTACCTCTTCTATAGGTACACTTTAATTCATTATCAAAAATGTGATCTAAATCTGACAAATTTGCAAAGTTTTTCCATTCTTTATCAATAATTCTTCTGACTAATCCTGGCTGACCATCATATGTAATTATAATCCCTGAGCTATAATTGTCATTTATGTTTACATTCATCTCTTTTTGTGTGATAATTGTTTCTGGTTTACCTAAAATAGGGGCAAATCTACCTCCCCTTTCACTAGTAACTATCTTACATATTTGGTCAAACAGTGTACCAGGATAACCCCTGTTTCAAAACAAGCCTTTCAGTACTTTACACTCACTAAAAAATACTTTACCGTCAGAAGTCATTCTACTTAAGCGTACTGATTGGCCCTTTAATACGCCTCTCTTTTGGTGGGGCGGGTGCGAACTGGTGTAGTGTAAATATGAGTTTGAAAAGGTCTCTTTCCGATATATTTTAGACGTAAAACCTTCATTAGTCTTAGTTATATTTATGTCTAAATAATTTACCTGTTGATAGTTAAAATTGTATGTAAATTTTAAAAAATTAGTTGTTCCATTAATATATTCAACAAGTAACTTAAAATCATCTTCGTTCCCTTTCCATAAAAAACACAAATCATCTAAAAATCTGCCATAAAATGTCCACTTACACTTAAAAACAGAAGTTAATATATATTTGTTTTCCCAGTAGGCCATTGTAACATTAGCATATGTAGGAGCACAATGTGCACCAATAGCAACACCCCTAGACTGCTTAAAATATTCTCCTTTGAAGAAAATGAAATTGTTTTTCAACACTACCTCCATTAACACCAGTACAATTCTAAAATCATTGTGTGTAATTTCATTAAAACCCACCAGCATTTCCTCAAACCATTCCAAATCTGTGTCATGTGGTATACTAGTAAATAAATCTATAACGTCCAAGGTGCCAAATGCCACATCATCTGTGTATAAAATATTGTCTATCCTTCTCAAAAAAACTCAAGAGTCTTGCAATATATTAGTGTTGTTCGTAACTAACTTCACCTTTTTGTCAATGTATTTTGCCAAAGGTGCAGTCACTGAACCCCCTGCAGAAACTATCAGTCTTAAAGGTGAGTCACTGACATTCTTGTGTACCTTTGGGATGCCAAAAATTGAAGGTACCTTGGGTTTCTCTACATGCAAAAAGTTGTAGGTATCTGTGTCAATCAACCCTTCCATTAATAAATCATTCAATAAAACATATTTTTTGTATGCCACATTAATTTCATTAATAGACGTTCTAGTGTATTTGGTTGAATCACTTAAAATGTCAAGCATTTTGCCTTCATAGGTGATGTAGTCCATGAATACTACCCCCCCCCACCTTTGTCAGGTTTCATAACTCTAAGATTTTTGTTGTCACTTACAACTTTAAGTATTTCCTGTTCTGCCAAGGTCAGGTTGGGCTGTACGTAGTGCCGTCTCAAGGATTTCCTTAATTCATTCTCCAATACTAATTCAAAATTTCTTAACTGAGGGTTCAAGGGTGGATTAAATGTACTTCTACGTGCTAATTTGTCTTCTCTAAAGTTAGTTTTCTTCCCATTAAAAAAACAATTCCAAATTTTTCTTTCTAATAAATAGTTTGATGTCCACAAGCAATTTAAAAATGTCAGTTCTCTGCTTAGGTATAAATCCAAAGCCTTTTGAAAATAAATCAAAGAAAGGTTTTGTCACAATAGTGCTGGAATAATTGAAAATATTAAAATCATTAAATGTCCATTTAACACCTTCATTTAATATGGTATCTAATGGTTCCACTGTGGTTGTTTCCTCCCCTGAGGCCTCCATTCCCTCCCTTTGTAGTTTTTTGAATTGTAATTAACTGGGTCCTTATACATTAATCTTTCTGACCTCCGAAGTGGAAGAAACTCGGAGGAGTCTAATTCATTCCCATTGTAAAAAGGTAATTCATTTTATACAATGTTTTGTATTTCTTTTTCTTGATTTACAATAGCTTTCCTTCCCCAAAATTTGGGTTTAGGGTATTGTTATTTTAGTCTTGTATTAATTTAAATCCCTTTCTATTTTACCTATTTTCCTGTTTTGAACTTCAACACATTTAACCTTTGCCAGTAGGGGGAACTAAGGTTTTTTATAAGCAATTTTATAAGAATTATTTGAACCAATGTTTTTAATAGAAAAAATATATATTTTATATTTGAGTTTGAAAGAGGTGTATAAGATATCCACATTTTAGATTTATATATTATTTATAGGTATTTTACACTGATTACACAACATTTGCTGAACAAAATATTTTTAAAAGGTTTTAAAAGGTTTACACATGGGTAGGAAAGGAAGTGATGTCGATATCAGTATGTATGTTTGTTAATTGCAACTCTAAGGACATTGGATAATTATTAATTATTTGATTTGTAAAATGTGAGCTCAGGGGGATTAGGTTATCTGATGAAGTTGAAGACGAAAACGTTTAACATTGCCAGCGTTTATTCCGTGTTTGTGTTTGAGCCTACTAATAAACTGTTCGTGATCAACTTGTTGGGTCCAAGGTGCTTTGTACAGTGGTTTTTGTGACTTTTTGCCCATTCCGTGAGCTTGGTATACTGTTCATTCTCTGCAACTACTCAGCCAGTGCCTTGACTCCCTAAGGACAACAGCCTTATGTACATTCCTGACCTTCGTCAGAGATCAGCCATGTGGTACACCTGAACTCGTGGCCTACCCTCCAAGATGGGCATGTCCATCCTCACTTGCCAGTGTTTCAGTTGCCCAAGCTGCTAATCTCATTGTCAGGGCTTTATCCCTCTATGCCATGTCAGTGGCATTAACTGGGTTTTGAAAGTGTTGAAAGTGGAGACTTCATTTTTTTAAATCCAATATTTTGAACTTTGGAGGCAGGCAAACTTAAATGTTAGAGCAGCTATTCCAGAAAGCAAAAAAAGTGTAGTGCTTTCCCATGCATGTGTGTTTAGTATCTTGTGGGCCACATAGTAAAAGACAAAGGAAAAGAAAAGGGGCCACATAACAGATGGTCAGGGCCTGCTTTTGGCCTGTAGGCTGTGGGTTGCTAACCCCTGAAATAATGGGCAGATTAAGAAAATGCAGTTCTGTAAGAACTTAATGCAGTAAAACTGGCTACTGGGCCTTAATGTCTAATCCAACTTCCATAGATTAGCATCCTTCTGACGGGGGGGGGGGGTGGACATTGGCTGTTAATATAAATCCAGCATCTGTCCATATGATCTTTACATATTTCTTGTCCAGTATAACAGCAGGTTGCCAAACCTGGACATGGTCCAAAAGATCCTAACCATGAAGGAACAGTAGTGGACATTCTCTGGACAAGAGACTTAGACAAATTGGGTTCTCCAAGTTTTTCCAAACATGAGCAGGCCTAAGGCACAGACAGAAGAAAAAGAGATAAATATATAGGAAACATTGTATTGTACCCCAGTCACAGGATGCCCAAGGAAGATAATATAATCTAGCCCCCAACTATTTTACTATTCCTAATTATTTTACTGCTATATCTTATATGTAAAAAAAAAACATTCATATAGTATGTTATAATAGTAACAAGCTATACTATAAACTACCTTTCCCCTTTTTCAAGTTTTCCATAATTGAAACTGCCCCTTCTTTTCATTGCTTCACTAGTTAGAAATTGTAGGTACAATTACAATATCTATTACACTGTTATACCTCTCTCTACTACATACAAGCCTGTGTCTTACTTGAATGATTGCATACTATATATACCCATGTAATGTAAGCTATGTAAATAATCTTTTGTTAATGAATGTATGTTTATTTAAATTATATAACTTCTCTATTTCTCAAATGTGTGTGCACTGTAATGAGCATATTAACTTTCACTCTCTATCTGTATTTTTAAATTACTTATATTTTATATATGGGTGCATGTGTGTCTGTATGTACATACAGTGGATATAACAAAATTATTCACCCCTGTTAAAATGCCAGGTTTTTGTGATATAAAAAAAATGAAATCACAATAAATCATTTCAAAACTTTTCCCACCTTTAATGTGACCTATAACCTGTGCAATTCAATTGAAAAACAAACAAATATGTTAAGGGGAAAAATATAAAAAATAAAAAATGTACAATAAACTGGTTGCATAAGTGTGCACACCCTTAGGCTAATACTTTGCTGAAGCGCCTTTTTATTTAATTACAGCATTCAGTCTTCTTGGGTAAGAATCTATCAGAATGACACATCTTGACTTGGCAATATTTGCCCACTCTTCTTTGCAAAAGCACTCCAAATCTCTCAGATTGCAAGGACATCTCTTGTAAACAGCCCTCTTTAGGTCACCCCAGAGATTTTCTATTGGATTTAGGTTTGGGATCTGGCTGGGCCATTACAAAACTTTAATTTTCTTCTGGTGATGCCATTCTTTTGTTGATTTGGATGTATGCTTGGGGTCATTGTCATGTTGAAAGGTGAAATTCCTCTTCATCTTCAGCTTTCTAGCAGATGCCTGAAGGTTTTGGCCCAAAAGTGACTGGTATTTGGAACTGTTCATAATTCCCTCCACCCTGACTAAAGCCCCAGTTCCAGCTGAAGAAATGCAACCCCAAAGCATGATACTGCCACCACCATGTTTCACTGTGGGGATGGTGTTCTTTTGGTGATGTGAAGTGTTGTTTTTGCGCCAAAAGTGCCTTTTGGAATTGTAGCCAGAAAGTTGAACTTTGGTCTCATCAGACCATAACACATTTTCCCACATGCTTTAGGGAGACTTGATGTATTTTTCTGCAAATTTTAGCTGGGCTGGGATGTTTTTCTGTGTAAAAAAAAAGCTTTCGTCTTGCAACCCTAATATATGGAGAATACGGGGGATTGTTGTCACATGTAGTACACAACCAGTACTTGCCAGAAATTCCTACAGCTCCTTCAGTGATGCTGTAGGTCCCTTGGCAGCCTCCCTGACCTGTTTTCATCTTGTCTTTTCATCAATATTGGAGGGACATCCAGTTATTTGCAATGTCACTGCTGTCCCCATATTTTCTCCACTTTTTGATGACTGTCTTTACTGTGTTCTATGGTATATCCAATGCTGTGGAAATGTTTTTGTACCCTTTTCCTGACTGATACCTCTCAACAATGAAATCCTTTTGATGCTTTGTAAGCTCTCTGCGAACCGTGACTTTTGCTGTAGCAGGCAGCTGAGTAAATGTCAGGAAAATCCTACTAGGATAACTGAACTTTATTTGTGGTTAATCAGAGTCTCTTTAATTGATGGCAGTTGTGTACCCAAAAAGACGGAATGTTGTAATTAAATCAAAAGGTGCTTCAACAAAGTATTAGTTTAAGGGTGTGCACACTTATGCAACCAGCTCATTGTACGTTTTTTATTTTTTATATTTTTCCCCTAACAGATTTGTTTGTTTTTCCATTGAATTGTACAGGTTATAGGTCACATTAAAAGTGGGAAAAGTTTTGAAATGATTTATTGTGATGTCATTTTTTTATATCACAAAAACCTGGCATTTTAACAGAGGTGTGTAAACTTTTTATATCCACTCTCTATATATATTATAACTTGTGCTAAATGTGGAGCTTTCCCCCAGGCCTCTTCTGAAAAAGGGTTTCATCCTAGTCAGATTTTCCCAGTCAACAAATAAATAAGTTGTACTGTGTTCTTGGTATAGATCACTGTTGCTGTACTGACTAGTAGTGGGAGATGATAGAATTGGTTGAGGTAGTTTTTAACAAGTGATGCAGAAAAGAAACAAACCAAATCCTTGACCTGGAAAAACATCTAGCCTGTAGGGCATTTGATACATATTATCATAAGAAAAGCAGACAAAATCTAAAGTATGTACATTCATGTATAATCATGTAGTCTATGTGTACTTTGCTATAATATAAAAATGACCGAAAATATTATTTTTGCATAGAAAATACTGTTAGTTTTGGTTCTTATTTCACATGAGCACATTAGTGATATGACTGAAATACATAATGAAAAAATATGTAACGTATATTTTTGTGGAACAAATAGTAAACCTAGAGCATCCAAATGACTATATGAGACTATTGGTGGTACAAATCAATAGAGGACCATTTCTCTGTAGCCACACAAAATATTATAGCAATTTCTTCGGAATACTATATCATGACTTTCAGCTATAAAATGCACTTAGATGGTTTTGACAGTTGTAAAGAAATATATAAAGTTGTCTTCTTACAATGCAATTTACTGCTAATGAATCTAAACTGTGTGGCATACAAATCCAGTGACAAAAAGCAATGAAATGGTGCCTCAACAAAGAAGAATTTTAGGCCATTACTGTACTCACTGTACTGAGGAAATGTTCACTATAACACATACAATGAAAACATGGAATAATGCAAAATGTCTTATTGTGGCACGGTCTGGGGCACTGAATGCTCATGAACTAAAACTACTGGGATTTGACTTAGAAAGGATATGCCTGTGTTTACCTTTGAAACTTCATTATGGAACTTTCAGATGACAACAGAGTTTTCAATTAAGAAACACATCTAAATCTTAGTTCTAACCTCAGAGCTTCTTAGTGCAGCACACCTCTATATTTCACTTCATAGCTTTAGCCACTTGAAAGCATAGCATTGTAGCCATATCATACAACCAAGATTTTTTTTTGATGAAATACAGAGGAGTTTTACTTCATATATACCGACAACCCAGTAAAGAAGTATCTTGAACCATTATTTTAAATAGTGTACTGAGCAGAAGTTAACCACAGCACCCACAATGAAAACAAGGTATAATGCAAAATTTCAGACTGGCAGTAAAGGCAAAAGAACTCAAGCCAAAGGCTATATCTCTGTCCGACTTTCAGAGTATGACAAAACTTTCAGGTAATAGCATGGTATATGGCTACACATCATACTTAGGACTGTAGTTCTAAACACAGACCTTCCAGTGTAACATTCCTCTGAATTTGACTCCACAGCTTTAGCTGCTTAAAAGTATGACATTCGAATCACAGCATGTTACACTAAAACATTATTTTTTTATGGAAGAGATATACTGTAGTATTTATATTTCAAAGATACTACAAACTTGGTACACATATATTTTGGATATTAGTGATGCTCAGCATTTTCTGCAGAAGTCAAATAACCCTCAGGTGGAAATAAAACATGGTAAAAGATTGTGACAACAAAAACCTGCAAAAACTCTGAGTTTACTAAATGTATATAAGAATCCGTACATCAGATTCCTGAGGCCAGCTCACACATCCCACAGTAAAAAATATGGGACTTGCAATAAGGTACTTTGGTTCAAAACATGCATACACTATCCCAGTAAACTGCTCCAGCTTTGCAAGGGTACACTACCTCTGCCTATGAAAGAATTACATAAATAATATGTCCATATAGCACTTTCACAGATCCCCCCCCAAAAAAAAGCTGTATCAGTAATGAATCAGAAGTGATTCTGAAACTGCTATTTACCTCATATATCACCTGCCCCCAACCTGTTGTGCAGATGTGAAATACTCCCCAGACAGAAACCAAGCATAATGCTGGACTGTGATCGCACAAGCCATCAGAAATGCATATAATAGGCCATATATCAGTTCCCCTGAAGACTGTTAACATTAAAAAAATCAAGGACTTATAATAATGTACTCAGGTTTAAAACACTAACCTATTATCTCATAGAACTGTACACCTTCTGAAAGGACACGTTACCTTTAACTGTGAAGGAAACACACAACTATAATGATGATATCACTCTTTAATAGATACTGTCACCCCAACAAATCATATCAATAATCAATTAAAGGTTATCCTATAACATTTGATTTCATACATCAGCTACCACCATCCACATGGTCAAAGGGCAAATAACACCCAGCTGAGCACCGAGCATAATAGCAGACATCACAAAAAGATAACAAAAGCCCTCTGAAAATCTGAATTTACCAGTTGTATATAATAGGTCATATGTTAGTTCCACAAAGATGTATCACAATAAAAAAATCAAGCACTTTTAATGAATTTTGTACAAAACACATGCTTTCCCAATGGAATGCCCAACTTCTGAGAAGGTACTCTACCTCTGACTTTGAAGGAATCACATAAATATAATGACCATATGGCATGACAGACCTTGGGCAGGATTCACGAAGGCTTGCATGGAGTCTAAGAGTAGTGTCAGACTCCATGCAGCCCTCGCGATCCAGGAACAGCCCAAAATCCCGTGTAAGAGAAAGCTAAAACGACTCTTACATGGGCAGGGCGTGGATATGCTAATCACCCCACTTGCAGCCGAAAGGCATGCAAATGAGGTAGATTAGCGATCCACGAAGCTCAAACCAGCCTGTGTAAGAGTCGTGTTAGCTGCAGAAATGTACTCAGTTGACAACTGAGTACGTTTCTGCAAATAACACAATGGAGCCATGTCAGCTCCAAATAAAGGGTGCATATGTGTCAGGCAGCATGCCAATGGCCAAATATGTGGCCATTGGCAAGGTACCCCGATGCAAATATGAGAAAATATATTTTTTTGTTTTTCGGTGATCGACGATGTTTAAACGCAGCGCAGCCCTGCGCAAACGGGCTGCGCTACATAAAACATAAAAAGTAAGGTTATAAACCCACAAATGTGGGTTTTATGCAATGCATGGATATACAATGCAGAGACCAGCAGACCAAAAACAACATGGCCACCGTTTAGTGGTTGCTAAGGGGGGAAGCTGAGTCTAAGGCATGTAACTAAGCATTAGTAGGCAATCCTATGTAAATGAGTGTTAGGATACTGAATCCCACTGTCACATAGCAAATGAGCACATTCCGAGTAGTGTAAGAGTTACATAAGGGGGAGAAACAGAGTAGGAGATAGGTGACATCACAAGGGGGAATGGCAGAAAGAAATGCAGTTCATTGGAGGTCAGTGTTACGTGACAGATGTCAGACACATATCATGTAAAGAGGAGTGCCACAAGATAAGCATGGGAAAGTCAAGAAATGGAAGGTGTACACTGTTGCCAACACCAAAGTTTCTTGCTGGGCATGCATGCGCATGTGTGCATGCCAGGAGGCGCTAGTAGGGCAGTGTGCGCACGTGCAAGGTAGACTGAGCATGTGGGAGCCTGTAGGCAGACTTGTAAGACTGTTTGCGCTGGTGTGCGCACATTATAACCCGAATAAGTAGATTCTAAACCGTGTAAGCCTGTGTGTGTGCGTGTAAGCCACTGTGAGCGTGTTTACGCTGGTATGCGCTTTGCTCCCCCCTAAGGAAACAGAAAGGAATTAGGAAGCAACAGAAATAGTAGGAAGCTAGCAGGGAATACTGCTGGAGCTAGCAGGTGAAAACAATTAGAAGCAGGCAATTACACAGGCAAAATACTAGCCCAGCCCAGCACTTAAAAGTCTGCAAACAGCAGTGCAGTATGATTCTCTCAAGAGACACTGTAAGACAGGAGTAAGTTATTAGAAGTGAAAAACTGAAAAAGCTTCACTCAGACCAAAAATGCTAGGGGCTGCCATAGCTGTCATAAGGAGACATAGGCGACTTGCTGAGGGTGGTGACAATGCAAATGCTGCCAGACAACCCACAGTGAGGAGACAGAGAAGAGTGTACAGGCCCAGGGTCACCTACCAGGGGTTACATGAGCTGGAGATAGTGGAGCGCTATAGAGTGGACAGAGACCTCCTGCAGCAAATTGTTGAGCTGTGCAGGCCACGCCTCATGCACAGAACCGACAGAGGAGAACCCATCCCAGTGGAAACCAAGGTATGTGTTGGCTTAAGAATAATAGCAACAGGTACCTTCCAGAGACCAACTGGTGATATGATGGGGATCTCACAGGCATCAGCATCCAGGGTACTGCACCAGTTCCTGGATGCCATGTCAGCACATGTCGGAAATCATGTATATTTCCCCAATTCCTGTGAGGCATTGGCCAGCAATATGCATCTCTTCCAGCAAATAGCAGAATACCCTGAGGTAGTGGGTGCAATAGACTGCACGCATATACCCATCAAAGCACCAGCTGGTGAGTGGGGTAGGGCCTACATTAACCACAAGGGCTTCCCCTCCATCAACTGCCAGGTCATGTGTGATGCCCAGGGCATAATAATGAATGTGTGTGCTGGCTGCCCTGGAAGCTACCATGATTCCTATATCTGGCATCTGATGCAGCTGTACCAGACATTTGCCAGTGGGGACATCCCACATGGTCACTTAGTAGGGGATGCTGGATATGCACTGGAGCCATGGCTGATGACACCCATCAGAAATGCACACACACCTGAACAGGAACGCCATAATGAGGCACACGCACAAACACAAAATGTAATCGAGCGTGTGTTCGGGCTGCTCAAGTCACGGTTCCAGTGCCTGGACACATCTGTTGGAGCCTTGCAGTATTCACCAACTACATGTACCCAAATTGTCATGGTATGTGCTATGCTACATAATATGATTCTGCGAAAACAGCTGCAGCAGGATCAGCATAGGGCTGGGCCTAACAGCCCCCCACCATTGCCAAGTCAATCACAGGCAGAGCGTGACTCAGAGGAGAAACAACCTGAGCCTGCCCCAGTAGGCAGAAGGAGGTGTGCCCAGTATGCCTTGGCCTTGGCAAAGCGGCACTGCATAGCAGATACACTGGCTCAGTAGGGACCCTGGAAATGATACCTCTCTCCGACTCACACATATCGTAAAAGGGACGCCTAAGTTGACACAACCTGCTTTCAAACATGTACAGGGAGTGTAGTATGTGCATCCAACATAGGCAGCCCTGCAGCACCACCTGAGGCATGATTGCCATGTGTTAAGCAATGTAACACCATGTAGTATATGCAAACTTGATGACCCTGACTAACATCCTACCCTCACCAAGCATGATGCCACAATATGAAGATGAGATGATCAATTGCAATAATTGGCTGAAGTATTGCTGTTAGTCAAAGGGGATCCAATGCGTGCCAGCCTGGGATGACATGCTGAGCATGACATGATGCTCCACCAGCTAGGGGTGGTGTGCACCTATCAGTCCTGGTCTTATGGATACTGGCAAAGGCTGCTGTTACCCCCAGAGTGCCTTGAATAGGTAAGGCTCAAAACACAAACTCACCTCCATAGGTATCACAAGGGGTAAGAACCTAGATGTAATGCTACCCAATGCCAGAAGTCTAAACAGCAAGATGCATGCAGTCTAAACTCCCCTCAGCATGGAGAATGTTGATATCTGTTCTGTAACAGAAAACTGGGTCAAGGCTCACAACAGCACCCTAACAGTACCAGGTTGCACCTCATACTGTGCTTTACAGCCTCAAAACATGGAACAAGCTACAAAAGGAGGGTGACTAGCAATAATTGTCAAGGATAACCACACCCCCATGTTGGTACAACAACAGGAAGCAGCATGGACTAGCCATGGTGAAGTAACAATGTCTAAAACTGCCTCCCAGTTTATAGCCTGCTACAGACTACTGTCCTAACACCAGGAACTGCACTTGGCCTATGTTGGAATACATGAATATATCAAGCTCTCCAAACCACATTATATTGGGTGACTGAAAATACCCAAACATAGACTGGGAGCATTATTCTAGCTCCAACACCCTAGGACAAAGGTTCATAGAATCCATAAACCAAAATGCTCAGGAACAATGTACCACTCCCACAAGAGGGGTAAGCATACTGGATGTGATAATCAGCAACATGGGTACTGGATGGCAAGATGAAAGTGTATCCCTCACTGGTAAGATCAGACCATAGAGTAATCACACTGGATATACACATCCTGACCACAGTCCCTGGCCAGAAAACCACAGTGAAAAACATGTGTAAAGCAAATGTTGCACTCCTCCAAACTGATGTGGAATCCAGTAAAGGCCCTGTGCATGTGCAAAATATGGGCCACACCTCAGAACCTGTTATACAGGCATTCCATGAACACTGCCAGGAATGCATGGATTATGCAATCCCATATAAAACCAAGACACGATGCCATACACACAGGCATCTGGCATTGTGGACCCCAGCCATTACCAAACCATGCAAGAGAATGAGGAAGCTACTACATGATAGAGCAAACCTAAAAAGGGAAGCAATCTCTGATCAGTATTATGGCAATAAAATATGTCCACTCATACAATCCACTAAGGCCAGCTACAACAAGTTGAATCTGTGAATCTTGAAGCAATGTTACACCTGCCCCATGTACACAGACAACCCTCTCCTCCCCCCAAGAAATACAAATATATGTGAGAGATGCAACCATTTATCCAAACCGGAGGCTGAGCTCTCTCAACTCAGTACTGTCAAAACTAGTCAGGAGGAGGAGGTAACCACACACACCAC
Organism: Protopterus annectens; assembly: GCF_019279795.1. Taxonomy (NCBI): domain Eukaryota; kingdom Metazoa; phylum Chordata; order Ceratodontiformes; family Protopteridae; genus Protopterus; species Protopterus annectens. The sequence continues at coordinate 1,395,623,638 of NC_056728.1, forward strand.
AAACCCAGTCTCACATAGACCTATCAAAACTGCAAACCAAAGACATAAACACAGAAAAACATTCCCGGAGGCCCTAATTATAAACACACCACACCAACAGAGGCCTCCAAAGCAGACCCCCAAGCAACCACAACCTCCAAACATAGCACATGCAACACATAGTACACAAAGCTGGTGTGCCAAACAGTCACAGGCCAGAAGGAGAAACAACATGCCTGATACAGTTGTAATAGGTGACTCCATAGTCAGACACACTGCTGTCCTGCTCACCAGACTGAACAAGGGAAAGGGTACAGTAAGCTGCCTGTAGGCTGCTACAATATGCCACATAACACAAGTACGCAGGTCACCCCAAAGCAAGTACAAATATGATGCAGTCATTGTCTATGCTGGTGTGAATGACCTGAGACGTACCTCCCCGGACTACATGAAAAGAGACATAGATGAGCTCTCCGATTATGTAGTCCAGGCCGGTATGACACTGACCTTGTGCAGCATCCTACCCTCACCAAAAATGATGCCACAGTACAAACACAGAATGATCAGCTTTAACAAGTGGCACAATTACTGGTGTCATTCCAAGGGGATCCAATGTCTGTCTGCTTAGAATGTCATGCTTAACAAGCCACGCTGCTTTGCCAGAGATGGCTTGCACCTGTTACCCCTGGGCGTCTGGATATTGGCTAAGGCTCTTGCCACCTCCATAAACCCTTTTGTAGGCAAGGCTGAAAAGACTAACCCACCTCCCTAGGAAATATAAGTGGAAAGAAACATAAGGGTAATACTGCGCAATGCCAGACATCTAAACCTCAACATGCATGCTCCCGAGGCCCTCCCCAGTATGGAGAACATCGATGTCCATGCAGTGACAGAAACCTGCAGCAAGGCTCCTGAGAGCACACCAGCACTACCAGGTTATACCTCATATCATGCGTTATGGCCCCAAAACCTGGACCAAACCATAAAAGGAGGGGGAGTATCCATATTCATCAAAGATACCCACATGTCCAGGTAACTGACAATGCACAAAGCATCGGAGACCACCCATGTGCAACTAACCATAGGCAAAACTGCTGTACAGTCTGTAGCATGCTGCAGACCACACTCTCACACACAGAACCCCATTCAGCCTTCCTGAAGACACTGGACAGTATGAATGTCTCACCAAATACCAAACAAGGTACTCACAAATTACCACATAGGTGGTAATCCATTAAGTATGGAAGGAGTAATCAGGGACCTAGGGACACAAGTGGACAGTAGCCTGTCATGTGACACTCACATTGCCAACGTGGCTAGGAAGACCTTCTATATTGGCCACCTTATCATGAAAGGATTCACATTTACATCAACAGAGGTCATTGTGCCCCTATACTGTTCTCTTAGCAGGCCCATAATTTAGTACAATGCCTCATTTGGGATGTACCTTACCCGACACCTGCAGCAGTTAGAAAGACCTCAAAGGTACCTCACCAAGAGGATAAAGGGTCACAAATAAATGTCATATGCTGTCTGGCTGTAGACACCCCAGCTGTATGCAGTCACATACTGCCTACGCAGAGGCGTTGTATGCCTGTTGTACAAGGCCATGTCCAACACAGGATTAATGGACATACTCCACCCCAGAAAACCCAAATCCATCAGAGCTGTGAGAGCGAGAGATGTCAACCTCAACACATAATGAAATAGGATGTGCTGGAGGGACAGATACATAACCCAGAGGCTCCCTACACCCTGGAACGGAATCCCACTCCATGTTAGGCAGAGACCCTCACTGACTCTCTTCAACAGGAATCTTGCCAAGTGGATGGGTGATCGTAGATGTACACTGGGGGTCTTCACTGTGTCACATCCAGACAGAGGCACAGTAAAGTAAATCTTAAATGGCCATAATATTCACATAGCAAGGGGTGGCGAAAGCCACACACACTCTGGCTAGGCTTATAAATGCCCTAGGGTGGATATCCTAGTATGAACCTATGAACCTATGAAGATACAAATTGTACAGGACACTAAGGATAATCACAAGGCTTTCTTAACTGATGGTAGGAACCTTGTTGGGAACTCACAGATATGCTCTGAATCACTCAAATATTACAAACAATATACCAAACACACACACATTGCCAACATCCAACCTGACAGGTGCAGTGCAAACCCTCCCCCAAATGCCAAATATCTATCTCAGCAGAGTGCTGGCCCCCTGACATTGCAGATGCTGAGGTAACAGCCAGCATCTACAAAGCAAAACACACAGCATCAATGGTACAAGATGGTGTCCTGGGCTGAGTCCAACATGGACTCCAAGAAAAATGGAACGCCAAATAAAACTACTGCTCAATGTCAGCCTCACCACAGGATATGTACCCAAAGAGCAGTGTACAACAACAGTGGTCCTTCTCCACAAAGGTGTTGCCTGAATGGATACTGCAAACTACCACCCCAGAATCCTGACAAGCTTGGTCTGCAAAGCTATGGAAAGTATCAGCATGCACCTCAGACATAAAGATATTGGGGACCTACTGACACTGGACCCTACCCAGTGTGGCTTTCTTAAGTGCAGATCCTGCCCCTTAAACATGTTTGACTCATATGAAACAGTCATTAAGGCCATTGATGAGGGGAATGTGGTCCACACAGCCTAGCTGGACCTTGCAAAAGGCTTCCATATAATACCACACGTGCTCATTATAGATAAGCTCACCAGCTTAAATATAAACCCCTATGTCAGTAGAGGGGTTGCAAACCAGACCAAGGACAGAACTGACATGGTCAGAAATGCTGCAGCCATGTCAGACTACAAACCAGATACAACTGGCATCCCACAAGGCTCGGTCCTGGGACCTCCCTTGTTTGGTATATATGTCCCATAGGTACAGGCCAACATGGAAGGACTGTGTCTGAACAAGTTTGCAGAGGACTACAAACTGGCTACCATATCTGACCCTCCAGCTGACACAAGCATCCCACAAAAGGGCCACATAGAAACAGACAACTGGTGCCATAGCCATGTCAGTAAGCTAATTGCAGAAAAGTGTATAGTCAACCCCTGTGGATATACAGTAAGTGCCCACCAATTACCACATAGGTGTTAACCCATTAAGTACTTAAGATGTAATAAGAGACCTGGGGACACAAGTTGATAGATATCTTGCATTGGACAAGCATGTGGCTGTAGTGGTTACAGAAATATACCATATACCCACCTAACCATGAAGGTAGTCAGATCTAGATCAGGGGTGGTCATTGTGGCTCTGCAGTCATCCTTCATCAGCCTCACAATTGAGTACAATGGCCCCTGTGGGATGTACCTCAGCAGACACCTCCATCAACTGGAAAGACCCCAAAAGTACCTCACCAGGAGTACTAAAGAGCTCGAACAGATGCCATGTGTTGTCTGATTAAACAAACTGCAGCTCCACACAGTGCCATACTGCCCGCCCAGAGGCAAGCTGTGCCTGATGTATAAAGCCATGTCCAAGCTGGAATCAATGAACATGCTGCACCTTGTACAATCTGAATGGCAGTGAGCTATGCACATGAGAGACCTGAACCCCAGCACTGACATACATAGGACATGCTGTACTGATTGATCCATAACACAGAAGCCCCCCCACTCTTGAGTAAACTCCCAGTACAGGTTAGCCAGAGAGTCACTCATCGACTCTCCTCAAGAGGAATCTTGATGAGTGGATGGGAGATGGTAGGTTTACCCTGGGTATCACTGTTATGTCACGGGTAGACGGAGGCACAGTATACTAACCATGACATATGTCATGGCAAACTCCAGTTACAATGTGTGTTGAAGGACAAACACACTCTCTGACTAGCATTAGAAATGGCCTAGGGCACATTGCTAGTGTTTGCCAATGTCCACCTATGTTGTGGAATACACTACCAATGTTGGACAAGCCTGGTTTAAGTAGTCCATATCTGAACATAATGCAACATGGTCATATGTGCACAACTGGCCCCTAACCAGTCTGTTGTGCTCACTATGAAAATTTAAAGTAGTGATAGGACTAAAGACCAGGATACTGTCCATCACAGTGAAAGTACTGAACCAGTACACTATAATGGTACTACAGTGTTTGGTCAGTATGAAAGGATGTTGACAACTGTATGCAAAGTATCCCATGCAAACCCTGCAGGCACAGTATAATCCCTGTTGTGTTCAGACACAAAGCAGTTGGCCAGTAAGTACACAACATGACACCCAACACACGACCATAAACGTGAGATATTGTTGAAGTTCACACTCATTCACAAATGTGGTGGACTGCAGATTTCAACATATGGAAAGCTCACACTGGGCATGCTCGCACACTTTGATAAATGAGACATATGTCAGACAACATGCCATGGAAAGCCTGAACTGGGCATGCTCACACACTTAGGCCATATCTCAAGTTTAGCAGTTGGCCACACATATCTGGTATTTGTTCGTGTTATTCCAGGAACCAACCACATTACAGCAATCTGCCCAGTGCACACAGTTAAATGACTACAGAGACATAAGTGATATAGTGGATCCCTCTCATATTCAAACATCTTCCACAGATACACAAGTTGTTCATAGAAACAGGGAATGCTATGGCAATAAAGACCTGCAAACAGTCTATCAACAACAAATATTGTGCATCTGACAATTAAACATATGGGTGTAGAGGTCAATACTAGGCTGTTTGCCCTAGGGAATGAAAGCTTAGCCAGAGTGTGCTTGGCATCTGCCTCCCCAGTACAGTAGGCTACTGTGCCACTGTAAAGTAGGTCACATAAGGCACCGTTTGAGGCTAGTGTGCTGTGCCTCTGTCAAGCAGGGACACAGTGGAGATCCCAGGGGTTGAATTTGCTATGCCACATCCATGTGGCTGGTGTTTGCTGGAAGAGGGTTGGTGAGGACCTCTAACAGTAAGTGGGCATCAATAACAGACTGAGGGATGCCTTATCTGCAGTATCTGGACAATTTCACTGTCAACACTTTGTCGTAATGATTATGAGGGATTGAAGTGTCATGCCAGTACTGTTCAGAGATGTCCTCCCTCTGTGGGCTACTGCTCTGCAATGTATTAGCTCACTCCGTCTGTTGGACAGCTCATATATGGCTGGTGTACACCTGACAGGTGTCCTGTTGTGGAGGAGTCATGGGTATATTTGGGATAGCATGATCAATGCAAACCTTCCACATGCTCATAGAATGCAATTGTCAAGGATTATGCAGAATGGCCTGTATACTCCCCCAGCATGGGTCCTTTGAAGTCTTCCACCCCAGTCTTCACAAGTGCAAAGTCTGCTTTTGATAAATACACTTTGTTTGCAGTGACAACCTTGCCTGGGGGTGGGGATGGGATATGGATGTCCAGGGAAAGGTGGGTATGGTCAGATATCAACAATGGTGATCTACCTCTGGTGTGGAACAGTGAGTACCCATGTTGCAGATGGTCAGGTGCAATATGTATTCCCCCTTGTGGCTGTGGTGAGTGGTCCTGCCATAGCACATGGACTCACAAATTGTAGTGGCTGTAGGGTAATGTTGTAGAGGCCTGAGTAGTTCCCACAGACAATATACCTGTACCTGACATTAACAACTGGAATGGTGTATGTGAACACCTTCATATCATGGCACTGTTCCCAGGGAAGCAAAGTGTGTGTCCTGGATGTGGGAGGGGTGGTCTGCACTGGTTGTGTTGTGTGTTACAGGTCCTGTGGTCACAAAGCATGGTATAAAACATAACCTGCCAGTGCTGATGTGCATATCTGACCCTGAAGTAGGTGGCTGCAAATGCATATATATGCTATCCCCCACCTGACAGGTAGTAATAGATGTATGTACCTCTGTATAACTAATGATGTTAGCACCCTATAAATACTACAGGTGCAAAATAGCTGCACAGTAATTCGGATAGTGCGCTCCACTAATGCGTCTTTCTCAAGTGTCATAATATAGTTAGGTACGGGTTTGAATCCTGCAAATGCTCAGTGTGTGTGGGTGAGCAGCGTTGGTGTGTGTGCAATTCTGTGTGAGAGAAATGTCCCTTTTGGCAACTAGGAGAACACACTACAGGATGCACATTCCCCTTTCTAAACACTGATGATGTCAGCACCCTATAAGTACAGCAGGAGAAGGGACGCCTCCTAGTAATGCAAATAGCGCACTCCGCTAATGCGTCCATTTCAATTATCATAACATAGTTAGATAGGGGTTTGCATCCTGCAAATGATCAGTGTGTGTGTTTGGATGAGAGAGGTTAGTGTGTGTGCAATTCTGTATGAAAGAAATGTCCCTTTTGGTAACTAGGAGAACACACTACATGATGCATATTCCTCTTTCTAAACACTGATGATGTCAGCACCCTATAAGTACAGCCGGAGAAGGGAAACCTCCCAGTAATATGTATAGCGTGCTTTGCTAATGCGTCCATCTCGAGTGTCATAATATAGTTAGGTAGGAGTTTGAATCCTGAAAATGACAAGAGTGTGTGGGGGGATGGAATAGGGTATGTGCAATTAAATGTTTGAAAGAACTGACCCTTTTGGCAACCAGTACAACACACCAGCTGCTGCATATTCCAATCTCTAAATAGAGATGATGTCAGCACCCTACAAGTACAGCAGAAGAGGGCAAATCTCCCAGTAATGCAAATAGCATGCTTTGCTACTGCATCTCTCACTACTGTCATAGCACAGTTAGTTATGGCTTTGAATTCCACAAATGCCATGTGTTTTTTTGTCACACAGAATGCCCATGTGTGTGGGTTGTTGTTCACAATAATGCATGACATCGATTAAACCAGTAATGGCAATGCACACATATGATGTATGTGTGTGCCAAATACACATATATACCTCTGACCTTCAATAGTTCCCATGTCTGACGCCTGCCACATGTGAATACATGGTAATTGCACTGGATAACATTATGACTGTGGTTTTCTGTGTGGGTGCTGCATGTGGTATGTGTATATACAGTGTGAGTTGTATATGGTATCATCCTAGCAGCAAGGGATACACATCTGGTCTGGGGCATATAGTCTACATGTTGTTGATGAACAGGTGCTGCATGTTTTCACCTGTTATGGGAGTGGTAACAAGTTGTTCCATAGCAATGCAGTGACTACATGCTAGGAACCTTTCAGCTAGGGTGTTGTAGCTACAGCAATTCATCAGCATTCAGTAATACTTCAGCATTCTTGGTGAGGGTATGATGCCAACCAAGGTCAGGGTCATACCAGCCTGTGCCACATGCTCAGAGAGCCCTTCTATGTTCCCTATCATGTAGTCCAGGGAGGTACATCACAGGTCAGCCATAGTGGCACAGACAATGACTGAGTCATATGTGTCCATGCCTCTGACTGACCTGTATGCTTGTGTTATGTGGTGGACCATAGTGCCCCACGGGCATATCACTGTGACCTTCACCTTGTCCAGCCTGGTGAGCGGGACCTCACTGTACCGGACAATAAATGTACCTAACACAACTGTAGCAGGTGTATTGTCTAGCCGTACAGGCTGTGACTGTTTGGCACACAGGATTTGTGTGCTATGTGTTGCACGTGCTGTGTTCCGGCTTAACATATGCCTGTGTGCCAGCTGCGGAGGTGTCTGCTGCTCAGGCAGGATGCTATTCTGAGGCTTCAAGAATGCCCCAGTGTGCTCATGTGTTTGGATTGCTGTCAGTGTAGGTCTACATCAGACTGGTATTGTAGTCACTGTAGTATTTCATGCCACCTGACAGGTTATGCCAGTACTGGGTTCAGAGTGCTTAGTCCCCAGTTTGGCTATGTGGTTGCATCTCACAGATGTGTTGTACGTTCATGGGTAGGGGAGAGGGTTGACTGTGTACATGTGGCAGCTGTGACATTGCCACATGACTCACATAATCCACAACTGTACCATAGAGGTGACTGACAAGTGATCTTTGCACATGCTACCATAGTATTGTGATTGCCATGGTGATTAACAGCACATAGGGCCAATGGGGAACAAGGTACAGAAGGTGAGTATGTGAGGGTGTAGTGCCTGTAATTAGTTAGCGCTGGCATATATGACTGCTCACATGGTCAAAGGCCAGGTAAGTCATATGCAGTGTGTCACAGGCAACGTACATGCGAACAGGACAAACAGTGATGTTCTGTCAAGTGAGACATGGACATACGTATAGCAAGCTATGCAGATGTCACTAGGAATCCACAGAAGCTCTGTAAATCTGCATTGCAGGTGGAATCAGTGTTCTAGGGTAACTGCAAGCAAACATGCATGCAAACAAAGCTACAATAAGCAGGGCTGCATGCAGTCCATTGTACAACAAACAAGCTGTACCACTTCCAGTAGGTAACAGTGCAAATATGCGGGCACTATACACATGTACATGGAAATACACAGGTCAGATGGCCAGGGTCCAGTCTCAGCACACACAAGTGTACAGACCATGTACCGTCAGGATGTACAATAACCGGATGGAAACCCAGGTGCTCATACCTGCACTAATACACATGTCAAATAACAGACACTGAGCCTTCACTCAGTGGTTCCATACTTAGTAGGATGTATGCTACCTGTCCTGCCACCACAGTATCCCTGACTTTTATGGGGACTCTCCCTCCTGTGAAAGTTAGTTTTGTGTGTTGGGGCTGTCTAGCATGGTATGAGATGTGAGCTTGCAGTGCTAGGGTGCTCCTGTGTGTCCTGTACCAGTCATGTAGTACTGCACACATATCAACATCCTCAAACATCCGCATTGCAGAGTCCAGTGTGGGCAACATGCCACTTTCAGTTTACATGTCCATCATTGCATATCAATACTTTCATTACCTTATCCCCTGTGCTACCTATGTATGTGGCCTTCTGTTGATATCCTTACCACCAGTATGCAAACATGTGCAGATGATACACTATGGTACTTACCATGGGTGTAGAAAACAGTACAAAACAATCATACCCTTACTGCATCAGGCATGCTGGGATATACCCACAATTATATCAGCACACTGTACTGTTAACAACATGATACTATTACTACACGTCTATGTAGTCACCCTGTGCATCAGCAATGTGTTAACCTGTACCTGCACTGATGTTAAAGATTGCAGGAGGTGGCACAGTTTCATCATATGCACAGGGTGTGAAATTGGTATGCCTGAGTCTGCCACTGATACCAGCAATTGACATGTATGTGTATGTGTGTTGGTGAGGGACAGCAGTACAAGGTGGGGCAATGTTGATGCAGTGTTTGCGTGTATGCGGTAGCCCTAGGTGTTGTCAATTCTCATGTGTGTATGGATGCACACAGTTCCACCTCATGGCTGCCATATACCGGTGTTTGTGGATAGCCACAGACTGTACCTGCCAGGTCATACAGATCAGTGTCTCTGGCCATGGACACGGTACCTGTGCCTTGAAGGGGTGCTACGGACCATATCCGGTACTAATCCAGACTGAGTACTGTCATCAGAAGCAGGTGTTCATTGACTGGACACAGATCCCTGTTGGGCCTGTCCAGAGCCATGTGCATGTGGTCTCCTGGGGCGGTCTGATGACAGCACAGACCCAGCAATGCTGGGGCTGCTGCTGGCACTATGGGGGTGGCCGCGGCCCTGTTGTCGTCCGCGACGACTGCCAGCTGCTGCTGTTGCTGGCATACGCCCATGTCGACGCCTCAACCATCCACCATTGCCCTGGCTCATGGACATGTAGTTGTGGAACTGATCTAATATGTCCCCACAATGTCTGTCTATGACATCGGTGAAATTACAGATGGCAGCCGCAATGTCATGCATACTGTCATTCATGGCTGTGCGACATGCTCTCAGCTCCCTCAGACCCTGTCTGGTGTACCGTTCCATACGTGACTGTGCCTGCATGACAGCCCAAAACATAGCTGAGGTTGTAAGACCTCTGTGGGCACATCTGACAGGGGCAGTACGCTCACGGATGCTCCCACGAGAATCCCTGGACATCTGTCTGTGTGGTACCATCTCAGGGCCATGCCCATGTCTGCTGTGTGGGAAAGCATGTGCCACAGATACCACTTTATTCTGGTCAATGCCCACTGTATCCTGTCCATCACCTAGGGACATTGGCAACAAAAAATGCATTGGCAGGATGACTGTGCACATTGATGGGGTTGACAGCTGTGTACTGTCAATTGGCTGACCAGTGACAGACCCTGGCACATCTTCCTGTGCCATTACACAGATATCATCATTATCACTACCCATGGCACCTGATTCAGGTTCCCTGCTGCATGACACCAGAGCAGCACCAGAACCTGTGGGAGGGAAACAGGAAACACAGTTTACAATGTCTACACAATGTTACCAGTGATGCACACATGCAGACATGCACACATGCACACATGCACACATGCAGACATGCAGACATGCACACATGCACACATGCACACAGGTGCACACATGCACACATGCACGCATGCACATGCACACAGGTGCACGCACACAGGTGCACGCACACAGGTGCACACATGCACACAGATGCACACTTGCACACTACTCAGTATGCGAGATATCAACACACAGACACAGACACACCTGCATGCATACACAGAGCACTACTGATTGAGCCTAATATTACTATTACTATCAAGACTATTAAAGGTAGTGTTAATACACACTCACCAGCACGGACAGGCTGCATTGCTGTTACACCAGAGGGACCTGCAGAAGTGAGGAAATTAATGTCAGTGGGCACAACTGTGCCATTGTTACTGAGTATGATACAGGTCAGTAGTACAACAGTTGCCTTTCACAGGTCAGCTGCTGATATTGAGAATATCACACTTGCAGATTAAATACTATGATGACAGCTACAAACCAAGGACACACCTCACACATGCATTAACTACCAGTGTACACAACAGTCAACTATACATATGGCATATTACCTGCACGCTCGTAGTCATGGTGCTGTGTGGCTCCAGCCTCCATCATAATGCAGGTCTGCTGCTGTTGTTGTTGTTGGTGGGCTGGAGCCATAACACTTAGGAGTAGTCCCTCCAGTCTGGTGAGTGGGGGATGTGTAGCCACACCACCACCTGTGTCAACCTGTTCCCTGTGGATATCCGACGCACGCTGATGGACATTTCTGATTAAATCACTGCAGTGATGTCGTACCTGCTCATATGTCCTATTATGCATGCCTATGTCATTTACCCGACGGACCGGGTCTTGCCAAAGTGCAGCCCTCTCCTGCTGATTTTGGCTGGTGCGGGAAAAGAGTATTGCAAAATCCCACACCAGGCTCTGGTGTATTTCCTCATCCTCGGCTGCAAAGTATGCCGGATTGTGCTGGTGAACCATGGTCCTGAAAAAGAAAATAAAATTATATCAGCAAAATATGTCAGCAGAATTTGGCACACATACTACACATGCTACTCGACTGTTGTGATACAACATATCTCCCATATATATCATCTGTCTGTCTATTGGTGGATACACATGTAAATGGCCAGGTATCAGTGCTCAGCCAACAACTGTGCAACAGTACCTGGCAGACTCCATACGACATACTACCAAACCCCAGCAGTCAGCACACTGATTCAGGTCCAAAGCACCTCCTCACTCTGGGGGTTTGTATCGAGGTACTGTATGGGGAACATCATCAACTACTGTGATCTGACCACAAAATAATCACCCTGGATATACATATCCCACCTCCACCACCAGCACAAACGACTACAGTGAATAACATTTCAAATGCAAACTTTACATTTCTTAAGACTGAGATGGTATCCTTTAAGCCCACTGGGCCAGTGGAAGCCACAACCCACAATGCTGACTCCTTCACAAATTATTTCTACGGACATCTCCGAGAATGCATGGATCATGCAATCCCATATAACACCAAGACACTCTCCACAAAGGGAAAGCATCTGGTCTGGTGGACCCCAGCCATAAACAGATTGTATAACAAAAGATGGAAGCTACTGCAAGACAGGGCATAATTCCATAAAGGGAAGGCATGTCTGATCAGCACTAGTAAAGAGCTATGTTCTCTCATACAAACATCCATGGGCAACTTTGAGAGGGAAGTCACCAGGGACACTACAGATAACCACAAGGCCTTCTTCAGTTATGTTAGAAACCTGGTCAGAAACCCTCCAATATGCTCATAGTTAGTACACAACAACAAATAATTCACTGAACCCAAAGATATTGGCAACATTGTGGCAGACAGGTTCAGGGCAATTTTCCCCCCTCCCTCTCCCCCAAACGAAGGCATAGTTATCCCAGCTGAATGTAACCTCCCTGTCATCACAGATGTCCAGGTGAGAGCCGCCCTCATTAAAGCAAAAAACACAGCATCAATGGGACCTAATGGTATCCCCGGTTGCATGCTACATGAACTCCAAGAGGAGCTAAACCCGCATATAGAAGTGCTATGTAACACTAGCCTGACTACAGGATATGTACCTCTACATTGGCGTACAGCAGCAGTGGTTCCACTCCACAAAGGAGGCAACTCTACATACCAATACAATACAACACAATACAATACAATACAATACAATACAATACAATACAATATGCTATTACCCCTGGGACTACAGCAGCATACTGTTCTGCTACCCTGACCCTTGTGACACATGTGATGTAATGGTACCTTCATATGGCATATTACCTATCTGACTAACATTCAGCAGGGGTATGTGTGACATGTACTCATGGGGATTCTTGCTTCTTAACGCTGTGTGGTTTATTGCAGGGTATGTCTTATCTGTGGGTAGGAACCTGTACCTCCACCATGTGCTCTCTACTGCAGTGTCAAGGACGACACACAGCGGTCATTTAGGTTGTGGATGGTGTGAGGTGTTACTATGGCTGTTGGACATCTGTCATGGGTGTGACTTAAGTATGTAAATCCAGGAGTGGTAACCTATATGTGGGTAGTATGTGTGCACTCTGTGGTGTTGTCAGTCACTGTGCATTTGGTAATGTGTTAGTGCATTGTCACAGTGTCGTACATGTCACTGTGTCCTTCTCCATATCTGTAGCTGTCATGTGAGGTACATACCATGGCAGACACTGTGTGGTGTGGAGGGGTACACTGACCTACATATCCATAGCTGACACACCATGTCTGCTGACATATACCATGTACAGGTATTCCAGGAATAGTGCGCCACTGTGACTATCATTGGGGGGCCTATTGTACACGTTTATGACCCTGTTCACCCCTGACACATGCAGTGGTGGGCAGCCAATCACATATCTGGTGGTTACTGGTGTAGGTGATTTGAAATGGGGTATGGTACTCCAGTTTCGACACTGGTGTTCACTCCATGCCTTTGTCACCAGGCACTTGTTGCAATACATCTGTACACATGTACCTCATTCAGAATCTCTCTCTCTCTCTCTCTATATATATATATATATATATATATATATATATATATATATGTATATATGTGTGTATATATATATATATATATATATATATGTCTGTATACATATATGCGTATATATATCGATGTACATATATTGTATAGATATGGAGAGAGGGGGGGAGTGTGACAGAGAGGGGGTGAGAGTGACAGTGGGGGTGGGACAAGGGGAGTGTGAGATAGTCATATACAGTCATATCTGTAGATTGTCAGATCTGTCTATGTATATGTATCTACATATATCTATATCTGTATGTGTGTATTACATATATATGTTTGTACATATTCCATCTATCTACATCTGTCTGTGTATTCCTACATCCCTCTCTATCTATGTATACATATATGCATATTATATATATATATATATATATATATATATATATATATTTATACATACATACATACATATATTGACATACATACGTATCCATATGATAGATAGGTATATCAGCATGTTTGTTTACAAAACTGTATACACACACTAACATACTGCTAAAACATACATAACTGTGAAACCTACATTGTACATTGCACTACAACCTACATTCAACCTACATTGATATGTGCACATAGATGCCCTCACATACATATGTATGTACAGCCTTCACTGATAGTTGCTGTATGTCCCCTGCCCTATGCACATCTTCATATACATATAGATACAGACCAATGACACATATGGAAGGTTCACAGTATGTAGACTTTTAAAGTATTACTTTACATTACCTGTGTTTGTCACATCTGCTTACGTTGCCTTTTGGATCGGTGTCCTGCTGCTGCTCCAGTTGACAGATGACAGCTTTCTAGTAGGGTTTGTTAATAAGTGTTTTTGTTTGTGTTTTCTCTCTCTCTCTCTCTCTCTCTCTCTCTCTCCCTACCTCCAGAGGGTGCAATGAAAGTATTGCATGTGTGGACTGGGAGTACAGCATGCTTTTGTAGGTATCTGCATATGTCCATGTGATTGCCTCTGCACCAATTGTTAGCCAGCATTTGCTAATTGCATGCAGCCAGTTGTGTACTGATTGCAGTTCTCACTGTGATTTCAGGACAGTGCTATAAAAAGGTATGTGAGATAGGCGTAGCCCTTTCAGATTTTAAGGGCAGGGACCATGCTGGTATGCTGTGGACACTGTTCTGTGAGTGTAAAGATTAATATCTCTCTCATATTTCCAGCTGTATTGTAGATTAACATTTTTCCATTCATTTCTCTAGTTTCCTGTACTAAGTGTGTATGTACACTGACACCTAAGACTGTGTGGGTGTGTGTGCTTTCCTGTGGGACATGTGGTGTAACTGGTATATAGCAGTGGCTCTTGTACTTTGTTGCTATGGCTTCAATATTTGCCCTTTACATTCACTACTTGTATGCCTGCTAGGTGTCTTGACTGTAGTGTGTTGCTGTGGCTTTCCTATTTTCCATGTACATTCACACCTTGGAATGCTTGCTATATCTGATAAGGTGTTACTGCATGCAGTGTGGTCTGGCCATGGTGTGGGCCTTGACATCTATTAGGGTATTTGAGTATGCTGCTGAGCAGGCCCCAGAGACTCTCAGGTGCATCTTTTATCTGCCTCATGGAATGGTACATATCAGTGGGGTACACCCATTAAATTGTCTGGTATTCTGCAGTTGTGACTGTGGGTTAGCATGAGCATATGTATGACAACACTATCTCTGCCGTGCAAGTGGTGCATACTTTCAGTACTTCATAGTTACCATTGCATGTGTTGTAACACCTTTCTGCCTACTGTTTGTACATTTCACAGGGAGTCTGTGGGGCATCCCTGTAACTCAGTCACTGTTGCTATGTCTAGGCTCTTAACTATTCAAATACGGCAGTGTCATACCTCTCAAGTGTACAGATATTTGCAGGATGTCCACATTTTTGCCTCATATTTTGGTCCATATCTCATAAAACAGCTTTTTCAGGCAAATCACTGAGGGCTCAAGTCAGACTATAGTGACAAACATTTCAGTTTCAGAATTCGTACCCTTCCAAAAATCCAAAATAATGCAAAACCTGTTACTCTCTCAACTAAGTTTGTAGGAGCAATATTTGAAATGTGTCCCTGTTTTGGGGTCTTTGCTCCACATTTTTTATTACTTAGTCCAGATGTCTTGCTGTAAGAGGTTGTTGGGTATGAGCAGTGATTATCCTGCTGTGAGTATGTGTGTGGCTTGCAAGGTGCTACAGTGACATTATTACCTACTAGCTACCAACTAGCATGGCTGTTTCTGTTCACACACTACTATTATAGAAATCCACTACATTTGACAGTAAATATACATGACATGCTTTGTGTACTACACATCCTATATTCCCTTTACATTCATTCCTACTATTGCATGATATATTTATTGTAGCACAATGTTCTTATATAGCAGTCATGGCTTAGTGGTAAGTCATGTAGATTACTGTTTCCTGAGTTCGGGACTGACAGTGGGTTTTATTTTGCTTTTGAGCAGACTACAGGCCTTGTCATTCAGAGTGACTAAGGCACTTTTAAGCAGTTGTAAGTGGGTTAGCACTGGTTTGCGCGGAGCTCACGCATGTGCACTGGCGTTTAGCTCCATGCACACACGCATAGCTAAGCGCACACAAGCGCATACCCACTTACAACTGCTTACAAGTGCTTACTCTTGCGCACATCCGCGCTAATTTCTTTGAAAGAAATGAAAATGAGGAGACAGGAAAGTGGTGAAAAAAGGGGTCACAAAGAGGGTAGGACAGTAGGAAAACAAGCTCGGGAATTGCAGGAAGGGTGTAGGAAAGGCCCATAGCTGCCCATTTCTTTATCAGCAACAGCTGTGCATACATGTGTAATTTGGTGTGCAATTTGAAACCTTCCACTCCTGAGAGATGGGTGAGGACAACAAAATGTGTTGTACAGCCAATTGTAATTACCAGTTCACATGTCCAGCAGACATGCCTGCGAAATGGGCAGCTATGTATGGGGCATAATTTTTTTGCGGGAACAGAGTGCCCCTTTTTTTTTTCAGGTGAGAGTGGAATGTCAGGTACGGGAAGTAGGTATAGTTGGGGAGGTAGGTAGGGGTGGTTAACAGACAAGACAAACAAGACACATACAGGGGCAGTGTATGACACATGTGGGGGGGGTACACATTTGACGGGGACGGATGTTGGGGTATCTCGAGCCCATGAGCCCACAGATGGCAACAGTGGAACTGAGATCACCACCCTTGGGCAGTTGCCACTGTGCCTTCACTGCCCAGGACGGGGCTGTGCTGGGGGCTGTGTAGGCCAGGCAGCAGGCACGCCCATGAGTTGTGCCACCCATGCCTCAAGCTGGTGTAGGGGCCCAAGCATAGCGTGCCGGATCTCCCTATGCACCACAGTCTGGACACTATGGAGAGTGAGTGGATGTTCTCCTCCGTCCATTCTTGCAGAGGGGGGACAAGCCCCATCCCCTGCAGTGCTTCCACCTGCAGGTGGCACAGGGTCACCGGAGGAGGGACCGGCCTGTGCACTACTGCCAAGTGCACTCGCCAGCTGAGGAGGGAGAGGTGGGTCTGCTGGAACCCGCCTTCCCTGTCGTCCAATGTTTTGCATTATGTTATGACAGTTTGGGTTAGTAACGTACAATACCATTCACAATTAGTTGTAACAGCATGCGCTAGTATTCCCATTAACCAAACACCCATATATTCAAGCCATTGAACAGCAAGCATAACACATGCATAATTTGAACAGCAATACACAATCCAACAACATGCAGGGTTGATTGATGGCAACAGGCCATCAGGTTTGGATGTATGAACAGGGCAGATGCACCAACATACATGCAAATATGTATGAACCAACAGGACAAATGTCCAGGGGTGTTAATTGTGATTGGACATACCAATTTCACATGGAATGGATTATATGTGGTTAGGGGGTAGGGTGAAGAAAATTTAATTAACAACTTCAAATACCAATACATATGCTGTACATTTCTACTAGCTGCAGATATATACACACTACAGTTCTGCCTACAGTTTCCTATGTGATAACAACTTCAGGTTGGTGATAGGAATGTTACTGCTACATCAATATACATTTCATTTTTATTCATACACATTCATATTTGGCTCTGTTTGGCTACATCATCCTGCTACATTTGCTTTATATAGCTATAGACAACTGTGGATGTTTGGTATTTCAGACAACCATACTATCTGCATATTGTAGACTGAGAGCAACATATCCAGATTTTGGGGCACACATTCCAGCTGCAGTATCGTTTTCAACACGTTACTGTTTGGTTCTGCCTGTCACATTCATTTCATTCTGTACTGACTGTGGTATACTTTATTCAGGAGTTATTACTACTTTATTGGTGGATTCATACCTCTTTATCACACTCTCTCACTTGTTTTATTTTTACAATTCAGGATGGTACTTAATTCTAGGCTTTATTGACATGTTTTACCTGTAGTTATAATAATCCTTTCCAACAGTCTCACTTATGTCATGTTTCTGTATTTCAACAGGAATATATTTCACACGTGTTTTACTCAGTTCTACAGCTGTACTTTTCAGCCTGCTGCAGGTTATGTACTATTATATTACAGGTGGGACATCTTTATTTCAGACTTGTTTCATTTTTATGTTTGGATTACAGGCTGCATCACACTTTTGTATCAAGCAATACTTGCAAACCCTCTTACACTGTTACTTGCACATGTTATTAATTAGTGACTACACTGCACTCTTTTGCTAACTATCATACTTATATATTTATTTACAGTTACAGGGAGAGAATTACTGAACTGCCTGGTGGCGCAACCACACCAGCCTATCGCCATAGGCTCAACTGTTCGCAGAATGGACACCTGCAGCTGTAATATAAATAAAGTAATATTGGAATACACATCTCCATAATATCAGCTAGGTTAATTTCTTACATAAATAATTACATGTAACTTACTCAGTAGTGGGACGTTGGGCATTTGCCGGGCCTCCTGGATCCAAAGGTTCAGTTGGTCCTGCTTCCATCTCTTCAGGTCCGCATGGTGGTGACGGATCTGCTCGCCAGTCCTTGGTATTCCTGTGGCACTGGTGAGATCATGAGCCAACCGGTCCCATGCCTCAGTCCTATATGCTCCCCACAGGACCTGGCCCTGCATGAGTTGGGCCTCATGATTATGGACAAGGAGCCAAACCATATATTTGGACTCCCCAATGCCCCACCTCTGTGCTTGGAAGCAACTACCCTCACCTACACCTGACATCCTGGCTGCAAGTCGGTTCTACAATCGGTTATGCTGTGTATTCCCGCCTATGGGGCTTATATATGCCGTTTTTCCCACACTTATCTGTGATTGACCATTTTAGAATTGTATCAGCTTCACAAAACCTGCTTTGTCATGCTCCTCTTTCTATTCATTCCTATATATGTGCTATTACTGCATTTCTGACTGCAATTATCATGGCTTAGTGGTTCAGTACTTTGACTATGGTGCATGGTATCCTGGGTTCGAACCTGGCCATTGCTTTTTATATTTTATGACTGTCTACACAGGCTAGGAGGTGTGTCTGTGTAAAGGCAGTTTTGATACAGCTTGCTCAACGTTGCCCGTCGGTAAGCTTGTTGGCGCGGTGCACAGCTCCGCGCAAACGGGTTACGCCGGTTTATGCGTCGTTTGGCTGTCAGCACACATATTACGCTCAGCTCAGCTATGGGCACACAGTTTCAGCGTGTAAAAATGCTGCTCAACTCCGGGCACTCATTTTACACCTGTTAAAACACTGCTCACCTATGGGCACTCATTTTACACCTGTTAAAACACTGCTCACCTACGGGCACTCATTTTACACCTGTTAAAACACTGCTCACCTACAAGCAGATATCCTCAACCTGTTAGACTGTAGCTCAGCTATGGGCACATCTCACATTTATTTTTTATTTTTTTATCTCACATTTCTTCAAAATACATGGCCCATTTCATTACATTTTACATAAAATATAATTTTATATATGTACATATATCAATTTCCCTGGCGATGGAATCAAAGTACCTGGAATCAGTTTAAAGTTTAAATATATTTTGACGTTATTATACTTTGTTAAGCGCTTTCATCTAACAATAACTAGATTTCCTCAGAACAAATGACTGCCTTTTGGCTAACAATATATATAGAGTGCTTAATCAAATAATTAACCAGTTTAATTAATCAGTTTCACAACCATTTAAAGTGCTAGTGCAATAAAAACCTTAGTAATACTGTTAAAAACCTGTTTAAAATACTTGTTCTGAATAAAAACACATATTGTGTGAACAATTCATTGCATTTCCACATGTCTATAATATTGTACATCCTGTATTTTTGTGTATTTGTATGTATGAACCATACATGTATATGGATATATTTTTTTGTTGTATATAAATATGTATAGAACAAATGCATATAATAATAACATTCATTCCTAAAAAATCATAAATGAACTAATATAAGGAACCTTTATCCTTCTTAAATATGTGGGGCATAATGAAAAAATAAGAAATGAAAAATTAAAAAACTTGTGTAACATTTAACATACCCCTTTGTTTTAATATACTTCCTACCAGTCTAACCATCGTGAACCAAGATAGGCTTCACTGAAATATGATCATTTAGTCCTGGTGGAGAAGATGCATTTAGTTTTATTTGCCATCTGGTCTCTAACTCTCCCAGTTTTTTCCTAATATTTCCTCCTCTGGGGTTCACTGTGGCTATATCTAATATGGCAAAATAAAACATTTTACAACTAGTACTTTCTTGCAAATGCCTCCACAGGGCATTTTTAACATCTTTCTTTTTGATACAATAGTAATGATCATATATCCTTTGCCTTAGTCCTATCTGTTTTTCCTACGTAGTAACAATGACAATTGGCACACATAGCTAAGTACACTAAATGGGTAGTTCTACAATTTCCTTTACTAAAACGTATCTTCGTCTTAGTAACATTTTCTAATTTTGTGGTATAGTCTGAACATATGTACTTACACTGATTACATGTGCCACATTTTGTTGTACCCCTCTTTTCTCTTTCATTGTTACCTGTTTTTATTTTCCTTTCTAGTTCCCACTTTAAATTGTTTCCATTTCTAGATACAAACCGGGGAGTATCTCCCACTATTTCAACAGTGTTTCTATCCATCTTTAGAATGTTCCAATTCTCTTTCCTAATTCTTTTTATGTCTATAGTCCAGGGGGTATGCTGCAGGATACAAGCTCTAGTATAATCAATATCTATCTCTCTATTTTCTGCTCCTGACTTTTGCATATTTGTCAGGGGGCCTTTTCCTAATAGGGGTACAAATTTGTTACCCCATTCATTTAATACATAACTAGTCACATCATTCACTAGCCATTTGGGGTATCCTCTTTGTGTAAACATGTCCCCTATAATTTTCAATTCACTAACAAAGTCTTCATACCCAGATGTCATCCTTGCGGCCCTAATGCATTGTCCCTTAATTATACTCCTTTTCTGTTTTATGGGATGAGAACTATTATATTCTAAGTAGCCATTACTAAACGTCTCTTTCCTGTGTCCCCATGGGACTCCGTTTTTTCAAATACCCTATGGGTATTGATTTGGACTTTGGAACTAAAAAAGAATGTATGAAATGTATTTAAGTGATTGGGAAGAGGAATATATTTTCAGTAATAGCAGTTATCAGTTTGTTTCATGTTACTACCGGTTTTTGGATGATATTTTTCTAGTTTGGAAAGAGAATAGAAATGAACTGGAACTATTTATGACAAGTTTAAATGCAATGAGTAACGAATTAAAATTCACATATAATGTGGAATAAAATGAAATAGCTTACTTAGACACTCTCATTACTGTGGATAATGGAATGATAAAAAGTAAAATACACAGGAAAGAGACGTTTAGTAATGGCTACTTAAAATATAATAGTTCTCATCCCATAAAACAGAAAAGGAGTATAATTAAGGGACAATGCATTAGGGCTGCAAGGATGACATCTGAGTATGAAGACTTTGTTAGTGAATTGAAAATTATAGGGGACATGTTTACACAAAGAGGATACCCCAAATGGCTAGTGAATGATGTGACTAGTTATGTATTAAATGAATGGGGTAACAAATTTGTACCCCTATTAGGAAAAGGCCCCCTAACAAATATGCAAAAGTCAGGAGCAGAAAATAGAGAGATAGATATTGATTATACTAGAGCTTGTATCCTGCAGCATACCCCCTGGACTATAGACATAAAAAGAATTATGAAAGAGAATTGGAACATTCTAAAGATGGATAGAAACACTATTGAAATAGTGGGAGATACTCCCCGGTTTGTATCTAGAAATGGAAACAATTTAAAGTGGGAACTAGAAAGGAAAATAAAAACAGGTAACAATGAAAGAGAAAAGAGGGGTACAACAAAATGTTGCACATGTAATCAGTGTAAGTACATATGTTCAGACTATACCACAAAATTAGAAAATGTTACTAAGACAGAGATACGTTTTAGGAAAGGAAATTGTAGAACTACCCATTTAGTGTACTTAGCTATGTGTGCCAATTGTCATTGTTACTACGTAGGAAAAACAGATAGGACTTTAAGGCAAAGGATATATGATCATTACTATTGTATCAAAAAGAAAGATGTTAAAAATGCCCTGTGGAGGCATTTGCAAGAAAGTACTAGTTGTAAAATGTTTTATTTTGCCATATTAGATATAGCCACAGTGAACCCCAGAGGAGGAAATATTAGGAAAAAACTGGGAGAGTTAGAGACCAGATGGCAAATAAAACTAAATGCATCTTCTCCACCAGGACTAAATGATCATATTTCAGTGAAGCCTATCTTGGTTCACGATGGTTAGACTGGTAGGAAGTATATTAAAACAAAGGGGTATGTTAAATGTTACACAAGTTTTTTCATTTTTCATTTCTTATTTTTTCATTATGCCCCACATATTTAAGAAGGGTAAAGGTTCCTTATATTAGTTCATTTATGATTTTTTAGGAATGAATGTTATTATTATATGCATTTGTTCTATACATATTTATATACAACAAAAAAATATATCCATATACATGTATGGTTCATACATACAAATACACAAAAATACAGGATGTGCAATATTATAGACATGTGGAAATGCAATGAATTGTTCACACAATATGTGTTTTTATTCAGAGCAAGTATTTTAAACAGGTTTTTAACAGTATTACTAAGGTTTTTATTGCACTAGCACTTTAAATGGTTGTGAAACTGATTAATTAAACTGGTTAATTATTTGATTAAGCACTCTATATATATTGTTAGCCAAAAGGCAGTCATTTGTTCTGAGGAAATCTAGTTATTGTTAGATGAAAGCGCTTAACAAAGTATAATAAAGTCAAAATATATTTAAACTTTAAACTGATTCCAGGTACTTTGATTCCATCACCAGGGAAATTGATATTTTTGGTTTAGCTTTTATTGTTGGACTGTTTCCCTTTATTGGAGTTCATATGTACATATATGTCAGGGACTTGTTTCGTGCTTATTTCACTAAAAATAAAAATTTATGTTGTGGGGGCTCGAACCATGACTGCCTCCTCTTCAGCCGACGTCTCTTCCGCTACACTATTGCTTCTTGGCTTACTTTGCATATTTAGTTCTT
Organism: Protopterus annectens; assembly: GCF_019279795.1. Classification (NCBI taxonomy): domain Eukaryota; kingdom Metazoa; phylum Chordata; order Ceratodontiformes; family Protopteridae; genus Protopterus; species Protopterus annectens. The sequence continues at coordinate 1,395,646,671 of NC_056728.1, forward strand.
ATATGCTTTTTCACTGACTGCTAACTGTGGCTAAGCAACGGGCATGCCCGTGCAAACGAGCACACTCATGGGCAAACATCTTTACAACTTATAAAAAAAAATATAAGATGTTCATTTATACATTTTATGTTCATAGTCTGTGGGGGCATGTGTTGTGTTGTGTTTATTCACATTTACACGGACTCTGTCGTGGGGGTTTACTTTCAGGACTTTTACTCTTCTGGGGGCATGTCCGTTTGCAGGGCTCTCCCTATGGACACGCCCCCTACTGTCTTTCACGGACCGTGTTAGCCTTAGGTGTGATTCAGCATGCCCTCATGTATATGCATGACATGCTGACATCACACCGTTTAACTGCAGCCTCCGTGTAAGCCTTGTAACTCTTACACAGAGGCTTTGTGAATCCTGCCCCTTGTCTCCCTCAAAATACCATGTCAGTAATTTTTGTTGTTCATCTGTAAATTAGCCACAGCAATGTAGATCAAGTTGCAGGTGTATAATTAATTGCTTTGCTTTGCACATAACACACAGATCTGCCCCTGAAAAAAAAGAACCTTCTCCATAGCTCTCAAGTCTTAACCTCTTAGCACAGCAGCTAGGATCATAACAAAGGCCCATAATAACTGACACATAATGAAATATTCTTCTTCTCTTATGTACTTAGAAACTGGCTAGAATAGCATCCAGTTTTTGAAGAATATGAAGTTAGTAACTCAAAAGTCTGCTGTTATTAGTGTAAAAAATTCTCAACAATTTACCAGAGAAAAAAGGTATGAGTTATAGCCAGCTCCATCCTCAGTGTATCCATTTATGAAACCAACCACAGCCAACATCAGATGAATGGTATAGTCCCTTCTTCTTTGGGCTTTTCTCAGTTAGGGGTCATGACAGCAGATCATCTGTCTGCTCGTGATTGGCAGTGGAGTTTTACAGTGTCGCATTGCCAGCCTGGCGCCCAACCTTCCACAGAAGGAATACACACACACACACACACTCACACCTAGGGCCAGTTTAGAGGGTCCAATCCACCTACTGCATGTCTTTGGGATGACATCGGAGCACCTGGAGGAAACCCACTCAACCACAGGGGAGGACATGCAGACTCCACACAGAAGGCACCCCAGCCGAGAATTGAACCAGAGAACATCTTGCTGTGAGGCAGCAATGCTAACCACTGCACCAACATGGCCACCCATGAATGGTATAGTCCCTAGGAGACTGAAATTACACCACACCAGCCCAGCTATTAAACGAAAAATAGATTTTATTTTCTAACCTGTTTTAAGTATAAGACAACAATAATAAGGCAAGCTGCAGGACTACTGTCTTTCCAAAACTAAAATGATTGAACTAAATTTCACCATTGTCTCTCCTTCTGCAAGCTTGAGAACATCTTTACTCAAGAATTCAGGACAAAGCCAAAAATAATGGGAGGACAAACACCCAAAATCCATGACAATGATTAAATATTACTCTAATTCACTTAAAGGTTAAAAAGAACAGGTTTGGCATCAACATGCATTTTTAACAACAATAAATATGAAATTCTAATGACTGGAATTACTGACTGTAATCCTCAGTGACTTAACAGAAAAATCCCCATTTTTTGAGGGAAAAGGCAAAAATATGAGGCATCAACCAAGGTTATAACCAGGAATTTACAAAATGTACAGAGGGGAGTTGTATAGCATCCCTACCCAGATATAGAATATGCCAGAGTAATGAATTATACTGTTACAGCCATAGTGCATCCTCACTATCACTTTGCTTTCATCACATAGTCTGGCTTTTGGTTAAAGTGCTGAACAGCAACAAGTCTCTGTAGAACAGCCAGAAGACTTCATTTACAAAACAGTCTGTTACAAGCCACTGTGCCATAATATGCCAGGCAGTCAAACAGATGTCCACTGACACCAGCGCTGGCATTCTGGAACAGCCATGTTAGTGCTAGTGTTCAGCATTAAGCCTGTAGGTTACATCATGGCAACTACTCTAACAGGCCCATTCACACAAATAACAATATGTAGCACTAATAAACCTCTGTGCCACAATGGCTCACAAAGTAATATTCATTCTTTGCACTCACATAAGCTAAGCCAGCATATACAATATATTCCAACACTCTATCTATGACCGGAGTAACAACATTAATACATCAGTGCCCAACGCAATGAGCACCTCTGAATTCATGGACATTAAAAAGGCTGACCTATTAAAACTATATGAGGAACTCTCAAAAATCAAATGCAAAAGTTCCATACCCCATTTATCCTCAACCGTCACTTATGCCAATGAGGTTTACTCAGGTCTAAGAAATAATACAAACCAAGCTGTCACAATCTGCACCAAATACACTGAGAAACATAAAACTAAACCATCTTGGTGGAATGCAACATCAATATGGCTTATAATAAATCAAACTTTTTCAGACTGAAGACTCTGTCAAAAGGCTTGGAAAAATATGAAAGTTACCATAAAGAAGATCATAGTGGAACACACATGAAAATTAGTATTTGCAGTCAAAGATAACCATAAATCCTTCTTTAACTCCTAAAATTGTTCAACCTAAATATAGCCACAGGGTATATCCCTGAGTCATTTAAAATGGCTATCATTATACCCTTCCATAAAGGGTCTCCAGCTCAGACCCCAGGAACTATAGACCCATCACCCTAATATGTACAATTTGCAAAGTCATACAATATACTATTTATATATGATTTCATAAGCTCCAGTAAAAAATATTAATGCCTCAGTCCCACAACAATATGTTTTAACACCATTATTGAATTATCACTTAAGACATGGGCAAACATATTTATATAAAAGAAAACAAACCATATTAACATGTTTCCATTTAGAAACATTATACATCTCATATATTCTTTTGTATAACTATCCTCAACTCAACATTACATAAATTGCTTAATTCCTACCTTCCCTTAAACCTCATTCTTCCTCCAAAACATTATTCTGCATGTATTGTTCCACAGTTTCTATTTTTCTATGTAATTTGTTCCTGCCCTTTTCTACAGATTCCTCTTCCAGTTCTTTTTTCTTTGTTACAATATTCAATATGTCAAATACAGTTGGTTTATACTTTGATTTCCTTTTTCTAGTAATGGAATTTTTGACACCCATCAGAATTAAACTTAACAAGACCTCACTATGCCTAAACAATTCAGATCCTGTATCCCTGTTCAAGCAATCATTTCCTTAATTGCACTCATTTGTTCACCCAGTACTTCTGACAGTGTAGTCTGTAGGAAATTTTTAAAGTCTGCCAACTCATTAAACTTACAAAACATATGTTCCCAGTTACTTATTTCTTCCCCATCACACCTACAACATCCTTCCATTGTTTCCTTGTGAATTGTTTATCCAATCCATATTCCCAATCTTTTCTAACCTCCTCTGATTAATTCCTGTAGTTATCATGCAATATTCACAGCAACATGGTTTTGTCAAAAGGAGATCATGTCTATTTAACTTAGTAAACTTCTTTGAGAAAGTAACTGAAGTGGTAGGTAGCACACATGCAGTTCATGCAATGTCCCTATGCCACGTGCCATGTGCCATCACCTTTGGCACTACTCCCCATGCTAGTATTCCAGATAAGCTTAAACGCCTAAATGGAGACTCTTATGCTCTAAGACAGACAACGAACTAGCTGATAATTAGAACCATTGTAGTTAAAGTAGCAGACCACCACCACAGAAGGAAAAAGTGTGATAACAGGCACTCCCCAGAGCTCAGTACTGGTATCTTGTCTGTTCAGTATCTACTTCTTAGATCTCCAAATCAATAACCAGGGCATGCCGCTAACTAAATTTCCTAATGACTGCAAGCTTGTGTTGTCGTTTACTTATCATCTGATACAAGCAAAGGCTAAATCATACAAATCAATGGTGTATTAGGAAATGGGCTTAAGGTGAATGCAAATAAGTGTAGCTTGCTGTTTGCTTCATCTTCATTTTGTTGCTTTTTCCAAGAGTAGCGTTGTCACCTTTGGTAAACAAAACACGACAACAGCTGATATTATTGATGGTATCCCACTCCAGAGTGATATGGTCATCAGGTATCTCAACGTCCTTGTAGACAACTCCCTTTTAACCATCATACAGCAACACCTGTTAGGAAATCCTACTATCTAGCTCAGTTAATACGTAACAGTATCTCATCCAAGTCAAACATTATCTTTCCTCTATACTCTACCCTAATCAGACCAATTATAAAATAAAATGTTTCTTTTAGTATCTATCCATCCAAACACAGTATACAGCTACAAAGACCCCACAGCGTCCTAACTAGAAAGATCATCAGAGGAAGGACCCTCATTTACCATGACAGGCTTGAAACACTGCGTCTATATTCTGTCATAAACTCTTAGGTGATGATTTATATAAAATCTCTTAACCTATATCTACCAACTTATGTCACTTATGGCTCAATCATCCTTGTTTCATACACCTTCCAAAACATATGGTTCCACAAACACTCAAACTAAAGACTTGAATCTCCATCAATCAACAAGTAAGACATGCTGGAGGGACAAATGTATTACTTTCTCCTTCCCCATCTCTGGAATATGTTACATAGACTTGATATCCTTACTGCTTTAAGGCAAACCTTGACAATTAGATGGTTGCCCATAAATTCACCCTCATTCCTGACCTGTTGCCCCACCTGAAGGCAGGAGGTGTCCTATGAGGGTTGGAGTTGACAAGGGTTAACTCTGCTTTGTATACCATATGAATCAGTGAATCTATAAATGTGTACATTGGCCAACAATTTCATTTCTTTTTGTCATAGCAATAGGACATAGAAAGCCAGTCCATGGCCTACTAATATGCTATGCAAGTACCTCTGATCTGTTGCCCTTAGCAACCATTCACAATGCTGAGTTGGCAATCTCTAGTCACGTATTACTGTAATAGAGTCTATCGAGATCTGTGCAGTTAAAGTCCCCATGTTCTGCAAAGTGCAGCAGTCCATGCACAAAACAAAACAAAAAAAAAGTTCTCTCTCTCTTTTCAGGCAGATGTGACTATCACAGTATTTAATCTAGTAGTCACTTGACTATATACTAGAGGGAATTGTAGAGCTGTGGATCTTCCAGGATGGTTTTCATTTTATAGGTGCAAATTTTATTTAATTGTGGAAGAAAGCAAGATAAAACAGTCGGCAGTGACAGCAGTAGTTACTGCTCACAGCAGAAAATACATGCCTTTTTATTTATTGCTACCACTATTAACTTAGTGTGCTGCATACCTCTCAACTTCTTTCCTCAAGAATTCTGGACATAGCCAAAATAATGGGGGACAAAATCAGAGACAGTTTATAACTGTTACTCTAATTCACTTCATAATTTAATAGAGCAACAGGCTTTGCATCAACATGCATTTTCTGTACAATAAGAAGTATGAAACTCTAATATCTGACTTTATTGACTTCTGTGTAATCCTCAGAGATTTACCAGAAAATCAGTGACAGGGAAAACATATAAAACAAAATCTAGGACAGCAGAGAGGTATTATTCCTTGAATAACACTCAAATTCTTTGTTCATAAATTCTGAAAATATTCAAACTAATGGGGGACAATATCTCAGACAATTTTTAATATTATTGTAATTCATTTAAACATTTAATAGAACAGCAGGTTTTACATTAACATATAGTTTCTGAACAATAAGAACTATGAAACTCTAATGTTTAACAATATTGACTTGTCTAAAACACTCAGTGATTTATCAGGAAATTAAAAAAAATTATGATGTAAGGGACAAAAGTATGAAAAAAAGTCAGAGACATTCTGCAAAATCATGGATGTTAATAGGTACGTCCACATAACTGAACACACACACACACAGAAACATACGCACACACACTCACAAATACACATACATACATATGCACAAACACACATACATACACACAGAGTCTGAAACAGCCCTCTCTGGTATCTTTTAGTCTGATTGCAATCAAGTGGTTGTAAGTTTTAGAGTAGATTACTTAATTTTTCATACTCAGACTCTTCCCCTTAAATAAATCCCATCTGATAGGTGCAAAAATATTTGTCCTGAGAGATAGACTGGCTTTCAAAAACATGTTTTTTCCTCTGCCTCCATCAAGAAAAATGTTTTTAACTGTGTACATTTTAGTGTTAAGTATTAAATGAAATAATTTCTGCACACCATAATGTGTTTCACCTTGTTTTTACATACATACACTGCGCGCACACACATGAGTGTGCTCTCTGTCTCACACTCACACACACACACACACACACACACACACACACACACTGCCAGATCAATGGATACTTAACTTTGAGCAAGTGATTATAGTGGTCAATTGCCTTCATATACAGAAAGTCTTCTTTCGGCTTTTCCCAGTTAGGGGTCACCACAATGGAACTCTGGTCTGCTAATGATTGGCAGTGGATTTTTTTACGGTGCCGAGTTGCCAACCCGATGCCCAACCTTCATAGAAGGCACACCCATTCATGCACGCACCTACCTGCATGTCTTTAAACGTCACTTGACCGAGGGGAGGATATGCAAACTCCACACAGAAGGCGCTCCAGCCGAGAATCGAATGGGAGAACCTCTTGCTGTGAGGTGACAATGCTAATGCTTGCCTTCATATACAGAGTCCTCCCAAAACCCAAAGTTTTCTGAGTGGCTACTACTCTGATTTCTGACTTTGGTCAACTGAAAAACTTTTCTCACAATAAAATATTTTAGTATGGATCAATGTGGTTTTGTGGAGGGTAAGCAAACATTTGACAACATTAAGAGAACATAGATGATCCAGAGGGAGTAAGCCGTGGTGGTGCAGTGGTAGCGTTGTAGCCTCAGAGCAAGAGGTTCTCCCGTTTGATTCTCAGCTGGATCGCCTTTTGTCTGGAGTCTGCATGTCCTCCCCGTGGTTGAGTGGCATCCTAAAGACATGTGTGAATGGGCGTGCCTTCGTCGAAGATTGAGCATCGGGCTGGCACCTCGGCACTGTAAAAATCTACTACCAATCATTAGCAGACTGGAGTTCCGCTGTGGTGACCCCTAACTGGGAAAAGCCAAAAGAAGAAGAAGAAGATGATCCAGAGGGAAGCAGAATGTAAGACAATACTATCGTTGTGGGTGGGTCCTGATGCAGAGAAAGCATTTGAGAGAGTAAGCTGGGATTTTATGAGGAGGGCAATGAAAGCATTTGCATTTCCTGGAAACGTTATAAGGTTGATTACGAGGATATATGAGAGATAAGAGGTGAAAATTAAAGTGGGTGGGGTCCTGTCTGATAATTTCTGCTTGAGCAAAGGAACAGGGCAGGGGTGTCCTCTTTCCCCTTTGTTATTTGCATTATATTTAGAACCATTGGCAAATAACTTCAAGGATATAACTGGTATGGTACTCAAGAAAAGTTGGCTCTGTTTGCAAATGATATTTTTTATACCTGACAAAACCAGAAAGAGATATTACTGTGTTGTGGGATATTTTGAGACAGTTTCAAATCTTTTCAAGATACAAAATTAATGAAGCTAAAACAAAGGCAATGACTGTAAATTATGTACCCACACATGAATTGGTCCAGCAATATCCATTATTTATGACATGATAAAATGAAGTATTTAGAATTATGGATTAAAAATTATTCTGATGTGGCAGCTAAGGATATGTGGGAAGAGAATAAACACAGACAATACAAAAACTGAGAAATGGAAGTTTTGTTACATGGATATGGATAGTAAGATACAAGCAGTTAAAATTTTTTAGTCCCTTTAGTCTTATACACAGGTCAAGCATATTTTTATCAACCAGAGGAGAAGTTGCAGATAGAATTAATAAAGAGCTCAAGACTTTATCTGGGAGGGGAAGATGGCAAGAGTCAAGTGGGATAAGCTGTTTTTCAAGAAGAACAGGGCAGAATGGGATTGCCCAATATGCAGGCCTTTAATGAAAATAACAATAATCATACAGAATATTATATCTATGAAATAGCAGAAAGTATCCTAGAACTAAGCCAACACGGGAATGAAAAAAGGAGATTCTGCTTGTAGGGATGACTGCAATTAGGGATGTAGACAGTAGGCAAGAAAGGGCTGGAATTTATTGGAGAAAACTGGCAAAGGAACCAAGGTAGTGTAAGCAAATAATTAGGGTGTAAAAGATGACAGAATGTGAATACACCAAGAAATTATTTGGACTGCATATTAGAGATTGCTGCCTTTCCTATCAAGGATTGATATCAAAGTATAGACAGAGAGAAAGAAATATGGGGATCTTAAATGAAAGACCAGCACTGGTAGAGGCTTTAGTAGAATCTATCACATAAGCTGCCATTAAAAAGGAATAATTAGAAGAGCATATAAAATATTGCATGATGACTATAGCATCAATCAAAGGAGGTTAGAAAGGATTGGGAAGAAATAATGGATAAGCAATTCAGGAAAAAAACACAAAAGAAAAAAAAAATGGAAGAATATATGTATGTCTCCCAAATATGCAACAAAACCTTGATTTAGTATTTTTGCTTGGGAATGTTTACATAGATATTTTTATACCCCAAGTAGACTCTAGAGAATTTTTCCTCAGATAGACAGCAAATGTTGGAGGTATGACAGGGAAGAAAGAGGTAATTTGGAACATATTTCCTGTGAGTGCTGTGAGTTGGCAGACTTTAAGGATTCCCTGCAGGATGCACTGTCAGATATGCTGAGTAGGCAGATTGGTGTGACAAGGGAAGATGATTTTTCTGAGCTATGATACAGAATCGGAATTGCCAAGACATGGTAAGGCCTTGCTGTGTCTAATTATGGTGGCTGTCAAAACAGCAGTTACTATGAAATCAAAATCTAAACCAACTATACTAGAAGTAGTGAATATAGTAACAGAGATAAAACAACTGGAATTGTGATATTTAGAAAAGGGTAGGAACAAACTACATAGGAAAAATGTGAATTGTGGAAAGAATACATATAGGAGAGGAATGAGGCTTAAAAGAAGGCAAGACTTAAATGAACTATCTAATGTTTGGCTGAAAATGATTGGGAAAATTATAAGTGATGTATAATGTTTACAACTGGGAGTGTGTCAGTATGGTTTGTGACGTAAAATGCTTTCAACTAGGATTGTGTTGGTGTGGTTTGTTTTCATTTATATAAATGTATGATTGCCCATGTCATAAGTGATAGTTTAATAAAGATGTTTCTTGTTTAAAAAATAAATAAACAAAATATTTTAGTTTCTTTCGCACACACATACACACACACACACACACACACACACACACACACACACACACACACACACACACACACACACACACACACACACACACACACACACATAATGAAAACAGGATTCCTACAGAAATGTACAGGTGGACTAAGTATACCTCCTGACAACCCTGCCATCAACATGCGCTTTTTGAGCAATATGAAGTATGAAACTATATGACCAGGTGAGAGGGTCAGGGCAGCGTCTGTGTATATACCTTCTTTGCAAATAAGTCTAGCACTCTATACTTTCCCTGTCACTGAGTTTTGTAAATAGGAACTAATTTTGATCAACCAGAGGAGAAGTTGTGGATAGACTTAATAAAGAGCTCAAGACTTTATCTGGGAGGGGAAGATGTGGATTCTGGATCCAGAAACACCACTGCTGCATCCACCAGAGGATTTCTGGAAAGGAATTTGTGGGATCCCTAGAACCAGTACAACCTAAGGAGCTTTTTATGAGCAGGGTGCTGGGTGTCAGGTTCCTTGGAAGCAGCCAGGAAAGCATTCTCTAAAACTGACAGGATGGCTGAATCCAGTAAGTGAAAGTACCTTTGCCTGGTATGTGATATTTCTTTGGCTTTGTATTTGAAGTTGTCTTTTATTCTGCAGTTAGTATCGCAAAATGAGATTCATGTTCTATTTTCTATGTCAGAATGTGTACCTATGGTCACCTTTGATATTTGTTGGTCATCTTAGAAATGTCAAAATACACCAATAGTTTAATCAAAAAAGTATAATTTATTCAGAACAACATATCAGCTCAATAGAAATTAAATTAACCCTTCAAGCATCTTGCATTATACAAATGTCCACTGAAACAAGGTGGGGAACAAAAGGTGAGGGAGCCAGCAAGTGGGAAAATCAGTGTGCTGGTAGTAAGTTGTCTGGAGACCACAGGGGTATGATACTATCACCAGAGTTTGTATCCTGTCTTAGTGGATGGAAGACAGGCCACTGCTAAGAGAGACACATCCTCTGACATAACCATAGTGAAGTTTTCAGTGGTTAAGGAAAAGCAGCAGTTGCTTCGGCAGACCTCACCAGAGGGCCCCAATTCCAAATACCTTTGGCCAGGGTTCACCTTGGCTGGGAGGGTGGAAAAGGGAACAATCAGGTAGGTGCTTTTGAGGATATCCCTGCAGATTTCTTAATAGGGAATGATTTTGATAATGTTTGTAGTACCTTTTGTGCATGCAGTTACATGCAGTCAGGCTTGGAGACATGCAGGTAGATCTGGTAGCCTGGAGGGACCTGGAGAGACCCCATGCCTGAAGCTGGGGCTGGTGATGTGGTTATTTCAGGGAGAGGGCTACCTTGTAGCAGTGAGCCTGAAAGTGAACCACAACTGCTGGTACGTACTGATATTCCCTTGGCAGGGTGAGTGCAAGGACAGAAGTGAGTGGTAGTACCCAGACTGCAGTGAGGCACGGCTGTCAGTAAATAATAGGCTTCCTGTGGAAATGGAGCTAGGAGGAGTTACAAAGATAGAGTTGAGACAGGCAATCTTTTGCACCTTGCCTTACGAGGCTTGAGGGAGGTAGCTAAGGAGATACCTGATGCTCAAGGAAAAGGGGAGTCTGTATACTGGAAAAAGGGTTACTGTGCAAAGAGTGGACCTCTGAAGGAGGTTTAGAGGGTGAGGTAATACAGCAGTTGGTAGTGCCCAGACCCTACCATCTGGCACTTCTCCCCATACCCTGTGACATTCCTTTTGTAGGTCATATGGGTATAAAGAGTACAAAGAGTTATAATATCCAGAATTTTTATTGACCTGGGATTGTAAAGGATGTAGCAGGGTACTGCAGGACCCATAAGCAGTGCCAAAAGGTAGGCAAGGCAGGAGACAAAGACAAAGCTCTATTTATGCCTTTGCCTGTGACTGAGGAACCATTTCAGAGTGGATATTGTGCGACCTCTGAGTACCCCAAGTTCCACAGGGAAGATGTATATCCTGGTGGTAGTAGATTATGCTACCAGATACTCTGAGGCAGTGGCTCTGTCCTTCATCGAGGCAGAGAAGGTGGCAAATGCTTTGTTAGAGATTTTCAGCAGGGTAGGTTTCTGTAGAGAAATACTGACTGACAGAGGTGCCAATTTTTTGTCAGACTTGCTAGCTTGTCTGTTAAAATATTTCCCTACACTAATGGTCTTGTGGAGAGGTTAAACTCTACACTAAAGACCATGCTATGGGCATTTGAAGACCAGTTTAGGAGAGACTGGGACAAATATTTGCCCCATCAACTGTTTGCATGCAGAGATGTACCCCAGGAATCCATAGGTTTTTCATCATTTGCATTACTGTATGGGCATAGGGTGAGGAGGTCTTTAGATTTGGTTCATGATGAATGGGAGGGTGAGTGTGAATCCCACAAGGAGTCTGCTGTGGCATATGTCCCAAACCTCAGGACAAGGCTTAGGGAGCTCATGAGCTTGGCCCTGGGGAACCTGGCAGAAGTCCAACTGCAGAAAAAGGCTTTGTATAACAGGATGGTTCGAGCCTGAGAGTATGCTGTGGGACAACAGATTATGGTGCTTATTGATGTTAGACACAATAAGTGGCTGTGAGCTTGGGAGGGATGCTTTGAAGTGGTAAGGAAGGTCAGTGAAGTTAATTATATGGTAGACTTGCTTGGCAGTAGGCAGGGGCACAAATTGTACTATGTGAACATAATGAAGCCTCAGCATATCAGGGAGGTCCTTGCCAGACTGCAAAGGACAGGTTTGACCATTAAGCCCAGTAAGTGCCAGGTGGGTATGGCAGTGGTATTTTGCCTGGGACATACAGTGGTGAGGGGTAAGCTTAAGTCAGAACCTGTTAAGGTGAAAGCTATTCAGGTGTGGTCTGCCCCTGTTACCAAAAAGCAAGTAAGGGCATTCTTGGGGATAGGGAGGCACTACAGGAAGTTTGTTCTCAATTTTAGTACAATAGCTGCCCCCAACACAGACCTGACAAGGAAAAACAGGCTAGATAAGGTAGTGTGGACCCCGACCTGTGAGCAGGCTTTCCAAAGGCTTAAAGGGGCTTTGGGAGGACCCCCTGTATTAGCCAGTCCAGGTTACAGCAATGTCAATGCAGATGGATTCTCAAGACAGGGTATAGGTTAAAGTGTTCCCAGACAAGTCCATTTCTCTCAAGCAATGTGTTCCCAGGGTCATTTGAAAAACTTGCTTGAGTCTTAAAAGTGGGAGAGATGTGATATTGTCAGGTATTGTCAGCTGTACCAGGAGAAGTAAGGCAGTGCATGAGTGGCATATGCCACCGTGGCTGGCTGAAGTTTTGTAAATAATCTTATGTCATTTGACTGTCATGTTGATTTTTACAGATGCTTGTATTAAAAATGTATTTGTAAAAGCTGCTTATTTTAAAAATGCTGCAAGAGAATCTTAACAGAATTCTGAATGTGAATTGTGCCAGACTCAGGTGACTAGATATGATGTCATTCTATAACCAGCTGAAGGACAGAACTCTGGCAGTGGTAGTTTTCTTTGGAATCTGATATAAAACATCTATGTCAGTTATCACAGTTCAGTTGTTCATTTAGTTGTACACTTCAAGTTAGTGTAGAAGTGAGCATCAAAGCAGTACATCTTGCCTTGCATTACTAAGTCTGTTAACTAGGGACAGTTTCTCTTTAGTTCAGTTAGGAAAAATACAATGAGATTAGTTTAGTATTATTTCTTTTTTTGGCATATGTGAGATTCTATCCAACTATGTTATTTTTCTGTTTCTGGGGAACGTAAACTTGTTTATTGTAACTTAATATTGAGTATTATGCTGTTCTCTATTTTATTATGCATTTATATATTTTTGTACCTTTTTATTGTGGATGGTCTTTTAGATAATACTTTTAAAATCTTGAGACTACTATTGCTTATTTTAGTGACACTGTGGTCTCTTCAATAAGCCTTACTGGGATCACACTTTAACATTTATATCAGTATTAATTTGACACAGTATAATTGGTTACCCTTTGTAAGAGCCTTAGAGTATCTGACTGGTGGCAGCAATCTACCTTATATTCTGTAGAGAGGAGACACAGCTGTTGAATCTGTGCCAACCTTTCCCAGATGTGTGTGTGTGTAGGTGTGTGTGTGTGTGTGTGTGTGTGTGTGTGTGTGTGTGTGTGTGTGTGTGTGTGTGTCTCTCTGTGTGAAAAATCAGATATTCAAGTGTGTGCATCAGATATTTGGGATCTGGAAAAACACAGAGTCCAGTCTCATGTCTGGAGCAAGTTCCCTCTGTTCTCTTGAGGGAAGTTGTGCTTGATGCAGAGAGCTGCATTTGAAATGCATTGTAGATCCATTCCTCTTTTAGTGACTGCCTCTCATCGGTGTTGGTGGTGAGGATTGAGGCTCCTTGATTACTGGCCCAGGTAAAGAGAGCTCGTCAGTCCATGATAAAGGACAAATTATTATAACAGGGATAAAATTCAATGGAGGATATTCCAGGGTGACTCTTTGTCACCACTGCTCTTTTGTCTTGCTCTTAACCCATTAAGATATCTACTTAACAGATTAAGTCATGGCTACAATTTGGCTCCCAGAAAACAACAAAGTGTAAGGGCTTCTCATCTTCTTTGTGTAAATGATTTAAAACTGTACAGTTCATCAGATGAGGAACCAAAAGCAGAACTGCAAGTGGTCAAAATTTTTTCAGATGATATAAGAATGTCATTTGGTCTTGATAAATTTGCAAAAGCAACCTTCAAAGCAGGAAAGATCCAGCACCAAGAAGACATCAGTTTGGAACAGGAATGTGATATAAAAGAACATGAGCAAGAGGGATTATATAAATATTTGGGAATTGATAAAGGATCAACAATAAAATATAAACAAATGTGAATAACACTTAGCAAAGCATATTTTAGAAGAATACAATTAATACTGAAAACAGCATTGACATCTAGGAACAAAGCCCACGCTATAAACCAATTTGCTCTTCCTGTCCTTACTTACAGTTTTAGAGTGATTGACTGGCCCCAAAAGGTGTTGAATAGATTGTAAAACAAAAAGTATGTCTCATGCTCATCAAATGACTTATAAAAAACAGTGCATACCAAGACTATATATTCCCTGGTCTGAAGGAGGTATGGGGCTACTCAAAACTGATTACATGTATAGATCTGTATTCGTGGGACTCTATATATCTGCTGACCTCACAAGTTGATGGTTAACAGAAAATACACCCCAGGGATCACTTCATTGGTTCTTCTTGACAAAGGCTCAGTTAATTAATCAATGGGGCGGCGAAAGCTGACACACTCTGGCTAGGCTTATAAGTGCCCTCAGGCAGATAGCCTAGTACCTACCTATGAACCTATGAACCTATGAACAAGATCCAAACATAGTGAACGTTTTTAAACATGAGGAGAATAAGAATAAGATGACTTCCCTGCTTAGTTCAGCAGAAGCATATCAACGTCAAGTGGGAATGGAAATCAAACCAAAAGTAGATAAAAGTCAGGCAGCAACTGAATGTTCCAAAAAACAAAAGAAAGAATATAAGTTTAAGGATAAGATGAGAATGCAATAATTGTGGAAAATGCATAAATGCATTGGGAAATATAGAAAACTCTTGGAACAACGTCAAGTTGATCAGGATCGAATGCAAGAATTGCTTAAGGATTGGTGAATTTAAACCAAAAGATGAAAGGCTAATATTGGTGGTCCAAGACAGTGGACTAAATACACAATAGTTTACAAAGCCCATTGAACATGTGGGAGAAACAGACAAATGTAGATTTTATAAAACAGAACTGGACACAGTCACACAGCTTGTTGCTGGTTGTGATGTACTAATGGCAGAAGGACTGAATAATGAAAGGCATAATAATGTGGCAAGACTGTTGCATTAGGGATTGTGCAAACATTCTAATATTGAGGCACATGAAAAACACTGGAAACATGAGCCACAAAGCTTTATAGAAAATGATGACATTTATATCACATGGGATTACACATTACCAGCAGTTCAAAAATAGATGCATGAAAACCAGATATTGTAGTCCAGGAAAAGAAGCAGGTAGTTAAGGAAATGCACAAATGGGAAGTATGCATCAGCAAAAGGATAACAAAGCTGAATATTTAAACAGAGGTGCATGTGCTGAGGGAGATGCATGAGCAATACTAGAATAAATCACTACAGGGGTATGGACAATGAGGTATACCTGCACATGCAGGTATGGCAGGCAACAATGAAATGTGTAATGCATCAATCAATGCTTTAATAATAAGGTGATATGGTGATGACTGGGATATATGTCAACTCGCAAGAGCTGCTAAAATGGAAGCAGGATGATTGCCACATAGAGCAGTGCACCTGTTAATATTTTACCTAAAATATAGCAATGACAAATATATACAGTATAACACAACATGAAAGCAGTCATTAGATAAATATTCAGAAAAAGCCTTTGGCATCAGATATTTGGTAAAACACAGATGTAGTAGAAATTGTTCAGCACAGTGGTCATCATTGCCACAGGGCTAGAATGACACAACAGGATACACATTGAATCAATTTATTTATTTACTTATTTCTACTCTGACATTTGTTGACCAGGTTAGCCTGACTGAGCAGGAAACCCTTTTTCAGCAGAGGCCTGAGTAGAAAAGCTCCAGTTAAACAATTACAATAAACAGTATATACAAAGTTGATACACTCAGTGTGGTTATAAGCAAGTACAAGTACAAAGGTAGTAAGAGACTATCATATATAGTAAAATAAATTAGGTAAAAAATACTATATACAAATACTAAGCAAAAATGTTCTACAGTGTAAGAATAGAAAAAACAAGTAATCTCCGTGGTATCCCTGAAGTCTCAAAACAACCCACTAAATAAGTGCACTGGGTCCAAAAACAAAACAGTGTAAGAAACTTCTCCGTGTGGAAGATTTTCAGTCCATATATCTCTAGTTAATCACTGTATATTAATCAGATCAGACAATAGTAGTAGAAGTAGCAAATGAACTAAGGTTGATATATTTCCAGCCATGTAATATATTGTCTTGGATACAATCACAGACTTAATAATCTACTTAATAATCTGGTTAAATAAGAGGTACCACATCATTATAAATTTTATTTAAAGTACATAAGGGTTATATTATTATGACAGCTACTAAGTAGGGCAGGACCAGCTCGAATGTCATACTGATGGTGGAAGGGATGTGAATTTAACATGTGTACCAATAACACTTTGTTTTACAGCACAATAACTCACTCCCATGCCTGATAAAAAGTATATATATATGTTTAGAAAGCTTGTGAGGAAATTATTACTCTATTTTTGTTTTACTTGGATTGCTTGTCTGTGTACTTAATAAAGAATTTTCTACTGGAAACAGACTGCCTGCCTTGCTTGGATTACTTTTGAATACTTAGTAATGCTGTACAATTATATATTTTCTATTATTATTTTTTGTTTTGTTTTGTTTTGACTTAAGACGAGTTTAAGTTTGCTACTTCTACTACTATTGTCTGATCTGATTAATATACAGTGATTAACTAGAGATATATGGACTGAAAATCTTCCACACAGAGACAGTGTAAGAATAGGGTACAAAACAATTAAACTTAACCTATGAAAGTGGAAGACCAGTAATAGTTTGTATATACAGTAAGAAGAGATAGAGGAAGCTGGTGGATAATTAGCAGGAGATTTAAGGTGGATCGTGGCATAAACATGACCATGAGTTAAGCAAGTGGGCTTTTAGCTCTTTTTTGAAGAAATTAGTGTAAGTAATAGAACATAAGTACAGAGGTAATTTGTTCCAAGTGTTGCCAGTCTTACTCTAACATAGTCTACATTGTCCACTCTGATGTCTGACACTGCACTCTTGGCTGTCCCTGCCACATCTGAAAGCATGTGGCCCACAGCACTGCACCAAGGAGCTGGATGTGGTGACATTAGCAGGTTGGGACATGGTGTGAGTAGGTGCAGTACTGAGATGCCCCTGTCTGGAAATGACCGATGGGTTCTGAGTAGGTTAGCCAGCAGCAGATGTGCATGCATATTGCAGCACAGACAATGATGTCTGACAGCCATGTGTAGGTTTTTGAGAGGGGGTCTGTCTCTTTCCAGTGTTGGCAATCTGCTCATTACAGTCAGGGCATGTAACCCCCAATTTGTACTGTGGAATTGCTGTAGCACTGCCATAACAAGGCTTGCAACAGAGCATACAACAGGTACCACACCGCCATGCTGTGCAGCCAGTACTGCCATGAGTTCTTCATATCTGTGCTCCTGACCTTCATGTAACACACAGTGCTGGTGTGCTACATAATCGGTGGCATGAACAAGTGCAAGTAAGTCAGAGCCATGACATTGTTGTGAACATTCATGCACTTGGAACAGTAAGTGTACACCTTCTGCCATGGATCCATTCTTGTCAGCTATACTCTCACATGTAGTCTGATGGACACTATCAGTGCATTGTGGAGAAGCATAACCATTACTATTAGACTCAACATGGGAGGGTGGATCATAGTCTTCAACATGTCTATTATCTGATGCCACCATATCATCAGAATGACCAGCCATTCTATCACCCCATTTGGAGGCTATATCATAAAACACCAGACTCTCCCCTTCTGGGCTAGAAACTGAACCCAACACAGTGTTACTTGGGTCACTAACCATACAATCAGAATGAGGCACAAATCATCCAACCTCAGGATCAGTGAATGGGCTACTGGAGGAGGCAGGAAGTGGATGTGCTGCAAATACAGACAGATGAAATGTCATACACATTTACAGAATTTAAAAGAGACAAGATATGACTGACATAATTGGGAAAGTATCTAACTACACTGACTAATTATGGTGAAATTGACTTACCAGGTTGGCATGGCTATGGTTAGTGTAATGCCCTGTATAGCAGAGATAATGTATATAAGTCACAAATTAAACTAATATCATGGTCATTGTTAAAAAAAATACATTATGACACACCTGATGTGTTCTCCTGTAGGTAGTGAGGGTTGAAATGCCATTGCCATGTAAACGATGACACATGCATAATAGTTCAGTACTAAGCACATCAAATAACACTGAAAATGATGTGCACCACACAACAAATAAAATATACACATAACAAGTAGCTGGAGGTGTATTTTCCAGACGGAAAATGTCCTGTGCAGGTAAATAAGACAACATTAGTCAAAAATGCCACAGTAGTACTTAATGATATTGCACTATAATGACCATATAGGTTGCCTTACAAGATCTGTTCTCCCTGGATGGGGCACAAACCATCCTGAATAATGCAGAACCTGTAGGTTAAAGTGGAACACAACAACAGCAAATATACTACAGAGATGTGTACCTGACATGCGATACTGTTGTCCTGATGTTGATGGCCCTGTACAAATGAAAAAAAACATCAGCACATATGCTGCTAACATTATCATCTATGCATTGTTTAGGTAATACAACATGCTAATAGACTTGCTGTGTCTTTACTCATCTGGATTGTTCAGGTGTACATGAACCTGTTGTGCCGCTGTGACATTCATAAAAATTGGAAAGATACAGGAATGAATGTCCTTGAAAGATAATTTGATTATGCTGCTGTGTTTGAGAATGGTGGGCATACATGAATGCTCTTGAACACTTGCCTCAATTTATCTCCTAAGTATATGACAATCCTGGCAATTGTTATTGTGGGAGACCAGGAAGATCATTGCCTCATTCAGGGGAGGCAATGGCGGCCCAGCTCCAGTGGCATTTCTCTCTTTGACATTGTGGTGGATTCTGTTGGTTGCATGAAGGATCATGTTAGAGCAATGGTGATCACAGGCCTCCCTGGAGCAGTTGTGCCAACCCACAGCATTAACTATATTATTAATGCCTCTCCACAGATGGTGTCTCCTGATTGCATCATCCATTTCCTCAAGTAGATTTCAGCCATGTTGCCACAGTGCCATAATAATAATAATTTCATTTTCCATAGGGAAAATGTCGCCATGGTGATTACAGCTTGAAATCTGAAAAAAATGTGATATGCACATATCAGGTGATTTGCACGAGATGCACTTATTGACAGATCCACCTTTAAAGCATATGTTGATAGTATAATGCTATGCAAAGCAATCAATGGCATGTAAAGCTTATGTCAATGTAATAGCCCTCATATGCAGTTTAATATGCAAAGCAGTCAATGGTATGTTTATTACCATTATGTACGGACAAGTGTACAAAACATACTCAACATGTAACTATTACTGAGTATATGTCATGACCTTCATGTACAATGCAATTAATCCATTCCACATCTTAGGATATGTCATATATGCAGTGGTGGGATTAGAATGCAGGACTGTAGAAATGTTGACAACTAACAGCTACATAGCAACTGCACAACCACTTCAGCTTTTTTTAAAAAATGGTGTATTCACAGTCACATGCACTGTCACCTACCAGTTCAGATTCAACAAAGTAGAATAAATCACAGATGTCAATGCAGTCAGTAACAAGGATCAGCCCAATTGTGTCATTTATGCTCATGTAAAAAACATATGCAGCTATGTGCATGAAAAAGCAAAACAGAACAGGAGCAGCGTATACAAATGCACAGCTTAGTGGTGATGGCTAGATGTGAAAACAACAAATAAATTGAATGCTAAGCAACCTATTGATTCTTTCAATAGCATTGAATGGTATAACTGCTTCCAATGTAGGAATAAACATTAGAAAATATCTGCAAATCATACTTTGAATGCACAATCATCCTTATCCACAAACGATAATATAGACAAACATATGAAACAACAACAAATATGGATATGGGCAGATTTCTTCCATACCTGCAGTTTACCGGGACTGGTAATCATAGCCATTCAACCTTCTATGGAGAAAACTTCCCTGGTAATGCTGGACATGGATCAGCATGCACGTATATTGGAGAAAGCAATTCCTAACCTTTATATAAATGGCATATTGATGTTCAGGCACTTTCAAAAGGAAAAATACACAAAATATGCGTTACAAGGTTTACACAGGACACAATGAACATAGCAGAGTGATACTGAACAGTGAAGTTTAAAAGAGCAATACAAGCAGCTGACCTCACAATAGCTTACTTTATTGTTAGTTGCAGTCAGGCCAATAACCAACAGTGAGGTTAGGTCTGTAGTCCAAATAACTACTACCATTTGTTCCATACTTAATGAGATTCATTAGTAGACGATGTTTTGGGATCACATCAGCAAACATCCACATAACTTCTCAAATCTCAGCACATTAACAAGTAGCTCAGCCTATATATATTGCTCTGTGCAAATACCCAGTAGTTATCATTGCATAAGAACACCTGAAAGACGTGCCAGATACCCACTGACAACTATTACCACCCTATCTGCACCAATTTTAAAATGTGATATTGACACATTTTCATATCATACCATTGCTACCTGTGAACTGAGTATTACCTCAGTGAATAATTTTCATAAGACATTTTTGCTCTCTGTTTTCACCACTTTCAAGGAAATGTTAACAGTGAGGAAGCTAACAGTCTATGTGGGACACAAACAGAGGATATAAGCATGCCAGAAGAACTCTACCCAGATTGACATATGGAATTGCATAATCTACAGGACTGGCATGCAGGTCCGACATCAATATGATGATTTTCACCATAGGGACCTTGATGACCTTCACAACAGTTCTGTAGAGGTTTGATGCCAGACTCCAAGCACCTACAGTAAGTGACATAATCCACACCTTAACACCTAGTCATTACTGTTAGCATTTGCTGAACATATGTGGTGAGACAATGAAGTGGGGTTCATAAATATTCCATTTATATGTGTATTACTATTAATAAGGTAATTGTAATGAAACTACAATTAACTGTTTAATTACTGACAGCTATTTAACCGCTCATCCCAAAGTTATCCACAAATAAGTTGGGCCAGAGATGCAGGTGTGCAGGATTTTTAAGTAACAGCATGTGTTATTACCACATGTATTTCAGATATCCCATTAAGAATGCGAACCATTAACAGAAGCTGGTCAAGCCCGAAAATTAATACAATGTCCATTATCTCAACTTATCTCAACTTGTTAAACACTATAAATGAATGTTGATTGTCTGTGGGTTCAAATCCTGCAAAAGTATTGATATGCAGCAAAATTGTGAACAATTATTTTGATGAACTTCGCATAATATGAGAATGTTGCATGGTTTTGTGCTGAGGTATGAAATAATCTATAGCTATGTTTCACTGCTGGAATGCATTAACGGCTACAGTGTATAGGTTGCAGATGACTATGCATTTCTTTGTTGTCTGTAAAACTTCAGGAATGTACAGAAGTAATTTCTTAACATGGATGTATGTCTGCTTCCCTTGCAATAGTTATTGAAAGATAAATATGTAAGCTTAATCTCAGATGTTTAGTATTAACTATTAACATGCATTACTTCTTGACTGTGTTAGAAAAATGTAGGAGAAATGCAGGTCAACATGTATCTTTAATATGAGTGTGTGTTGTAATCACACTTGATTTACAGGAAATATGGATATCAGGTCCCTAGACTGTGGTATAACTGAAGAATTAGTGCTGTAGATAATGTCAAGTGACTAGACTCCTACTTGTTCTGTATTTGTAGGTTTGAATCCCACAGCAATCCTGTAATGTCTAGTTTGTTAAATATTTAGACATGTTTGTTACTCATAACCAATGTAAGGTAATCTCTGTATCATAATACTATTCTTTTATGCCATGGATAACTATACATTTCTTCTTTATTCATAACTCTTCAAGCTTGTTCTATACCATTTATGTTTTACCATAGATGTCCTTGTGATTCCATTGCAAATTGAAATGAAAATGAAATATGTATGTTCAGCCTTAAAAGTTAACTAATAACTATTCACATACATTACTTTTGGTATGGGTTAGACTAATACCTGAGTATTGCAGGGGACCATGCATTCCATTTGAGTGAGTGAGTGAGTGAGTGAGTGAGTGAGTGAGTGAGTGAGTGAGTGAGTGAGTGAGTGAGTGCTGTAATCATAGTAGAACTTATAGAATATGCAGATATGTAAACCCATTGATGGTGGTATATCTGAAGGGTTAGCACTTGAGGTGATATAACTAACTACAGGTCAACTTCTTCTGTGAGTTGAAGTCCCACATAAGACTTTTAATTTATGTAATGCCTAGTTTGCTGTTTTTTAGACATTAAGGCATGTTTTTATTCACAAATTATTTAAGATAAACTATGAGTTGTACTACCTTATCCACTTATGCTGAGGATCTCAACATTTTTCATCAATGTCTGAAATTTCTTCAATAATAAAAATTGTGTGATTTTGAAGAAGGTAGACATCTCATATATAACTCAGGGCAGCAGAGGCCATTTATTTTAATATTGCATGCCATAAATGTACATATTCACACACAACCCTCTCTGTCTACCATCTTTCTATGTATATGACCCCCAGCATTAAACACATTTCAACATTTGTGTTTCAACATTTTAGCTTTTCAACAAACAACAGAACCATGTATGGCTCCATGCCAAAATGTTGAAAGTCCAAAATTTTGAAGGTACAAAGTGATGAAAGTGGAATTTGCCCTTTTCCAACTGTTGTGTGATCCCAAGTTGGTGTATATATATATATATATATATATATATATATATATATATATATATATAGATATAGATATATAGATATAGATATATAGATATATATAATTAACAGGGGTTGTGTGCGATACTGCCACCCACATGGGTCTTACAGGGTGGCAACATGTTAAAATATGTCATTGGTATTATCACTGTTGTGTCACATGATCATCAGACATTGTCATTTTTGCAGACAGTGTTACGGACATGCAGGATTCCTGCACGCTGTATGTGGCTTGCCTCATCTGCATACAGTGGACTATTACATTGTTATTTCTAATATAGTCTGCCATTGTGTGTGACCGATATGTATAATGCAGTTGTGTGGTTGTACATTTCCTTTGATGGTTTTGCTCAGACTTGCTTTTGCTTGGCTTACTCTTGCACTGCTAACAGTCTAGTGGATGATGATGTTTGATGGTCATTGTGCACTGCAATGCCAGAAATCTCCATTTAATGTTCTGTGTCATATGCCTACTCTCAGTTATGCTCCTTATGGTATGACTGTGACACAGTTTGCAGTATCTCAGCACTGTTTTGTGCAATGGTAAACAACACATTATTGTGATGCATCATGGCTGGTATGAATCCCTATCATTTGTCATCTTTGACTAACATATTATGTAGAGTTCATATGCGTGTAATCTGTGTACCTCACCTATCCTTTGTATATATCACCAGTCTTTGTCATGTGTTGTGCTACTTGTTATAAGTTTGTACCCTCACTTTTCCAGACCTCCTCTATTCCATGTCTTTTCCATATCTTCTATTCTCAAAATAAATAAATAAATAAGTGGGGCATATTCCCACCAAATAAAAAATGTCTATGACTTTCCTATTTAGCCATCCCTCTTGTGTACCCTTCTTCTTCAGCCTCACTTATGCATCTGCTATGTCTTTGGGTGTGTGCATTACATGTGTTTTCCATACATGCTCCACATCCATTGTTAAGAGAAGTTAACATTTTTGATGTGGCCGTGGATGCCACTTCATCATAATTAATATATTTTTTTATTTTTTATGTTTTTTTTTGTGAATTATGAAGGATTCCACAAATGATAACAGGTGTGTGTGTGTGTGTGTGTGTGTGTGTGTGTGTGTGTGTGTGTGTGCGCATGCGCGCGCATGTGTGTGTGTGTGTGTGTGTGTGTGTGTGTGTGTGTGTGTGTGTGTGTATCTACGTCTGCATTTTGTGACAATATCTGCAACATATTGCAGATGTGCATTTTTCTGTCACACAAGTACATGACTACTGGAAATACATTACATTATGGACCCTTTTGTTTTGAATACAGTTTTGCAATACCTGACAGTAGTTGTGCTCACATTGCTGGCTATTTGTTATGTCTGCATTGCATTGAGATATGTTTATTAGACCGGGAAACATTTGCATATATATTGCATTATATTATTCAATATTATATTATGCAGTATATTGCATATACATCACTAACTGAAAATCTTGTGTGGAACTCAGTGAATTCTGTGACGCTTTTGGAATCCAGCCCATAGTGTTAAAAGTTAGGTGCTCTGCTTGAGGTCTAACTTTGCCCAAGCTTTTCTGCGTTAGGTAATAAGGGGTCAGACAGGCAAATAACAGTATTTATCATGATGCAGCCAATAGAAGTGGGTCCTCTCAAAAAGATTACAGTGGGAAGCCTGCCCCAACAGTTTGATACCACAGTTCTGCAATGGCTATAATTTCTTTAGGAATGGAATCAAGAACATACTTGCTTTATTTCAGAAATTTATAGCAAGTTCATTTGGCATGGGCGTTTTTGTCAGATAGTAATGCACTGAGCTGTGTTAATCATCTTGATACATAGTTTTATCACCACTAAACAGTGAAATAAAAAAGAGATATACTTAAAACATGAACAATCTCAACATGAAGATGGAATAGTAAGAAAGTTTAAGGAGACCCAACGTTCGTCAGATTTCTATTCAATGCACTTATACATTGTGTTAAAGCACTTCTATCATGTAATTTAGAACATCCACAGTCACAGTTTTTACACACCATACTGTAAATGTGTCACGCCAGTCATGGATGTACACATATGCAGTACATCTACAGATTACTTCTAATGACTTGAAACAACACAGAAAAACAGAAATACCAAGAACCAATTGTACTTTTTATTTTTAAATAGTACCAAAACTATTATGACAGCTTTGTAAGCTATTCACATATTTACCTATGGCAGGGTGGTCTCTCTCTTGGTGACACAGCATAAGCCCCCATTATTAAGCAAAGGCCTTAGTATGAATTATCCAAAATCTGCCATGATACTTTTCCACAATAATCAACCTGCTCATATTTCCCTCTTAGTATCTTTCATAAAGTAGCCTTTTTATTTAAATTCCAGGGGTAAAATCAAAATGCTTTAAAAATAACATTTTATCACTGCAAATTGAATTTTCAATACTTCTTTTTTCTTACCATAATTCATAGGATTAGAGCTATTACTAAAACTTTCAGAAAGAAACAACTCATTTTTCATTACATATTCTGGTCGGGGTTCCACAAAACTCAAAACATTTAACAGACCGTGATTCCTGTTGTAATTTGCTTTCCTTGGAGATCCATTATTTAATTCATGGCTGTATCTATGAAAACAAATGTTTAACTGTTTTCCAGCTAGACTATGTGCTGTGTTTTGGAATATCTGTATCCTTCAATATCTTATAAACCACAAGTATCTCTTACATTGAGTGAAATTTTGCTTCATGCCCTCTGCTTAAATCCACACTGACAGTGAGCCAAATCAGAATTATTCTAGGAAATAAATATGCTCTTCCACATCCAATGAACTTGTTTCAAATGACACAATCTCAGTAAGGGGTCATCATCTTTTCCTGCCCCTTAATTTCAATTTGCTTACTTCTTAATGGAGTAAACTAATTAAGTTTTGCTTCTTAGATTGTACTTAGCTGTACCTTTGGCTGCAAGTGCAAGGTAGATGCAAGATATTTAGCAGGACCAGTATGCATTTGTAAGACGAGAGGAACCCAGACCACACCACAAACACAAGAAGGACATTCAAACTTGATGCAAGCAGTGACTAAATGTCTGGTCTCAACCACAAACTCTGGCACTGTGATATAGAAGCTCTGCTACCCTAATTTAATTCAATCGCATACATTTCTTTGGTCTGAATATATAGTTGGACATAGTAACTCTGATTAAAATACTCTCTAAATATATTGAGAAGCAGCACAGTAGGCCAAAGTGCATTTTTCTTGCTGCAAAAAGTTTCATAGCTTTAATTTTATTATAGTTGAAGGGTTTAGGTTTGTTAGATCACAGGGCTCTTATTAACCATGACCTAGCTATGTGAGTATAAACAAAATATAAAACTGTGTGCATACTGACTGAAAAGAAAAAATAACAATGACCCTTACAAACCTAGGGAAGGCAGAATGGGATGGATAAGAGGAGGTAGACAGCATGATAAACTGCAAAAGCAAATATTATTAGAACAAGAAGGCATAAGGACACACCAGAGCTTGAAAAAAAAACAAAAAACAAAGAAGGCAGAGATAGGATATGTTTAAGAAAACTCAAGAAGAAATAACAAAAGAGACGAATAGAGGGATGATAATCACTCAGAAGGAAGGACAAAATAAAAGTATATTTTCTCAGAAAAACCTAGTGGGGAGATAAAAAAAGCACAAGGAGGACAATGGGCGTACATCAGTAACAAGGGGCAGTATGGGTAAGTCAGAATGAGGTATTAGAATGTATAAAGCCCTAAATCTAAACTATCCATAGCATTTGTACAACAATGGATGAATAAATTATCCTCCCCATGGCATCAAACATCGACCACCAAATGTTTTGTCAAACATGAATCTGTTTGGATATGTTGACACCTGTCATGTAATTTGGCTAAGAGGGGGCACCATATGCATTTTTGTCTTGCATTATCAGGACCAAAAACTTTCTTTAACTTCATGCAATGCTATGTAAATCTCACCTTTTTCTTTCTTAATAATACTCCCTTCTTTATGAAAAAGAGAAGCTTTCTGCATTGTCAGTGTATAAGAAATTCTAGAATATGTCAAACCTGTTCCAACTTGCAGCAATATTGACCCCGACCTATGGTGTATAACTCCATACCATCATCTTTTAAAGGGTCGTTCTCAACAGTTCTTTGCCCATAGGACAATGTAAGGTTTGTTTTGGTTATTATTTAGTACCTTTTCATACTCCCTATTTATTGTCAGTAAGGCACCCCCCCTTCCCCCTGCGATCCCTACTACCCGGCATCTATGCACTCCATAGGACCTTATTCATTCTCCTTTTGGTATGTCTATGTTCTACATTAAACCAAATTTCATCATAGCAAATCCACATTTCTATAGTAATTTATTCTCCCTTTCCTATCTACTAGCCAGCATGAAGTCATGCTTATCTCATTGGCTTGCCACTTGCTTTTTTTTTTCCTCCTGTCTTTTCCTCTTGATAATTTTGCAGCATGGAAAAGAGGGAACCTCTCAGCGAGCCTGATATGAGTCTCACTGATTGTTACATTTCCCTACCTGACCACTGGTACTAAGTAAAAAAATGAAAACTCATATTCAGACTTATGGTTAAAAAAATAAATAAATAAATTGTCGATCTGAAGCGCTACTCTGGCAACAAAACAGCATCTTCAAATGTGTACGTCCATTAAAACAATCACTCATTCATTCATTTATTTATTCATTCACATATTAGTGACTATCCATTTCAGAGTCACAAGGATCTAGTTCTTATACTGGCATTTAGTTTAAGTAAAGTAGTATCTATCATGAGCTGCACACAAGCAGTCTCTCATGAAGAGATCTATATATATATATATATATATATATATATAGAGAGAGAGAGAGAGAGAGAGAGAGATCTCATCTATAGGCTATTAAGAACATTTTCAGTTCACCTACATCATGTCTTTGGAACAAAGAGAAAACATAATGATGCAAGTCTCCATAAAGAAGGTGTAACACCTGAAGAACAAGCTGAACAACAAAGTGTTGTGAGGCAAACAAACCCTAGTGCTGCTCATTAGTAACATTACAGATGTCACATGCTTTTCTGTATACCTGTCTACTGCCCAGAATTTCCAGAATGTCCAGATTTTTGCCTAATATATTTGGTCTGTTCCTCATAAAGTGAGTGGTTTTCTGACAAATTTTTGTGGCTTGAAGTCATTAAATAAAGACATGCATTTGAGTTTCAGACTTAATATCCTTCAGAAAGTGAATTTTAACACAAATCCTGTTATTCTAGCAACTTACTAAGTTTATAACAACAATATTTAAAATCTGTCCCTATTTTTTACCTTTGTCCCCCATTATTTTAGGCTTTGTCCAGATTTCTTATGCTTAGAGGTAGAGAAGTATGACATGTACATGGAAAGATTATTGTGCACATTGCCTGCCAAAAGATTTTTAATTTTCCTTAGTGATTAGTACAAAGTACTCATAATAAATACACAAATATACAATAGTCTGATCTAAAGTTGCATAGATTTATAATTCTGCGTTTAGGAAGGGAAACCTGCATTTCAAAGTAAGATAGTCTGCAGTAGAATAGCATGTCCTGCAATGAACCTTAAGGAAAACATCCTTTTTATAAATAAATAACTAAATAAATAAATAACTAAACCTACTTCTGGAATACTAAGAGTTGTTCACTTTCTCTAATAATTTGATATTGCTCTGCAGGTTGCTTTTGCCTGTCTCTAAGTGACCAGCTTTTAAAATTTGCATCGCATTATTTTAAAACTTAATGCCACATATGTTATTATCCCTTCTTTCCTCTCCATGCAAACTTCTTATATTTCTGTTTGCTTATATTTGCAAATCGTTCATCACTAAGTAATAAAAAAGTTAAATCTTTTTCCCATGTTTGTTTCAGGGCAAAACTTCCATTATGAAAACACCATGGTCTTTAATTGTATTATCTTTTTAGAATACTTTTATTTGCTGTGAGACACTGTGACCATGTCATGCACAGATAATAATGCAAAGTACATTGTACACAATTATAGTTTATTGTTAGATCTGAAAACATGCAGGAGTAGGACTCACTCTTTATATGTTCTCTGCTGCTTCACTGATGTCTGTCTCTAATCTATAACCGAAGGCAGTCTAATTATGCATTTTCAACAAAAAGCCTTATTTATTTTTTTCCTCTCTGCCAGGAATTTTCCAGAAAAGAATGTGATTTGATGTATTTAATGGCTTTGTACTGACAATATAAACAAAACAGACGATTAAATGTTTATATTCCTCTGGACTTTACACAGAAGACATAACAAATATGACTGTGCCATGCAAACATCCGAGTGCCTGCTTTATTTTGACTTACACTATGTACCAAACGAATGCAAAAGGTATTGGGTAGGTTATGCAACCTAAGATGTAACTATTACAGAAGTGACAGTGCACAAGGCAGGTGACACATTTTGTCAGTACCTGGAAGTTAGCCATCTGACTTCTGATAAGCTAGACTGCGCTATGAGTGTGGCTGGCATAAGTACGAAAAAGCACCTGCACATTTGGTGGAAGGTGGTACATTGCTGATCTTTCATCCTTTGCATTCTGATTCCTCAGTTTCTTGTCATCAAGAAGAAAATAGGGCTATACCCACTGCTGACTGCCAGCATAGGCAGGATTTTCATAGGTCCATAAGTAAGTGTTAGGCAAGCTGTCCTTTTGGGTCATTTAAAAGCCTAGTCAGCTTCCCTTTTTGTGCTTGAATTAGCCTATCCCATTTGGTTAGAGACTGGTCTTCTCTATCCCATGGTCAATAATTATATGTTAACCTGGATTCACTTTATAATCTCCAAATACTGAAATCTCGAATTTCAGTATCTCGAGACCATAAAGCTGAAAATCCATAAACTCGAAACCCCAGAAGTGCGAAATTTAAAATCGAGACTTCTACACTAAACATGCCGCAGACACAAACACAAACATATACCTCCCTTCACATACAGAAAAACTTACCCTACATATAAGCACAGGGGCTGAGCCCCCCACACCCTCCTACTTAAATATACTAACTCTGAGGTTGCACTACACAGACAAACACACAAAAACACCACCACACAAGCTACATTCCCCTCGTGCACACACATCACACTAACAAAACACACAGGCACACACTAAAGCCCCTACCCAAAACCCGTAAAACACAAACACTTACCTACATCTCCAACCACCCACTCACACACCACAACACCAGAACCGCTAATTCAAAATCTCCGCACTTTGGGATTTTGAATTTTGCTCTTCCCAGGTTTCGGTATACTGCACTTTCGCCCTTCTGGTCTCAGGCTACTGAAATTCGGGATTTCAGTAGTTCGAGATTATGAATGGAACCCATTAACCTTAATGGAAATAACTTGGATTATACCATAGATAATTCAAGGGGACCCATGCATGGTATAAAGCATATAGAAGCTGCCTCTATCCATTAGTAGTAGTACAACTGGCAGTCCTGGGGTAAATTTTCTGCTTCCCATCCATAGAGCCAATTGCACTTGAATATGGACTGGGATGAACTTTGTTTTATGAGGATGGGGTGTCTGTTCCACAGCAGTGGTGTCCTCTACAAGATATACTTGTCCCTCCAAACCATTCTGTTGCTGTTACAGAAGAGGTTTAGATCCCTAGACTGAGTATTTGTGATGCCATTTGACTTGGTGATGTGCAGTAAATCCATCAGTATTGCGTCAGAGGATGCCTTGCATGCCAGACACAGGTCACCTCTTACCAGTCTGCAGGATGCCGGGTATAGTGAAAGGACTTTCAGGCAGCCCATGTAGGACCTCTTGTTTAGGTTCTGTATCTTTTTCTTAAGGTATCTTTCTTTTTCAATTTCTTTAAGTCTTTTGGGTTTCTAATACCATAATGGGAATGGACCCCATTCCTAAATCAATGTATAATTAATATTCATGAAATTCATATTGTTTCAGTCTTTGATGTTATCCAGAAGTGCTCTTCACAGCTCCTACAATGCCCCCAGTACAGAGTTCCATGTTTCAGTAACATACCTAAGTATCGTAAATTATTTTTTATAAGACCCATTGCTCCTACTACTATTTGAACTGTCTGGATATCCTTTTTCCGCATTGCCCTAATTTCTGCCTGCAAATCCTGGTATTTTATGACTTTGTGTCTCTCTGTAAGTAAGACACTGTAGTCACTGGGTGTAGCAATTTCAATGATTAATTCTACTTTTGTCTTCTTTTCATGGACTACTATATCTGGTTTTCTTGCATCTATTTTTGAACTGTTGATAATAGGTGATCCTACATGATATAAACTAAATAATTTTCTATAATGCTTTTTGGCTCATGTTTCCAATGTTTTTCAGCTACTTCAGTATTATAATGTTTGGACAAGCCCCAATGGAGCAGTCTTGCTACATTATTATGCCTTTCAGTATACACTCCTTCTGCCATTAGTATATCACAACCAGCAACAAGATGTGTGACTGTTTCCAATTCTGTTTTACAAAACCTACATTTGTCTGCTTCTCCCACATGTTCAATGGACTTTGTAAACCAATGTGTACATAGTCCACTGTCTTGGGCAACCAGTATTAGCCTTTCATATTTTGGTTTAAATTCACCTCTCTTTAATCATTCCTGCGTTCAACCCTGATCAACATGAGGTTGTTCCAAGAGTTTTCTATACTTGCAGCTTTATTTATGCATTTTCCACATTTCTTGCCTTCTTGTATCTCTCACCTTATATTCTTTCTTTTGTATTTTGGTGCATTCAGTTGCTGCCTAATTTTTATTTACTTCTGGTTTAATTTCCATTCATACTTGATGCAGATATGCTTCTACTAGACTAAGCAGGGAAGTCATCTTAGATTTATTCTCCTCATGTTTCCAAACTTTCAATACATTTGGGTATTGTGAGGTCAGCAGATATATAAATATAAATATATATATATATATATATATATATATATATATATATATATATATATATATATATATATATATATATGCAGTCCTACGACTGCAGATCTATACATGTAATCAATTTCGAGGAAGCCCATACCTCCTTCAGAATGGGAAATATATAATCTTGGTATGCACTGATTTTTATAACTCATTTGGTGAGTATTAAGCATCCTTCTTGTTTTCATTTTCAACCTATCCAATACCTTCTGGGGGCAGTCAATCACTCCAAAACTGTAAGTTAGGATAGGAAGAACAAATTGGTTTATAGCTTGGGCTTTGTTTCCAGATGTCAAAACTATTTTACGAATTAGTTTAAGTCTTCTAAAATACTCCTTACTAAGTTTTATTCACCTTTGTTCATATTTTATTGTCGATCCTTCATCAATTCCCAAATATTTATACACTTCATCTTGCTCAGTTTCTTTTATATCACATTCCTGTCCCAAACTGATGTTTTCTTGGTGCTGCAGCTTTTCTGCTTTAAAGGTTGCTTTTACAAATTTATCAAGACCAAATGACATTCTTATATCATCTGAAAAAAAAATTAACCACTTACAGTTGTGCTTTCAGTTCCTCGTCTGATGAACTATACAGTTTTAAATTATCTTCAAAAAGAAGATGAGAAGTATTTATACTTTATTGTTTTCTGGGAGCCAAATTGTAGCCATGATCTAACCTTTTAAGTAGACAACTTAATGGGTTAAGTGCAAGACAAAATAACAGCAGTGACAGAGATTCACCCTTGAATATCCCCTTTGAATTTGTATCCCTTGAATAATAATTTGCCCTTTATCATGGCTTAACTGCAAAGTGGTTTGCCACTATTTCATGGTCACTGTAATGTAATAGATCAGTGTAGGGTGTATCTTATACATTTTTAAGAACTCTTTTATCCGTGAATGTGGGATACTATCAAATACTTTTTTATAGTCTATCTATGCCATACTTAGATTCTTCCCCTTTTTACAGTTCTCCATTATGACTTTATTTAACAACAAATGATTCTGTACTTCATAGGACTTTTTTTTTTTACCCTTTTGCTCTATTGCCATCATTGAGTTTTGTTCTAAATGACAGTAAACTCTGTTGGCATAAACTACAGTGTATAAGCTTAATGATTCTTTGCAACTATGTGTCCTTAGATATGTTCTTCAACTGCTTGTGCTTGCTTGCTATGCATAGCAATCTGTTATTTTAGTAATGCTCTTACTTTTTACTTGATTGTATAATCATCTCCAACTATGTATGTTTATACATAATTAAGCTGACTACTGTGTAATGTTAATTCCCTCTAGCTCACTGCCCTTATTAGATTTATCTTTATATTCCATCGTTGTGAGCATTTCACTCCAGTTCCTGTGGACTTTACTGACGGGTCAATGATACATTGTGCTGTACCTCCGGAACTGCTATCACAGTACCGGCCATTGTCGTTGCATTTTTCCTTAAATTTATTTGTACTCAAACAATCAGCCACTGCTACTGCTCTTTACCTATAACAATTTTTTAAGGATATCGTATGTGTTGCTAATTTAATCCTAAAAGACTGCCCTCTGGCATATACTAGGATATCCTTATTGGCCTAACACAGTCAGCGTTGTGCAAGGGGAAAGCACTAAGTGCTTTGATTCCCTGAACCAACTAATTGCACTCCTATACTCGAGGGAAACATTGTGGAATTACTGAGACTGCTGTGTCTGCTTATGCATATTTCTAAATAGCATCTCTGTTTATAGATTCCTGTGGAAAGAATCACTTGGCAGGAACCTCCTATATTTCTTGGTTCTACATAACCTAAAGTGCATTGCCAGGCCACTAGTCCTTACCTAACAAGTTAGCGCTCTGCACGAAGAACGTTATATATGTTCCAATACTCCTGTAGCTCTAGGGATTGTATCTGATTACCTCACATTACATAAAATGGACCTGGCCCACATACTGCTAATGCTGGCCGTACTTTCAACTGTTGAAGCGGCGTATCTATGAAATACGCATTAATTTCCTTAGGTTGCTGCTATACCAACTAACCATACAGTATTATTGTTTTTGTACTATATATATGCTCAACTCTAATGGACATATTGTCTGCCTAAGGTTTTAGATAATTTAAAAGTATTTTATTCTTTTGTATCAATACTTTGTAACGGAATTTTTCATAGAGCTTTTAGAACCATTTTTAGTGGTACAGTCTTTATGCTAATGTTTTTAGGAAATATATTATAACATTTAAAAGTATTCTATCCTTTGTCGTAACTGTTTGTATCTGACTTTTTAGTAGAACTTTTAGAACCATTTTAGTGCTATAGCCCTTATGAACCTTTATATGTTTGATACAAATGATGTTTTGCTTTATGTAAAGGAACTAGTACTTTTTACAGCATTATACTTTTCTTGTTTTAACTCTAAATAATTTGTGGCTGTATACCTATTCTTCTTGACTATAACACCTAGTTTTTACTTACCTCATCTCCTCTGTCTTTCTAATATATACCAGCCTTGTGAACCTGTGCCTTCAGAACCAACAAACTTGCAAACCCCCCTTGGATAATCTCTGGAAACTAGCGTGGACTCTGAAAATACCACCTGCTCCCTGAGAGCCAGCCTTTTTAAAATCAGAGAACGTATGTACTGTCAACAATACCTGACTTTTTACCATTACTTATAGCTAAATAGCCTGTTATACCAGCCAAGTCTCCCTTTACAGATAGCCAGCAGCATATAACCTACTAAACTTCTTCTCTCTCCTGAAGTTTCCACCTAATTAACTCCTTGACGTGCTCTACTTACCTGGGTGTCTTACATCTCCCTACCTCCCCTGGCCTGTAGACTACCCCCTCCAATACAAAGGATCTGTAGCAATCTATTTTCTGGCCACTAGGTGGCGCCTTACCCCTACTGGTCAGTATATCTACCACAAAGGCTTCATTACTTAACCTCCTATCTCACTTCACTCATTTGTCTTTTCTCTAGCCTCATCCCTACTCTGTCATTGTCTACATCTTCCTACCCTCTTAACAGCTTTAACTAACTCAATCCTACTTTTCTTATTTGCATTTGTACCTTACACTACCCTGATAAATTAATCTTGCCTAGAAGCACCCTACATTCCCCTGGTAAATTATTTCTACATTCTCTAACTCCTCACTCACCTGCTGTTCACTCTCATTTTTCTGATTGTCTTTCTTGCTTTTACACTCTTTTGTCTCTACCCGCTCCGTTTGCCCTTCGGGCTCACTCCGCTCCCCTACCCTACCCCCAAATCTCACCCACCCCCAGTGCTTCTACTTAAATAGCACTCATGACAACACCCATATCTTAACCACCCAATCACATCCATACCTATCATCCAATCACCTCAATAGTTATAATTCTTAACACACCCACTAATTAACTTTACCTTCATCCTACCTCCTCAATTCAACAAAGAGACTCCTCCTTTACCACAGCTATAACCTACCCTTTTACCTCCAACAAACCTCCACTCCTCAAAAATGGGAACTTCTATCCCCTCACAACTAAAACCACTTATCTGCATTTTATTTACCTCCTGCCTCATCGCTACCTACCTCTTAACCTTTTATGAATACTCACTCTACTCCACTCTTCCTTATTCACCCAAACATACCTCTTCACCTATATCATCTGTGACTCCAACCTTCTCTAACCAAACTACTCAACCCAAGTACCTTCTAGCTAAATACCACAGACTAGAACATTTAAAGTTAAGCAAACCAAAATCTCGGAAACTCCTAGACTCCTTTCAAAAACTTCTCCACTCAAAAGACTATAGACTCCTTCACTTATTGATGGATGGAGATATCAATCCTTACCCAGGGCCACATCATACCAATTCTAAGCACTGCAATAAACAAGACAATTCTACTTCCACTTCACCCACTAAATCTACAAACTCTCTCTATATTGCTCATCTGAACATACAGAGTATTTGTAATAAAACCACTCAAGTTCATGTCCTTCTAGAAACCCAACAATTCGATATCTTATGTCTAACCGAAACATGGCTAAAGCCAACCATCAAAGACAATGAAATCACCCCACCTGGGTATGATATTATTAGACTAGATTGTACTTCAAAAAAGGGTGGAGGTGTTGCAATTCTCTATAAAGCACATTTGCAAATTAGTATTTTAGATCATACTCTTATCCCTGATAATCATGCTGAAATTCTTAGCTCTAAACTTCAAATCAACAGTACAAAAGCCTTATACATTACATGTATCTACCTTCCCCCAGGTAACAACATCAATATACTAGAATGTATCCTCAGCTCACTTGCAAACTCCCTCCCTCAAGAAACACTAGTCCTAGGTGATTTCAACATTGACTGCCTTTCCTGCAATACTTCAAACCCTACCTCCCATATTAACCTTCATGGCTTTACACAACTAATAAATAGTCCTACCAGAACTAATAAAACCAACAATAAAGAATCCATCTTAGACTGGATCCTTACAAATACTCCTCAACAAACCTATCAATCAGGTACTCTCCCTGATGCCCTAAGTGAGCACTCACTTATTTATGTTACTAGGCATAGAACTAACCTAGGACTTCCTACCACATATAGAACACTACGTTCAAAAAAACATTTTAACCCTGACAAATTTATAGCTGTATTATTACAATGTAACTGCTCCCCTCTAAAAAATCTCCCTCTTAATGAAGCTGTATAATATTTTAATTCCACATTCTTATCTATCCTGGATCATTATGCCCCAAGTCACACCATCAGAACCAAAGCTAAAGCAGCACCCTGGCTAACCAATAACACCAAGCAAAAATTTATCCTCAGAGATAAATTGTGGTCTAAATGGCATACCACTAAAAATGTAACTGACCACCAAAACTTCAAAGAACTTAGAAACAGTACTAAAAAAGCTATCCTTCTAAACAAAAGGAACTATTACCTTCAATTACAACAAACCACCAAAAAGGACCCAAAAAAATTCTGGACCAGCATCAATAATCTCTTATCCCCTGGCCAGTCTATTACACCTAACCCACAGGACTGCAACCCAGAGAATCTCATACAAACAGCTAACAACTTTAACTTATTCTTTACTAATACTATTCAAACTTTAGCCAGTCATCTCTCTCCTGACACCTCTAAGCTACTCTCACCTTCCCTAAATCACCCTCCTTCCTTTCACCTTCAACCCATACCTACCTCCTATATCTTATCATTGCTCCAAAAACTAAAACCATCTACTCCTTCTGCAGACAAGCTTCCTGCTAAATTCTTTAAAATATCTGCCAAAGCTATTGCCTACCCCATCTCTATTCTGATAAACAGATCTTTAATCGAAGGTATTTTCCCCTCTATCTGGAAAATATCTCACATCATCCCACTTCACAAAGGTGGTAAGTCTAATGACTTCTCTAACTTTCGTCCTATAGCTCTCCTATCTCCAATAGCTAAAATCATGGAAAAATGTATCCACAAGCAACTACTGAATCACCTTCTGAAAAACAACCTACTTGCAAACTGTCAGCATGGTTTTAGACCCTCACACAGTACTACCACTGCTCTTCTCTCCTTTACCAATTCCATTAACTTCAACCGAAACAATAATTACCTTTCATCCTCTATCTTCATAGACTTATCCAAAGCTTTTGACATGGTAAACCACAAACTTCTTCTGCACATACTAAAATCTCACTTGATCCTCTTTCATTAACATGGTTTACATCCTACCTAGAAGACCACCAACAAGCAGTTCTTTGGAAAAATGCACTATCCAACCTCCTCCCTACCTCTCTAGGAGTACCTCAAGGCTCTATCTTAGGCCCTTTTCTATTTTCCATCTTTATTAACGACATCCAAGTAGCTATCCCACATACAACCTGCATACAATATGCAGACGACTCTACTATTATCTGCACTGCTAAGTCACAAACTGAACTACAGTCAATCACTCAAAAAGCTTTTACCACTGTTGAACAATGGTTCTCTAATCGCTGCCTACTCCTTAATCCTAAGAAAACCAAATTACTATTATTCTCACCTTCCCGCAGATCTACCCCACTAAACTTCACTATTTCTGCCATGGATAGCACTCTCATCTCTCCTGACTCAACAACCAAACTATTAGGTATTACTATTGACAATAATCTCACCTTTGACACTCACATCAATAACACAATAAAATTAGTTAATAAAAAAATTGGATCCCTATATAGAATAAAACCCTTCCTTTCACCTGAAGCAAGGACCACCTTAGCCAGATCACACCTGATTTCTAACCTTCTATATGCTTCCCCCATATACACTAATCTCTCCAAAAACAACCTAAATAAATTAGCAACATCTTTCCATAATATTGCTCGATTTGCCACAGGATCCCCTTACAAAACCCACCACTGTCTGAACCTAAGAAATCTTGGATGGCTTGAATTTCAGAACTTACTTACACTGCAACAACTCATAATAGCTCATAGGATCCTATACCAACCAACCAAAACACCTATACTCTCTAGCCTCATCTCACCATACAATAACCTGAAACATTTACACTCTTCCAACAAAGTATGGATAAATATAACCAAACCCAATAATTCTGCAGGTGACTGTCTCTTTTCCAACTCAATTGGCAAAATATGGAATAAACTTCCCTCAGAAATCCTTTTTTTGTCCTCTCTTCCACTTTTTAAAACACAGCTAAAAATTTATCTCAACAAACACTGGCTATGCTCTTGCACTAACCCTGATTAACTCTTTTTCCACCTCCCTTACCTTTTTCTTCCGCCAAACTTCCTATAATCTATGCCTCTCATTAACATGGATGTATTTCACTGTGTGTTGCAAAAAAAAAAAAGTGTATTTTTCCACTTTATATGATTAGTGTATATTCTATGTATTTGAATATTTTCATGTACTACCTCTATTCAATTCCCCTGTTTTTAGCATTAATGATGCTGTACCTATCTTTGTCTTTGTCTTGTTCTATTGTACTTAACTTTGTGGAGCTTTTCTCCCCGGGCCTCTACTGAAAATGGACATATATCCAGCTAGACTAGCCCAGTCAACAAATGTAAAATAAAATAAAATAAATAAAATAAAGTATAGTTTATATGTTGTCTGAAGGCAAGTAATTGGTCTATAGTCTTTAGGATAGCTTGCAGGTTCACGCTTAAATATGTGCATTGTTTTTCCTATTGTTAACCAGGCTGGTGTCTGGTCAGGGTGCCCATATAAATAGTTATTACTCATGGCTAAAATCTTCATGCAAAGATGTTAATACTTTTAGCCAGATGTTAGGTACTGCATCTTAGGTCTGGGGGTTTTCGAGTAGCAGCTTTTCTTAACTTTGTTTCAGTTTCTCTGGTTGTTACTGCATCCAATTTCATATCCTGTACATTTGAACTTCTTATTCTTTCTTTTACTTCTTCTATCCATTTAGCATCTTTGTTTATACACTTTATCTTGCTCAGTTTGACTGTATAAAAACCTTTAAATTGACACTAAAATCATATTACATAAATAACGTCTCCTGTCCTTGTAACACTGGCAAATCACCATAAAGCTGTCCCTTAATTATGATATCTTCATAGATATTTCTTCGAAATGTATCTTTTTCTTCTTTTTTGGTGGTGTTTCAGCTCCTTTTGCCTTGTTTTCCAATTCTCTATAAAACATTTTGGGTCGTCAGAAAATTGATTATTTTATACTTTTCCTTTATATTTATCTGCATATCTCCTAAGTTTTTCTGCCTGTGCTGATATTTTTAATTTATTATTTGTGATAGTGCACAATAGATCTTGATCTGTTCTGATATTGCACATTGCTTTTATGACATCTATGTTTCTGAGTATTTTTATTGATCTGTTCCCTTATCTATGCTATTCTAACAGTGAAACTTCTTGTCCTAATTGCTTTATAGTTTTCTCTATCTCATACTTCCATGATGGCATTTGATTTATACCCTTCCTTTCCCTTACTACCCTGTGTTTTTGTGGCAAGACTTTGGGCCAGATTCAGGAAGGCTTACACGGAGTTCAAGAGTAGTGTAAGCCTCCGTGTAAGCCTCCTGATTCAGCAACAGCCCAAATCTCCGTGTAAGAGACAGCTAACACGTCTCTTACGGAGTGGCGTGGAAATGCTCAATACCTCATTTGCAGCTCCAAGATATGCAAATGAGGTATGTGAGCGATCCACGAAGCCCAAACCAGTCCGTGTAACGGACGTGTTAGCTGCAGAAATGTACTCAGCTGACAACTGAGTACATTTCTGCAAAATTAAAAACGGAGCTATGTCAGCTCCAAATAAAGGTGCATTTGTTACATTAAGCATGCCAATGGCCAAATATGTGGCCATTGGCATGAAAGTGTTGCAAAAAAAGTTATATAACTTTTTTTTTTCACGGATTTATGTGTTTAACTGTAGCGCACACCAGCAAAGCGGTGCGCTACCTAAAACTGAAAACCGAAGCTTATAAGCCCACAATTGTGGGATTTATGTATTACATGAAATGTCAATGGAGGGACTTGCAGAGTAAAACAATATGGCCTCCGTTTAGTGGTTGTCAAGGGGAAGCTCCGTGTAAGATATGTAACTAAGCATTACTAGGCAATCCTATGTAAATGAGGCTTACAATACTGAATCACACTGCCACATAAGTAATGAGCACTTTCTGAGTCGTGTAAGAGTTAGAGAAGGGGGAGGAACAGAGTAAGAGGTAGGTGACATCATGGGGGGGAAGGACAGAAAGAAATGTACCAGATTGGAGGGCAATGTAAGGTAAGAGATGACAGACAGACATCAGGGAGGGAGGTGTGTCCCAACAGAACACTGGGAATGTCAAGAAATTGAGGGCATACGCTATCCCTACACTCTAAGTTTCTTGAAATACGTGCATGCGCGCGTGTAAGGCAGGTTCAACATGTGGGGCGTGTTGCAAACTGTTTACAACGGTTTCTTGCGGGCGTGCACGTGTGTAAGGCGGTGTCTTGGCGTGTTTTAGCATGAATCAGCCTAGCTAACACCGTGTAAGGATGTGTGCGGCGTGTAACACCGTGTAGGGATGTGTACGCAGCGTTTAAGTTACTGTGAGCGTGTTTAAGCCGGTGTGCACATTGCTTCCCCTCAGGAAACAGAGAGGAAATAGGAAACAACCAAAATACAGGGAAACTGCCAGAAGATACTACTAAAGTTAATTGGTGGAAACAATTAGAAGCAGGCAATTACACAGGCAGACTAGAAGCCCAACCCAGCACTTAAAACACAACAAAGAGCAGTGCAGGCTGTTTCTCACAAGAGATACTGCCAGAAACTAAGCTATCAGAGTTGAAACCTGAAAAAGCTGAACTCAGAGCAGAAATGGTAGGGGCTGCCATAGCTGTTATAATCAGACATAGGCGAATTGGCGAGGTTGGTGATAATGCAGATGCTGACAGACAACCCAGAGTGAGGAGAAGGAGAAGAGTATACAGGCCTAGGGTCACCTACCATGGGTTACATGAGCTGGAGATAGTAGAGCGCTATAGAGTGGACAGAGAGCTCCTGCAGCAGATTGTTGAGCTGTGCAGGCCACGCCTCACACACAGAACCAACAGAGGGGAACCCATCCCAGTGGAAACCAAGGTATGTGCTGGCCTAAGAATACTAGCAACAGGTACCTTTCAGAGACCAACTGGCGATATGATGGGGATATCACAGGCATCAGCCTCCAGGGTACTGCACCAGTTCCTGGATGCCATGTCACCACATGTCAGTGATCATATATATGTCCCTAGTGACCGTGAGGTTGTGGCCAGCAATATCGTCTCTTCCAGCAAATAGCGGGATACCCTGAGGTGCTGGGTGCAATAGACTGCACGCATACGCATCAAGGCACCAGCCGGTGAGCGGGGTAGAGTCTACATTAACCGCAAGGGATACCCCTCCATCAACTGCCAGGTCGTGTGTGATGCCCAGGGCATAATAATGAATGTGTGTGCTGGCTGCCCTGGTAGCTACCACGATTCCCACATCTGGCATCTGGCGCAGCTGTACCAATCATTTGCCAATGGGGACTTCCCACACGGACACCTAGTGGGGATGCTGGTTATGCACTTGAGCCGTGGCTGATGACACCCATCAGAAATGCACACACACCCGAACAGGAACGCCATAATGAGGCACACGCACAAACACGCAATATCATAGAGCGTGTGTTTGGGCTGCTCAAGTCACGGTTCCGGTGTCTGGACACGTCTGGTGGAGCTTTGCAGTACACACCAACTACATGTACCCAAATGATCATGATATGTGCTATGCTACATAATATGATCCTGCGGAAACAGCTGCAGCAGGACCAGCACAGGGCTGGGCCAAACATCAGCCCACCATTGGCAAGGCCACCACAGGCAGGGGTGACTTGGAGGAGGAACAACCTGACCTTGTCCCAGTAGGCAGAAGGAGGCGTGCCCAGTATGCCCTGGCCTTGGCAAAGAGGCAACGATAGCACATATGCTTGGTCAGTAGGAACACTGGGACTGATACCCACTCTGACTCACTCATACAGTAACAGGGATGCCTAACATGACACAACCTGCTTCCAAATGTACAGGGAGTGTAGTATGTGCATCCGACAGAGGCAGCCCTGCAGCACCATCCGAGGTATGAATGCCATGTGTTAAGTAATGTAATACCATGTATCATATGCACACCTGAGGACCATGACTAACATCCACCCTCACCAATCATAAACCACAAAACACAAACCCACCTCATAGCTATCACAAGGGATAGGAACCTAGATGTAATGCTACCCAATGCCAAAGGTATAAACAGCAAGATGTGTGCAGTGTAAATGCACACAGTATAGGGAATGCACATATCAGTGCTGTAATAGAAAACAGGGTCAAAGCGCACATCAGCACCCTGACACTACCAGG
Source organism: Protopterus annectens (assembly GCF_019279795.1). Lineage (NCBI taxonomy): Eukaryota > Metazoa > Chordata > Ceratodontiformes > Protopteridae > Protopterus > Protopterus annectens. Next base: position 1,395,689,453 of record NC_056728.1, read on the forward strand.
GTCACACCTCATACAGTGATGTACATGTGCAAAAACATGGAACAAGATACAAAATGAGGGTGACTACCAATAAATGGCATGGATAACCACACACCCCTGTTGTTACCACAACAAGAAGCAACATGCATTAGCCATGGTCAAACACCAATGGCTAAAACTGACTACTACTATATAGCTTGCTGCAGACCACTGTCCTAATAGCAGCAACTGCCCCAGGCCTATGTTCACAGGTTCACAGGTTCATACTAGGCTATCTGCCCTAGGGCATTTATAAGCCTAGACCAGAGTTCCGTGGAGTCTGCCGCACCTTCACTCTGACGGATAATTTGCCCATTATATTGCTGTGCCTCTGACAAGCAGTGATACTGAGGTTATCCCTGGGGCATACCTGCAATCTCCCATCCATTGATTAAGATCTCACTTGAACAAAGCCAGTGAGGTACTCAGCCTCACATGTACCAGGATGTTGTTCCACAGCATAGGGACTCTCTGGTTGAAGAATCTGTCCCTCCAGCACATCCTATTAATATCTGTGTTGAGGTTTAAATCTCCTGCCACTGTAGTTCTGATGGATGTAGAGGTCTTGAGGTGAAGCGTGTACATTAACTCAGGTTTGGACATGGCCTTGGATGTCAGGCACAGGTCACCTCTGAGCAGGCGGTAAGTCACGGAATCAAGCTGGAATTCCTCCAGTCGGGCAGCATAAGAAATATGTTTGAGACCCTTTCTCCTCCTGTCGAGGAATCTGTGGGCCCATCCAATTGCCATAGGTGTCGGGTCATATACATGCTGAATGGGGCATTGCACTCAATCAATGGTCCAATGAGTGAAGAGTACAGGGGAACAATGACCTCCCTGGATCTAGATGTGAATCCCTGCATGATGAGGTGGGCAATGTAGAAGTTCTACCTAACTACCCTGGCAACGTGACTGTCAAACAACAGGTTACTCTCAACCTGGGTGCCCAGGTCCCTGATAACCTCCTGTGTGCTTAGAGGATTGCCACCTACATGGGAACTAGTGGTAACCTTGTTCTTCCCAAAGGGTATGGCTATGCATTGTTTAGTGTGTAATGTAAGGCCATGGCTCTGGCACCAGTTATCCGTGACTATGACACCCTTCTGAAGGATGTCTGTGTCAGATGGGTGTCCAACTATGGTTCCCAGTCTGCAGTCATCTTCAAACTTTGTCAGCCATAATCCTGCTGTGTTTGCTTGTACTTCTGAAAAGTAGATGCTGAGCAATAGTGTGCCCAGGACTGAGCCCTGTGGGACACCACTTGTGACAGTTGTGGAGTGTGACATGGCACCAGCAAGTCTGAACCTGTCTGTTCTGTCACGTAGCGGTTTGCAACCCATCCTGTGATGTATGGGTTCACATTTTAGCTGGTGATGTTTTCAATGATACCCAAGTGGGGTATTGTGTTGAAAGCCTTTGCCAGGTCAAGGTAGGCTGTGTGGAGTGCCTTGCCCTTGTCAATGGCCTTGGTGTCTGTTATGAAACAGTCAACCAAGTTTAAAAGGCATGATCTGCCCTCAACAAAGCCTAACTGGGTTGGATCTAATGTCTGCAAGTCCCCTATGTCCTCATCTATGACTTCCATTATGATCTTCTCCATAGCTTAGCAGACCCTGCTTGTCAAGCTGATGGGATGGTAGTTTCCGTGGTCGGTGGAGGCACCCCATGTGAAGTGGGTCCACCATTGACATATGCCACTCCTTGGGAACATATCCTGAGTTGAGGCTAAGATCATACAGCTGCCCTGACTGCGGGTTGAATTCTTGAGTGAGTTCATGGAGCACAAAACCAGGGACACCATCTGGTCCCATGGATGCTGCGTCCTTTCCCTTGGATAGAGCAGTTCCCACCTGAGCATTTGAGATGTTTGGGGGGCTACAATCCTCTTTCATACATATCTCTCCAGTTGTGGTGGAGGGGTGGGTGGAGCAATCTGCACTGAACCTGTCAGCCAGTATGTTGGCAATGTCTATAGGTTCAGTGATATTTACAGCATTCTGAGCCTATTCTGAGCATATCTGGGAGTTTCCTCCCAGGTGTGTAACGTATCTATAAAAGGCCTCATTGTTGTCCCGTGAGCCCTTAGTGGGTTTACTCCCAATATTCCCCTTGGATGATTTCATGGGGGAACTCAGTGTTTCACCTATATTGAGCAGGGGTGTCTACCCTTCCACGGATATCGCTCTATCTTGTAGTACCTCCTTCCTTGTGTTGTAGTGCTTGTTCATGGCTGAGGTCCACCACACTGGACGCTTGCCTCTGGTACAACGAGTCTGTGTTTTGTTTGGGATTGCCTCATCCATGCAGTCTTGAAGGTGCTGGTAGAAGGCAGTTGTAAGTGATACAGTGGCTTGGGTAATGGTGTCTGCTGGCTTGTGGGCTTTGAAAGAGACCACAACAGTCATTAGAAGTGTGTAGTCGGCTTCTGAGAGGTTCTGCACTGTGGTCTTTTCTATCTGGGGTGGAGGTGGGATGTGGACTTCCACTGAGAGTAGGTCATGATCTGATCTCACCAATGATGGGTATACCTCTGGTGTTGAACATTGTGAGCCCATGTTTGTGATGATGAGATCTACTATGTTGTCTCCTCTTGTGGGGATGGTGACTAGTTCTTCCATGGCATGTGAGTGTATGAACTCTAGGAACCTGTGGCTAGAGTGTTGTGGCTGTAGTACTGATCCCAGTCTATATTTGGATAGTTGGGATCACCCAGTGTGATGGTGTTTGCAGGTACATGTATCCCGCCACTGTTTTCATGAAAGCTCTGTGAGGTACCTGAGTTTCAGAGGATGGCCTGTAACATGCTACAAACTTCAGAGCAGTCTTGCCTATGGTTAATTGCACCGGATGGTGTCCAATGCATCGTGTGTTGCCACCAACCATGAGGTGAGGGTGTCCTTGATGAATATTGCTATTGCCACCCCTCATAGTGGTAATATGTGTACTGCATAGATACGAAATATTGTGCCTCTGACTTAGTAGTGACACATTATGACCACCTTACATAATTGAATAATGTGACTATGCCTCTGTCCAGTCTGTGCCCCTGTCCACATGCAGCTGTCCAGATGTCTCTTGAAGAGAGTCAGTGAGGTACTCTGTCTAACATGAACTGGGATACTCTGCTAGAGTTTGAGATGCCTCTGAGTTATGACTCTGTCCCTTCAGCATGTCCTATACATGTATGTGCTGAGGTTCAAATCTTTAGCTCCCATGTTTCTGGTGGATGTGGATTGCTTGCAGTGGAGCATGTCTACCAAATCCTGATCGGACATGGTCTTGTATGTCAGGCATAGGTCACCTGTACGTATGTGGTATGACACTGAAAAAAGCTTGTTTTAGTTATTCTGGAAGTATATGACATGTGTTGTAGATCCCTGATCGTCATGGTAAGGTACTTGTGGGGTCTCTCCAGCTGCTGCAAGTGCTGGTTGAGGTACATACCAAATGGGGCGTTGTATTCAAGCATTGGCCTGATAAGGGAGAAGTATAGTGGTACAATGACCTCCTATGGTCTGGATGGAATACCCTCCATGATAAGGTGGCCAAGATAGAAAGTATGTCAAACAACTTTGGCAACATGGGTGTCAAATGAGATGTCACTATCTACATGTGTCCCCAGCTGTCTGATTTGTTTCCTGTACTCATTGGGTTGCTGTCTATGTACAGATCTGTGGGTACTGTGTTCCTCCCAAAGGGGATGGCTACACATCAGTCGCAGTCAGTTTTAGGCCATGAGTCCAGCACCAGCTATCTGTCAGTGTGACGGCAGTCTGTAGGATGTGTGTGCTGGCTGATGTATTCACTATGGTGCCCAGGTTGCAGTCATCTGTAAACTTTGTCGGCCACAACCCTCCTATGTTTGCTTTCACATCTGAAAAGTAAATACCAAATAAGAGAGGTCCCAGGACACAACCTTGTGGGACACCACTTGTGACTGGCTTTGAACCTGACAAGGCACCTGCAATGTTGACATTATGGGTTCTGTTTCTGAGCCATTTTGCAACCTATGCTGTGACATATGGTGTTATATTTCAGCTGTTGAGCTTGTCTATGATGCCTGAGTGGGGTATTGTGTCAAAGGCCTTAGCCAAGTGCAGGTAGGTTGTGTGGACTGTGTAGCCCTCATCAACGGCTCTACTGACAGTTTCAAAGTAGTCAACTTGGTGCAAAACGCAGGATCTGCACTGTACAAAGCTGAATTGGGTGTGATCAAGGGTCTGTAGGACACCAATGTCTCTGTGTGGAAGCTCCATAATGACCCTTCACAAAGCTTTGCAGACAAGGCTGTTTAAGCTTGTGTGGTGGTAGCTGCCAGGGTCTGTGGAGGCATCTCCTTTGTGGAGTGGGACCACTGTTGCCGTCGCCAGTGTTCAGGTACAGATCCTGTAGCAAGGCTAAGGTTAAATAGGATCTGCATATACAGGTTTATCTCCATCTGTAGTTCACATAGCATGCAACTGGGGATACCATCAGGTCCCATTGATGCTGTGTACTCGTCTCTGCTGACTGACTGCGGCTCTCACATGGACATCCAGGATGACAGTGAGCTTACATACAGCTGTGATAACTATCATGTCTTGGGGGTGAGGGAGGGTACATTGCACTGAACTGGTCTGCCAGGGTGTCAGTAATATCTGTCAGGTCCCTGGGATATAAGTTGTTGTGTACCAAATCTGAGCATATATGAGGGTTCCCACCCAGGCGTCAGACATAACTGAAGAAAGCAGTGTGGTTACCTTCATCGTCTGTGGTGATTTATGTCCCCAAGTTGAACTTGGGTGTCTTTATGTGAGAATGTAGCTTTCTACTACTGCTGATCACAGCTGCCTTACATTCTGGAGATGTAGCTCTGTCTTGCATTAGTATCCTTCATCTGTTATACAGTTTGTTTATGGCTGGGGTCCACCAGACAGGCCACTTTCCCTTGGTGGTGAAGGTGTCATTCTCATTTGTGATTGCATGGTCCATGCTTACTCGGAGATGTCCGCAGAAAGTGTCTGTGCAGGAGTCACCATTGTGTGTTGTGGTTTCCACTGGCCCAGTGGGCTTAATGGATACCATCTCAGTCCGAAGAAGTGTGAAGTCAGCTTCTGAGCTGTTTGTCACTATACCCCTGGTATCATACTAGCACTGACACAGGTGTAAACAATTCCCCAGAATCCATCAAACAAAATGGACATGCAGGCTTACAGATGCCCTAGGGGGGTAGCCTAGTATGAACCCATTATGATACAGATTGTACAGGACACTACAGATAACCCCAAGGCTGTTGCAAATGATGGTAGTAAGCATGTTGTTGATTCCTGGATATGCTCCGGATCACACCGATATTACAAACAACATACCAAACACACAGGTATGGCCAACATACATCCTGACATGTGCAGTGCAAACCCCCCCCCCCATAATGCCAAATACCTTCCCAGCAGACTGCCGCCTCCCTGACATTATGTCACCCTTACCACAGGGTACGTACCCAAAGAGCAGTGTACAACAACAGTGGGTGTTCTCAACAAAGGTGTCTCCTGAATGGATAGGAAAAACAACCACCACAGAATCATGAGAGGTTTGGTCTGCACAGCTATGGAAAGGACCAGCATGTACCACAGACATAATGATATTGTGGATCTATTGACACCCGACCCTACCCAGTGTGGGTTTACAAAGTGCAGACCCCACCCCTAAACATGTGTGACTCAGTTGAAACAGTACTTGAAGTCAGTGATGAGGGCAATGTGGTCCACACAGTGTTGCCGGACCTTGCAAAGCCTTCTGTACAATACCCTATGTGTTCCGTATAGATTTGCTCACCAGCTGATATATACACCCCAATGTCATGGGAGGGTTGCAAACCAGACCAACGACAGAACTGACATGGTCAGACATGCAGCAGCCATGTCAGACTACAAACCACATATAACAGGCATCCCACAAAGCTTGGTCCTGGGACCTTCACCATCTGGTATATATGCCCCATAGGTACAGGCCAACAAGTAAGGACTGTGCTGGAACATGTTTGTAGAGGACAACAAGCCGCCTGACATATCTGATACACCAGCTGACACAAGCATCCCATAAAAGGGCCACATAGAAACAGACAGCTGGTGCCATAGCCATGTCAGCATGTTAAATGGTGAAAACAGTATAGTCAGCCTCTGTGGATAATCCAGTAAGTGACCACCAATTCCCACATAGGTGTCGACCCATGACATTCCTAACATGTAATGCCAGAATGGGGACACAAGGTGATAGATATCCTGCATTGGACAAAAATGTGGCTGTAGGGTTAACAGCAACAATCCATATACCAACCTAATCATGAGGGTTATGACATCTAGCTAAGGGGAGGTCATTGTGGTTTTGCAGTTATCTTTCAGCAGCATTACAAATGACCACAACAGCGCCTGTGTGGTGTACCTCAGCAGATAGATTCAGCAACTGTAAAGTCCACAACAGTACCTCACCAGGAGTATCAAAGAGCTGGAACACATGTAATGTGTCGCCTGATTAAACAGAATGCAGTTACACACACTGCCATGCTGGCCACCCAGACACAAGCTGTGCCTGATGTAGAAAGCCATGTCCAAGCTGTCAGCAATGCACATGCCGTACCTTGTACAATGTGAATGGCAGGGAGATATGCACATGAGGGACCTGAACCCCAGCACTGACATACATAGGACAAGCTGTACTGCATTATCCATAACACAGAAGCCACCACCACGCATGAGTAAACTACCAGTACAGGTTATCCATAGAGTCACTCATTTATTCTACTCAACAGGGATCCTAACGAGTGGATGGGAGATGGTAGGTATACCCTGGGTATCAATGTTGTGTCACAGGTAGACAGAGGCACAGTATACAAAACAAGACATATGTCATGCCAAACTGCACTTATGATGTGTTGATGGACAAACACACTATCCAATAACCATTAGAAATGGCCTTGGGCACATCGGTAGTGTTTGCCAATGTACACCCATGTTGTGGAATACACTACTGCAGTTGGTTGAGGCCGTTGTAAGTAGTTCACATCTGAACATAATGCAACATGGTCAGATAGGTTCATAGGTTCATACTAGGCTATCTGCCCCAAGGCAGTTCTAAGCCTAGTCCAGAGTCTGGTTCGCGTCGCCACCCCTTATATGGAAACAGTACTGTGCCCATTAGTTTGGCGTGCCTGTCTCCAGCAGTGACACAGTGGCGATCCCGGGTAAACCTATGATTTCCCATCCACAGGTCAGGATACCTCTTGAACAGAGCCAGCAAGGTGCTGTGACTCACATGGACCGTGATTGTATTCCACAGCATAGGGAGTCTCCGGTGATAAATCCACCCCTCCAACATGTCCAATGTACATCCCTGCTACGGTGTAAGTCACTTGCACTATTGGTTCAGGTGGATCTGAAGATTTTGAGGTGGAGCATGTCCATTAATCCCTGGTTGGACATGCTTGCATGTCATGCACATGTCACCTCTAAGCAGACAGTATGTGACTGAATAGAGCTGTAGTGTTTCCAATCTGGCAGCATATGACAGATGTTGGAGACCCTTTATCCTTTGTTGGGGACATTCAGGGTCTCCCACTTGCAGCAGATGCCAGGTGAGATACATCCAGATAAGGCAGTGTACCAGATCACCGGTCCGATAAGTGATGAGTACAGGGAACAATGACCCACTAGATCTGGATGTGGATCCCTTCCTGATCATGTGGACAATGTAGAAGGTCCTACTAGCCACTTTAGCAATGTGAGTGTCATCAGAACAGTGACTGTCAACCTGGGTCCCCAGGTCCATGATAACCTTCCCTGTGCTTAGAGGATTGCCACCTATATGGTAGCTTGGGGTTACCTTGCTTTCCCTGAAGGGTATGACTACACATGTTTTGCAAGTTGACTTCAGGCCATGGCTCTGGCACCAGCTATCAGTGTCCGTGAGCCCCTTCTGAAGGATATCCGTGTCTGATGCACTGTCCACTATGGCACCCAGTGTGCAGTCATCTGCAAACTTTGTCAGCCAAAGTCCTCCCATGTTGGACTGTACTTCTGAGAAGTAGATAACAAACAATAGCGGGCCAAGGACTGAGCCCTGTGTGAGACCACATGTGACTGGCATGGTGTCTGACATAGTGCCAGCAACTCTAACCCTGTGGGTCCTGTCTGTAAGACAGTTTGAAACCTGATCTTGTGACATATGGGTGTACATTTCTGTTGGTAGGGTTTCCTACAATACCTGAGTGGGGTATTGTGTTGAAAGGGTTTTCAAGGGCAAAGTAGGCTCTATGGACTGCCTTTCCCTCATCAATGGCCTTAGTTACTGTTTTGATAATGTCAACCAAGTACAAAAGGCATGACTTGCCCTTGATCAACACAAACTGGGACAGGTACAATGTCTGCATGTCCTCCATATCTTTCTTCATGAGCTCCATTATGATCCTCTCCATAGCTTTGCAGACTACACTTGTTAAGCTTATGGGGCAGTAATTACCAGAGTCCATAGAGGCACTGCCTTTGTGCAGACATGCACAACTGGACCCTAAAGAGGCTGTTGTGCACAGTATGGAAATGTAAATCAGTGATAGGACTAAAGCCCAGGATAATGTCCACCACAGTGAAAGTACTGAACCACTACACTATACAGTACAACAGTGCTAGGTCAGTATGAATGGATGTTAACAATTGTATGCAAAGTATCCCATGCAAAAGCTGCAGGCACAGTATAATCCCTGTTGTGTTCACAGGAAGCATCTGGACAGTAACTACACAACATGTCACAGAACACACAACCTTAAACAGGAGTTATTTGTTGGAGTTCACACTCATCCACAACTGTGATGGGCTGCATAGTTCAACATATGGAAAGCTCACACTGGGCATGCTCACACACTTTGATAAATGAGACATCATTCACACAACATGCCATGGGAAGGCTGAAGTGGGCATGCTCACACACTTAGTTCAAATGTTCCTCTTAACAACTGTGAAAACACACCACAGGATGCACATTCCCCATTCCAAACAATGAAGATGTCAGCACCCTATAAGTAGATCAGTAGAAATGCTACCTCCCAGTAATCCGAATAGCGCGCTCTGCTAATGCGTCTGTCTCTAGTGTCATAACATAGTTAGGTAGGGGTTTGAATCCAGCAAGTGGCATGTGTGTGTGTGAATGGGGGTAAGTGTCTGTATAAGTGTGTATGAGAAGCACATCCCTTTTGGCAACTGTGGAAACACACCACACGGAGCTCATTCCACTTTCTAAACACTGATGATGTCAGCACCCTATAAGTAGATCAACTGAAATGAAATCTTCTAGAAATGTGAATAGCGCGCTCCGCTAATGCGTCCGTCTCTAGTATCATAACGTAATTAGGTAGGGGTTTGAATCCTGCTACGGGAATGTATGAGTGGGGTTTGTGTGTGTGCATAATGCTGTGGAGGGAAGGTGCCTTTTGCCAACTGGGAGAACACACTACAGGGTGCACATCCCTCTTCGTAAACACAGATGATGTCAGCACCCTCTAAGTACAGCATTGGAAAAGATTGCTCCTACTAATGCAAATAGCACACTCTGCTAATGTGTCTGCCTTTAGAGTCATAACACATCTAGGTAGGGGTTTGGACCTTGCAAATGGAATGTATGCGTTTTACTGTGGGTGGGGTTGGTGTGTGTGCACAATGGCGGGGGTGGGATGTCTCTTTTGCCAAATGGGGCTATGCACTGCAGGGTGCACATTTCCCTTAACAAACAGTGATGTTGACAGCACCCTGTACAAACAGAACAACAACACAGAAGGTGTTGTTACCAATGATGCATGTAAGGTTACACTTCAAGTAATGTCCACAAAACAAAGTAGGATAAACAAATGCTCCTTTTACTCTATCCAAACAACATGGCAACAGACAACTGACACTACTCAGTATAGTGCTACATGCTACTGTAACATGCAGATGTACCAGAATATACCTAGATAGTGTTTTGAAGCCGGAATGTGGCAAGTGTGTGGATGTGTTATGTTACTGTGTGTGCATTTCCTTTATGCAATACATGTTTGAGATATTGGCAATATTGTTGCAGACAGTTTAGGTGCAGATATCCCCCCCCATTCTCCTACACAAGTGGAATTAGTTATCACAGATGACTGTAACCTCCCTATCCTCTCACATGTCCAGGTGAGGGCCACCCTCAACATTGCAGGACACATAGCATCACTGTTACAGAATGGTATCCCTGGATGTGTGCTACATTCACCCCAGGAGGACATGGCACCACATTACAGACTGATATTACTCCCTGGCCATACTACAGGATGTGTACCTGAAGAGTGCCATACATACACAGTGGTCCCACACCAATGAGGAGTAACCTCTACTGACCCTGGTATGTACTGCATCATATGCACAACTGGCCTTCTGTTCTAAGCTACGGAAGTGTCACGTATGGGCAACATGTACAGCAATATTACATATGTGTATATTTCAGGACTATGCACACAAAACCTATCTCATGGACAGAGCTATAGATAGTGAACTATGATACATTTGGAGGTGTCACAGTAAACACAGTATTAACCTGCTACTTTGCATTACCTGTGTTTGTGGCAGCTGTTGCTGTGTCAGTGGTGCTTGCTTGCTGCTTGCTGTTTGCTACTCATGGTTTTGCTGCTGGCTGTCTGTATATTTTCTCTTTTCTCTCTCTCTTTCTCTCTCTCTCTCTCTCTCTTTCTCATTAGGTCTGTGCAATGACTGTATTGCATGAGTGGAGTGTGGGTACTGAATGCTTTTGTAGGTATCTGCATAGGTCCATGTGATGGCCCTTGCACCAATTGTGAGGCAGCATTTGCTAATTGCATGCAGCCAGGTGTGTGTTGATTGCATGTCTCACTGTGATTTCAGGACACTGCTATAAAAAGGTATGTGAGATAGGCGTAGCCCTTTCAGATTGTGGCGTGGGCGATGCTGGTATGCTGTTGACAGTGTTCTGTGAGTGTGAAGGTTAGTATGGGAATCCAGTGATTTGGCCATTAAAACTTTGCCTCACATGCTTTGGATGGTACATCTCCTATATTGCCTTTATACTAATTCCTACTATTGACTGTTATATTTATTTTAGCAGAGTGCTTTTGTATGGCTGTCATGGCTTAGTGGTAGGTCATACAGACGAATGTTACCAAGGTCCTGGGTTCGAGACTGGCAGTGGGAATTTATTTTTGTCTCCAGACTTTCAAAATGAGTACAAGACATGTCAATCAAAGTGCCATAAAGGCACTTTTAAGCACTAAACCAGGTCTGCACTCATTAGCATGAATGAAGAAGGATGCGTGCCCAGTATGGCTTGGCCTTGGCAAAGAGGCAACGCATAGCACATATGCTTGGTCAGTAGGAACACTGGGACTGATACCTGCTCTGACTCACTCATACAGTAACAGGGATGCTTAACATGACACAACCTGCTTCCAAACGTACAGGGAGTGTAGTATGTGTATCCGACAGAGGTGGCCCTGCAGCACCACCTGAGGCATGAATGCCATGTGTTAAGTAATGTAATATCATGTACAATATGCACACCTGAGGACCCCAACTAACATCCATATCCACTCATATGACCCTGTGGATACAGCTGCACATCATACAGTGATGTACATGTGCAAACACATGGAACAAGATACAAAATGAGGGTGACTAGCAATACATAGCATGGATAACCACGCACCCATGTTTGTACCACAACAAGAAGCAACATGGAATAGCCATGGTCAAAACCAATGGCTAAAACTGACTACTACTATATAGCTTGCTGCAGACCACTGTCCTAATAGCAGGAACTGCCCAAGGCCTATGTTCACAGGTTCATACTAGACTATCTGCCCTAGGGCATTTATAAGCCTAGCCCAGAGTTTTGTGGCTTCTGCCACCCGTGCAAGTTGATGGATAATATGCCCATTATTTTGCTGTGCCTCTGTCAAGCAGTGATACTGAGGTTATCCCTGGGGTATACCTGCAATCTCCCATCCATTGGTCACAATCTCACTTGAACAAAGCCAGTGAGGTGCTCAGCCTCACATGTACCAGGATGTTGTTCCACAGCATATGGACTCTCTGGGTGAGGAATCTGTCCCTTCAGCACATCCTATTAATATCTGTGTTGAGGTTTAGGTCTCCTGCCCTTGTAGTTCTGATGGATGTAGAGGTCTTGAGGTGAAGCATGTTCATTAATCCTGGGTTGGACATAGTCTTGTATGTCAGGCACAGGTCACCTCTGAGCAGACAGTAAGCGACTGAATACAGCTGGAATTCCTTCAGTCGGGCAGCATAAGAAATATGTTTGAGACCCTTTCACCTCCTGTCGAGGAATATGTGGGCCCATCCAATCTGAATGGGGCATTGTATGCAATCATTGGTCTGATGAGTGATGAGTACAGGGAACAGTGACCTCCCTTGATCTAGATGTGAATCACTGCATGATGAGGTGGCCAATGTAGAAGGCCTTCCAAACTACCCTGGCAATGTGAGTGTCAAACAAAATGTCACTGTCAATCTGGGTGCCCAGGTCCCTGATAATGTACATTGTGCTTACAGGATTGCCACCTAGATGGGAAGTAGTGGTAACCTTGTTCTTCCTGAAGGGTATGGCTATGCATTGTTTAGTGTGTAATGCAAGGCCATGGCTGTGGCACCAGTTAGCCGTCTCTATGAAACCCTTCTGAAGGATGTCTGTGTCAGATGGGTTTCCAACTATGCTTCCCAGTTTGCAGTCATCTTCAAACTTTGTCAGCCATAATCCTCCTGTGCTTGCTCGTACTTCTGAAAAGTAGATACTGAACAAATGTGGTCCCAGGACTGAGCCCTGTGGGACACCACTTGTCACAGCTCTGGAGTGTGAACTGGCACCAGCAACTTTGACCCTGTGTGTTCCGTCACTTAGCCAGTTTGCAACCCATGCTGTGATGTATGGGTTCACAATTAAGCTGGTGATGTTTTCAATGATACCTGAGTGGGGTATTGGTTGAAAGCCTTTGCCAGGTCAAGGTAGGCTGTGTGGACTGCCTTGCCCACGTCAATGGCCTGGGTGAGTGTTTTGAGAAAGTCAACCAAGTTTAAAAGGCATGATCTGCCCTTGACAAAGCCAAACTGGATTGGACCCAATGTCTGCAAGTCCCCTATGTCTTCATTTAGAATTCCCATTATGATCCTCTCCATAGCCTAGCAGAACAGGCTTGTCAAGGGGATGGGATGGTAGTTTCTGGGGTTGGTGGAGGCACCACCTTTGTGAGGTGGGTCCACCATTGATGTATGCCACTCCTTGGGAACATATCCTGAGGTGAGGCTAAGATTAAACAGCTGCCCTAACTGCGGGTGTAATTACTCATTGAGTTCATGGAGCACACAACCGGGGACACCATCAGGTCCCATGGATAAAGTGTTTTCTGCCTTGGATTGAGCAGTTCCCACCCCAGCAGTGGAGATGTTTGGGCTAAAATCCTCTGGTGTGCATACCCCCAGTTGGGGGAGGAGAAATCTGCACTGAACCTGTCAGCCAGTATGTTGCCAATGTCTGTAGGTGCAGTGATATCAACATCATTCTGAACTAAGTCTGAGCATATCTGGGAGTTTCCTCCCAGGTTTCAAACATAGGTAAAAAGGCCTCATGACTTTCCCTGGAGTCCTGAGTGGGTTTACTCTCTAAACATGCCTCGGATGATTGTATAACCCAGCGTTTTACTCACAATGAGCAGGGGTGTCTTCCCCCATACGGATTACACTCTATCGTGTAGTAGCTCCTTCCTTGTGTTGTACAGCTTGTTTATGGCTAGGGTCCACCAGACTGGATGCTTGCCTGTGGTACAAAGAGTCATCATTATTTTGGATTGCCTGAACCATGCAGTCCTGGAGGTGCTGGTAGAAGGCATTTCTAAGTGATACAGTGGCTTGGGTAATGGTGTCCGCTGGCCTGTGGGCCTTGAAAGAGACCACACCAGTGCTCAGAAATGTGAAGTCGGCATTTGACAAGGTCTTCACCGTTTCCTTTCCCATCTGGGGTGTGGGTGGGATGTGGACTCCCACTGAGAGTAGTCCATGATCTGATCTCACCAATGATGGGTATACATCTGGTGTTGAACAGTGTGACCCCATGTTTGTGATGATGTGTTCTAGTATGTTGCCTCCACTTGAGGGGATTGGGACCAGTTGTTCCATGGCATTTCAGTGTATGAACTCTTGGAACCTTTGTGTTAGAGTGTTGTGGCATGATTAGTGATCCCAGTCTATATGTGGATAGTTGGAATCACCCAGTAGGATGGTGTTTGGAGATACATTTATCCCCTTCAGTGTTTGCAGGATAGCTGTGTGAGGTACCTGAGTTTGAGCGGGTGGCATGTAACATGCTACAAACTGCAGAGCAGTCTTGCCTACGGTCACTGGCACCTGGATGGTCTCCGATGCATAGTGTGTTGCCACCAACCATGAGGTGAGGGTGTCCTTGATGAATATGGACACCCACCATCCTTCTTGTTGTTGTCGGGATGCTGGTGCGGAATGCATGAGATGAGGTAACACCCGATAGTGCTGGGGTGCTGTCAGAAACTGTGAACCAGGTTTCAGGCACACAACAGACATCAATGTGCTACATACTGAGAAGGGCATAGAGTGTGTGCAGCTTGAGGTAGAGACCTTGGGCATTGAGCAGCATCAGCCGTAGTGTCTTTCCTTTACTGTGTTCTAGGGTGGTAGGTGTAGAATCCTATTTCCAGTTGTGATTGTATGGTCCATGCTGTCTGACATCTAGCTAAGGGGAGGTCATTCTGGTTTTGCAGTTATCTTTCATCACCAGTAGAAATTACCACAACAGCCCCTGTGGGTGTACCTCATGCACACACATCCAGCACCTGTAAAGTCCACAACAGTACCTCACCAGGAGTATGACAGAGCTGGAACACATGTAATGTGTAGTCTGATTAAACAGAGTGCAGCTCCACAGACTGCCATGATGTCCACCCAGATGCAAGCTGTGCCTGCATGTCCAAGCTGGAATCAATGCACATGCTGCACCTTGTACAATCTGAATGGCAGGTAGCTATGCACATGAGGGAACTGAACCCCAGCACTGACATATATAGGACAGGCTGTACTGCATTATCCAAAACACAGAAGCCATCCGCACACATGAGTAAACTAACACTACAGGTTGTCCATAAAGACACTGGTTGAGTCCCCTCAACAGGAATCCTAATGAGTGGATGGGAGATGGGAGGTTTACCCTGGGTATCAATGTTATGTCACAGGTAGACAGAGGCACAGTATACTAAACAAGACATATGACATGTCAAACTACGCTTACAATGTGTTGATGGACAAACACATTCTCCGACTAGCATTAGGTCAAGATACCTCTTGAACACAGCCAGCAAGGTGCTCTGCCTCAAATGGACCAGGATTGTATTCCACAGCATAGGAGTCTCCGGTGATAACTCCATCCCTACAACATGTCCAACATACATCCCTGCTAAGGTGTCAGTCACCTGCACTAGTGGTTCAGGTGGATCTTCTGAGTCTGAGGTGGAGCATGTCCATTAATCTCTGTTTGGACATGGCCTCGCATGTCAGGCACATGTCACCTCTAAGAAGACGGTATGTGAGTGAATAGAGTGTGAGTGTCTTCAATCTGGCAGCATATGACAGCTGTTGTGGTTCCTTGATCCTTTAGGTGGGGGACAGTCAGGGTGTCTCCAATTGCTGCAGATGTTGGGTGAGATACAGCCAGAATAGGGCATTTGACTTGATCACCAGTCTGATAACTGAAGAGTACAGGGGAACAATGACCCACTAGATCTGGATGTGAATCCCATCCTTATCAGGTGGGCAATGTAGAAGGTCTTCCTAGCCACTTTAGCAATGTGAGTCTGAGAAGAATGGCGACTGTCAACCTGGGTCCCCAGGTCCGTGATAACCTCCTCTGTGCTTAGAGGATTGCCACCAATATGGTAGCTTGGGGTCACCTTGCTTTTCCTGAAGGGTATGTCTACACATGTTGTGCACTCTGACTTCAGGCCATGGCCCTGGCACCAGCTATCAGTTACTGTGAGTCCCTTCTGAAGGATATCTGTGTGTGATGCACTGTCCACTATGGTGCCCAGTGTGCACTCATCTGCTAACATTGTCATCCAAAGTCCTCCCATGTTGGCCTGTTCTCATGGGAAGTACATGACAAACAATGGTGGCCAAGGACTGAGCCCTGTGTGACACCACCTGTGACCAGCCTGGAGTCTAACATAGTGCCAGCAACTCTAACCCTGTGGGTCCCGTCCCTAAGCCAGTTTGCAACCCATCTTGTGGCATATGGGTTTACATTTCAGTTGTGAGGTCTTCCCACAATACCTGAGTGGGGTATTGTGTTGAAAGTGTTAGCAAGGCCAAGGTAGGTTGTATGGACTGCCTTTCCCCAACAATGGCCTAAGTGACCAATTTGAAGATGTCAACCCAGTACAAAAGGCATGATCTGCCCCTGACCAAGCCAAAATGGGATGGGTACAATGTCTGCATGTCCCCTATATCTTTGTTTATGAGCTCAATTATGATCCTCTCCATAGATTTGCAGACTACACTTGTTAAGCTTATGGGGCAGCAATTAACAGGGTCTGTAGAGGCACTGCCTTTGTGCAGATGTGCACAACTGGACCTTAACCAGCCTGTTGTGCACACTATGGAAATGTAAATCAGTGATAGGACTGAAGCCCAGGATACTGACCACCACAGTGAAAGTACTGAAACACTACACTAGACAGTGCTACAGTGTTAGGTCAGTATGAACGGATGTTGACAATTGTGTGCAAAGTATCCCATGCAAAACCTGCAGGCACAGTATACTCCCAGTTTTGTTCACACAAAAAGCATTCGGACAGTAACTACACAACATGGCACAGAACACACAACCATAAAATGGAGGTATTTGTTGAAGGTCACACTCATCCACAAATGTGATGGGCTGCAGAGTTCAACATATGTAAAGCCCACACTGGGCATGCTCACACACTTAGATAAATGAGACATCTTTCACACAACATGCCACAGGAAGGCTGAACTGGGCATGCTCACACACTTGGTCCAAATGTTACCCCTAGCAAATGTGAAAACACACCAGAGGATGGTCGTCCCCCTGTCTAGACACTGATCATGTAAGCACCCTATAAGTATATTGGAGAAAAGGATTCTCTCAGTAATCCGAATAGCACGCCGTGCTAATGCGTCCGTCTCTAGTGTCATAACATAGTTAGGTAGGGGTTTGAATCCAGCAGGTGGCAAGTGTGTGTGAAGGGGGGTAAGTGTGTGTGTAAGTGTGTATGAAAGAAACATCCCTTTTGCCAACTGGGAAAACACACCACAGGATGATCATTCCACTTTCTAAACTCTGATGATGTCAGCACCCTATAAGTATATCAGGGGAAAGGACTTTCCCCAGTAATGCGAATAGCGCGCTGTGCTAATGCGTCCATCTCTAGTGTCATAACATAGTTAGGTAGGGGTTTGAATCCAGCAGGTGGCAAGTGTGTGTGAAGGGGAGTAAGTGGGTATGAAAGGAGCATCCCTTTTGGCAACTGGGAAAACACACCACAGGATGATCATTCCACTTTCTAAACTCTGATGATGTCAGCACCCTATAAGTATATCAGGGGAAAGGACTTTCCCCAGTAATGCGAATAGCGCTGTGCTAATGCGTCCGTCTCTAGTGTCTTAACATAGTTAGGTAGGGGTTTGAATTCGGCAGATGACAAGTGTGTGTGAAGGGGGTAAGTGTGTGGGTATGAAAGAAACATCCCTTTTGGCAACTGGGAAAACACACCACAGGATGATCATTCCACTTTCTAAACTCTGATGATGTCAGCACCCTATAAGTATATCAGGGGAAAGGACTTTCCCCAGTAATGCGAATAGCGGCTGTGCTAATCGTCCGTCTCTAGTGTCTTAACATAGTTAGGTAGGGGTTTGAATCCAGCAGATGACAAGTGTGTGTGTAGGGGGTAAGTGTGTATGATTGAAATGTGTATGATTGATATATCCCTTTGGCAACTGGGAAAACACACTACAGGATGCACATACCCATTTCTAAATGATATCACAATTATGTATGGCTTTTGATTACAGACATGCCATGTGTGTTGTGCACACACAGAATGCCCATGTATGTGGGTTGTCCCTCACAATAATGCATGACATTGATTACACCGGTTATGGCAATGAACACATGATGTATGTGTGTGCCAAATACACATATGTACCTGTGACTTTCAATAGTTACCATGTGTGATGCCTGCCACATGTGAATACATGGTATTTGCACAGGGTAACATTATGACCGTGGTCTTCTGTGCAGATGCTGCATGTGGGATGTGTATATACAGTGTGAGATGTAGATGCTATCAGCCTAGTAGTGAGGGATGCACACCTGGTCTGGGGCATAAGGTCTACATGTTGTTAATGTACAGGAGCTGCATGTTTTCACCTGTTGTGGTAGTGGTAAGACAGTGTTCCATAGCAATGCAGTGACTGCATGCTAAGAACCATTCAGCTAGGGTGTTGTAGATACACTTATTCATTAGCATTCAGTAATTTGTCGGAATCCCTGGTGAGGGTCTGATGCTAACCAAGGTCAGGGTCTACCAGCCTGTGTCACTTGCTCAGTGATCCCTTCCATGTTCCCTATCACGTATCCCAGTGAGCGACATCCCACATCAGCTGTGGTGGCATGGACGATGACTGAGTCATATGTGTCCATGCATCTGACTGACTTGTATGTTGTTGTTACAGTTTGGCCATGTGTTTCCATCTCATACATGTGATGTACATCAATGGGTAGGGGATAGGGTTGACTGTGTACATGTGGCAGCTGTGACATTACTACATGACACACATATTCCACAACTGTACCATAGAGGTGACTGACAACTGACCTTTGCACATGCTACCAGAGTATTGAGATTACATTGGTGATTGACAGCACATGGGCCAATGGTGAAAAAGAGACATAGGTCCATAGGTTCGTACAGGGATATCTGCCCAGGGCATGTATCCACCTAGCCAGAATGTGCGTGCCTTTCAACATGCATTGTGAATCTGTCTTGCTATGCCCTTTTCCAAGGTTAGTATACTGTGCCTCTTTCTCACAGTGACACATAAGTGATACCCAGGGTAACCCTACAATGTCACATCCAGTCATTAATATCGCTCTTGAGGATAGTCACTGAGTCAGTCCGCCTAACCTCTATTGGGATAATAATCAGGAATGAAGGGTGCCTCTGAGTTGTGAATGTGCCCCTCCACCATGTCCTATGTATATCACTCCTGAAGTTCATGTATTTCCAGCGTGTATCCTGGTGGGATCTGGATATTCTGAGATGCAGCATGGCCATTACGTGAGGGTATGACCTGGCCTTCTATGTAAGGCACAGATTGCCTATGAAGAGGCAGTATGTCACTGAGTAGAGCTGCTGCTACTTTAACCAGTCAGTATGTGGCATCTGTTTGAGCACTTTGATCACCTTGTCGAGGTACATATGTAGTAGCCCCAGTTGCTGCAGGTGTCTGGTAAGGTGCATGCCGACAGGTTCATCATAGTCAATTATGGGCATGATGAGGGATGAGTAAAGGGGCACAATGTCCTCCCTGGCCTACATGTGGATCCCATGATGATGTGGCCCATATCACATGCTTACCTAACCACTTTGTCCATGTTGTTGTCAAATGGTAGGATGCTATCAACCTCGTACCCCAAGGTCCATAATTCCTAGGTCTGCACTTACTGGATTAACACATATGTGGTACATTGTGGTCATTTACTGTTTGACAAAGGGATGACTATACTCTTTCTGTCATTCATGTTGAGGCCATGGCTGTGGCACAAGTCATGTGTTTGCAAGAGTCCCTTTTGGAGGATGCGTGTGTTAGCTGTTGAGTTGATTATGGTGTTCGGTCTGCAGTCACCTGTGACGTGCTGAGCCACAGTACTTCCATGTTGGCCTGTACCTATGACAAATATATAATGAACATGACAGCCCCTAGGGCTTTGCCTTGTGGGACACCACTTGTACCAGGTTGGAGGCTGACATGGCTCCAGCAATTCTACCATGTGTGTTCTGCCCTTGAGCCACTGTGCAATACCCATAGTGACATAGGGGTTAATATGTACACTGGTGAGCTTCCTAGAATGCACAAGTGGGGTATTGTATCCAAGGCTTATGCAAGGTCCAGGTAGGCTGTGTGGACCTCCTACCCCTTGACAGTGGCCTTGGTGACTGTTTCAAACAAAGCAAACAGGTTTGATAGGCAGGATTTGCCATTGACAAAGCCAAACTGTGTATGGTGACATGTCTGTAGGTCCACAATATCTAGATATGTGAGGTTCTTGATGATTCTTGCCATAGCTTTGCAGACAAAGCTAGTCAGACATATGGGGCGAGTAGTGTCCAGGATCCGTGACGGCACCACCTGCATGTTGAGGGACCACTGTTGCTGTATGCCACTCTCTGGTCACATATCATGTATTAAGGCTGGGATTGAACAGTGGTGTTATGTCTGGGTGTAGCTCTTCTTGTGGTTCATGTAGGACACAGCCTGGGACACTGTCTGGTCCCATTGATGCAGTGTTTACTGCTTTGGGAAGGGCATCTCTTACCTGAGCATCTGTGATGTCAGGGGAAGCACTGTGATGCGAGACATATGTTCCCTTTTGGTGTGGTGGGAGAGAAGGCAGCATTGAACCTGTCCACTAGGATGATGGCAATGTCTGTGTGTTTTATATTTTGTGTGACATATTGTATTACCTCTGAGCATATCTGGGTAGTACCACCCAGGTTACTAACATAACTACAGGCAGCCTTGTGATTATCCTCAGTGGCTTGTGGAATCCTCTCTCAAAGATGGCCTTAGACAATCATATGGGTGCCTGTAGTTGTCTTCCAATACTCATCAGTGGTGCCTTCACATTTTGGGAGGTTGTTGTATCATGTAGTGGCGCCATCCTTCTATTGTATAGTGTGTTTATGGCTGGTGTCCGGTGCCCAGGACATCTGTCTTTGGAGAATTGGGTCATGCTTTCATATGTGGCTTCATGATCCATGCATTCCTGAATGTGTCCACAGAATGCCTCTATACAGGTATCTGCAGTCTGGTCCATATTTTCAACAGGCCTTGGGCCTTTGAAGGCTTCCACATCATTTATGAGGGGTGTGCACTTGCTTGACATGAGCTGTTGACAGACGTGCCGCACTCCAGACAGAGCAAGGGGAGGGTCACAGTCAGCTACCTGTTGGGTTATACCTCCCTGGACCACATGGAAAGAGACACAGAGGAGCTGTTGCAGCACCCTCTCAAACTCAGGTCTCCCACACAGCCTTCATGCTGACACAGGAGAGTTTAGATTACTCTGCAAACACCATCATACTGGGTGATGCCAGCTACCCAAACATAGACTGTGTACATTACACAGGCCACAATACCCAAGCTCTAAGATTCCCATTGATCAGACATTCTTTGGCTATGGAACAGGTAACCAACCTTCCCACAAGACAGGCAGATATACTAGAGCTGATCTTTACAAACATGAGTAAAGACTAATCACCACTGGGAGTATATCCCTCATTGTTGCAATCAAACCATATACTAATCACACTGGTGTTCTGGATCCCCCACATATGCAAACCTCCAACACATCGATGTGTGTGTGTGGGAAATGTCCCTATTAGCAACCGTGACAGTATCGTACAGGATGCAGATCCCCCTTTTGAAATAGTGATGATGTCAGGACTGTATAACTATATCACCTGTAGTAAAGTCCTCCAGTAATTTGCATAGCGCACTCTGCTAATGTGTCTTTCTTCAGTGTCATAACGTAGTTAGGTGGGGGTTTGAATCCTGCAAAGGGAATGTATGAGTGTGGTTTATTTGTGTGCACTATGCTGGGAGGGTTAACTGCCTTTTGCCAACTGGGAGAACACACTACAGGGTGCACATCCCTCCTCCTACACACAGATGATGTCAGCACCCTCTAAGTACAGCATTAGTAAACGTTTCTCCAACTACTGCAAATAGCACACTCTGCTAATGTGTCTGTTTCTACTGTCATTGCACAGTTAGGTGTGGGTTTGAACCTTGCAAATGGAAAGTATGTGTTTTACTGTTGGTGGGGTTAGTGTGTGTGCACAATGATGGGGTGGGATGTGGCTTTTTGCCACATGGGGCTATGCACTGCAGGGTGGTCATTACCCTTAACAAGCAGTGATGTTGATAGCACCCTATACAAACAAAACAGAAAGTGTTGGTACTGATAACACATGTAAGGTAACACTTGTTCAAGTAATGTCCACAAAACGGAGTAGGATAATAAAACATTTCTTTTATTCTATACAGACAACATGACTACAGACAACTAAGTGCCAGTACTCAGTATAGTGTTACATGCTACTTGAACATGC
Source organism: Protopterus annectens (assembly GCF_019279795.1). NCBI lineage: Eukaryota > Metazoa > Chordata > Ceratodontiformes > Protopteridae > Protopterus > Protopterus annectens. The sequence continues at coordinate 1,395,711,939 of NC_056728.1, forward strand.
ACATGTACCCGAATATACCTAGATAGTGTTCTGAAGCCTGAATGTGGCAAGTGTGTGGATGTGGGATGTGTCTGTGTGTGCATTTCCGTATGGGAAGCATGTTTGCTGTGGCAATCAGGGTACTACAGTACCTGATGCACATTACATCTTCCAACTGATGAGGTTGCCTGCACCCTGTGAGTACAGGTAGAGAAGGGGATGCCAGTAGTAAACAACATAGTGCACTTCTGAAATGTGTACCTGTCATGTATCAACAGCTACTCATGTAGGGTGATAAATAATGGGAATGGCAGGTGAGCGTGCATGTGTGTGTGGGTAGCAGGGTGTGTATAAATGCATGTGTGACAGAACAGATACATGTAGCTGAATCTACATAACAGCACAAGATGCACATTGCCATAGTCAATGTTAGCATGTGATGGTGTGCAGCAGGTACACTTTGTTAAGTAGTATGGGTGCAGATAACAACTGAGGACATTCATACAGTTACTGCAGCAGGACTGATGGGATATACACACATTTATACTGCAACACACAACAGTTACCAACATGTTACTACTTATACACATCTATGTAGTCACCCTGTGCATCAGCAACGTGTTTACCATTACCTGCACCGATGTTGTAGTATGCAGGAGGTGGCACAGTGTCATCATATGCACAGGGTGTGGGTTAGATATGCCCAAGCCGGCCACTGGTAACACCAATTGACATGTGTGTGTATGTGTGTTTGTGAGGGGCAGCAGTACAGGGTGGACCGTTGTTGGTGCAGTGTGTGTGTGTATGTGTTTGCCCTAGGTGTTAGGTTTCTGCATGTGTGTAAGCACGCACACAGTCCCACATAATGGCTGCCATGTACAGGGTTTTGTGGACAGCCACAGACTGCACCTGTCAGGTCATCCAAATCAGTGTCTGTGGGCACGGACACGGTACCTGTGCCTGGCAGGGGCCGTATCCGGTACTAACCCAGACTGGGTACTGTCATCGGAAGCAGGGGTGTGTTGACTGGACACAGTTCCCTGTTGGGACTGTCCAGAGCCACGTGCACGTGGTCTCCTGGGGCGTCTGGATGACAGCACAGACCCAGCATTGCTGGGGCTGGTGCTGGCACTTGAGGCGCGTGAGTGGGCCCGTTGTCGTCCGCGGCCACTGCCAGCTGGTGCTCTTGCTGGCATACGGCCACGTCGACGCCGCAAACGCACACCATCGCCCTGGCCCATGGACATCTGGTTGTGGAGCAGCTGTTGTATGCCCCCACAATGTCTGTCAACGACATCTGTGAAGTTACGGATAGCATTCGCAACATCACGGATGCTGTCTGTCATGGCTATGCGACATGCTCTCATCTCCCTCAGACCCTGTCTGGTGTACCTTTCCATACGTGCCTGTGCCTGCATGACAGTTCTAAACATAGTGGAGGTTGACATACCTCCCTGGGCACGTCGGCCAGAGGCAGTACGGCCACGGATGCCCCCCCGAGAACCCATGGGCGACTGTCTGCGTGGTACCATTCGAGGCCTCTGCACATGGCTGCCGTGTGAGGATGCATGTGCCACAGGTACCACATTACCCTGATCTATGCCCACTGCTGACTGTCCATCACCTAGGGACAATGGTGATAAAGGATGTAACGGCAGGATGACTGTGCGCATTGACGGGGTTGAAAGCTGTGTACTGTCAATTGGCTGACCAATGGCGGACCCAGACACACCTTCCTGCACCATTACAGACATTTCATCATCATCAGTACCTGGGGCACAAGATTCAGGTTCCCTGCTGCAGGTCACCAGAGCAGCACCAGAACCTACGGGAGGAAAACATGGAACACAGATTACAGTCTCAATACATATTTGAAAGAGATGAACTTCAATACTAATGCACACATTCAGAAATGGACACATGCACTCATGGACACTAACACACATGCACACTTGGGCACAGGCACACTTGCACACATGCACACCCCACAGTAAACACACACATCAATACCGTGTTACACTACTCAATTTACTACCTGTCAATTACAGGTTTTGTGGACACAGTCACCAGCATGTCTACTACAGAGTTACACTACTCTTCCTAGTTTTATAAATTGTTTTACAGATACTGTTAAAAAGACTCACCAGCATGTATGGCCTGCCTCGGTGATACATGGGAGGGACCTGGAAGTGTGAAGAGAGTAATGTCAGTGGGCACATGTGTGCCATTTGTTTTGCACATGATACAGTACAGTAGTACACTAGTTCCCTTATACACATCAGCTGCACATCATGTCTGTATATATATCATGATGACAGATACATACCACATGCACACCTTATGCGTGCATGAAGTAACAGCGTACAGAACAGTCATATGTACATACCAGGAGTTAACTCTAATCTCACCCGTACCTGTCTTCAAACGTCAACTCAAATTGTACTTCCAAAACCACTGGCTTTGTTCTTCTTGGAGTCCAGGCTAATGTCCCTCTCCCTATGCTCTATTCACCTTTAACCCCTCATTGTGCATAGAAACTAGCTTCTACCCTGTTTCTTTCACCTTGATGTCCTTCTATGCTCTGACCTACTTCTCCCATCCCTCCCACCTCCTCTTGACTGTCTTCCTTCTTTTCCTCACTTCCCTTCTTGACTCCTGCCTCTTCCATATCATTGTATCTGTCATACTCCTACTTCTCTACCCTTCTGAGCCCTAACTATTTTGTATATGGCTTTTGCCTTATTGCATAACCATTATGCTTTAGGTAGGATTGCTTTGAAACCAACGGTACATTGTGTATGACTATAAACTGTTTGACTTCCTTACATGTATGTTTATTTAATTAACAGGCTGCTGTACAATTCTATTATGTTGGCTGTCTGTATTGACAACTTGTCTGTCTGCCTTTATTACGTTATGTGTGGAGCTTTTCTCCACATGCCTCTACTGAAAATGAACTCATATCCAGCTAGACTATATGGGTCAACAAATGTAAAAGTAATAACAATAAATGAATATGGCATCTTACCTGCACGCTCACTGTCTTGCTGATGTGTGGATCCAACCTCCATCATGATGCATGATGGCAGATGTTGTTCTGGGGCTGGATCCACAACACTTAGCAGTAGCCCCTCCTGTCTGGTGAGGGGGATGTGGCCACCCCACCTGTGGCAGCCTGTTGCCTGCGGATATCTGCAGCACGCTGGCGGACATTTCTAATCAAATCACTGCAGTGATGTCTCACCTGCTCATATGTCCTATCATGCATGCCAACATCATTTATCCTGCTAACAAGGCTTTGCCACAGTGCAGACCTCTCCTGCTGGTTCTGGGTGGTGCGTGAAAACAGGATGGCATACTCACGCACCAGGCTCTGGTGGATCACGTCATCCTCTGCAGCAGAGTACGCTGGATTTCTCTTAGGTGCCATGTCTATCTGGAAAGGTACACAAACAGGTTATCAGCATAGTATCTCAACAATACATGGTACACATTCTATACAGGGAGTGTTAACTTCTACTTATTACTGATTGGTTAAAACCTGATTACAGTGTAGCTATCATTCTATGTCATTTGTACTAAGTACTTGGCCTTCAGACCAGTTGTTTTACATTAGGGAGGTTGGTGGCAAGCACTGTGGTGGCAGGACACATATCTTTCATCCATTGAAGTTGGGAACTGCTGATTGTGGGCCCAGTGTACAAGTGTATTACTTCTGGTATGGGCAGTTGTCCTTTAGGCCAGTTATTTAACATTAACGAGGTTTGTGGTCTGCAGTCATGTGTGACAATAGGCTGTACTCTGCCATTCATAGCTGGGGACATCTGGTATCAGGTTTATAGTGCATGCATATCTGAGCTGTATCTTACTGACATTGCTACACCTTGTTTGTTGTAGCAAACACTACATCCAGGCCTCCTGCATCTACCTTTGTTTATATGCTTGTTATCTGTTAGCTTGTTATTTCACTGGTATGCTACTTCCACATAGTACACATCTTTAAAACACATCTGTGACTCACTACTGTTATCTGCATTGCTTACTGTACGTTCTTCCATGTTACACATGACAGCAAGTGACTGCTTGTCATTGTTGCATTTACTTCATTGTGACACATTGCACTTAGGTTACCTGGCATTTGCTCACTGACGCTTTTATGTCAGTCAGCAGTTGTAGGTAATGTCAGTACACCCTCACTCCCCACTGCACCTTGTTTTCAATCATTAGTGATTACAGAGTTCACAATAGTATTCTAGCATGTCCAGAGGTCAGTTGTCAGTTCCCTCCTCAGTCCAGCTGGTGAGTGTGGTACTCCAGAGACAATGTTAGAACAGATGCATGTACACAGACAACCCTCCTCCTAACGACAAATTCAAACTCATGTGAGTGATGCAACCATATACCAGACTGGAGGCTAGGCTCTGTCTACTCAATACCGCCATAACCAGTCACGTGGCAAAGGGGATCACTCACTGCACTTCCAGTCTCACGTAGACCTAACACAACAGTGGACCTAACACATGATCACACATGATCATACTTGTAGGCTCAGACCACAGCTCTGCCTATGCAGCAGAGACCTCCTATGCAGACATCCAGGCAACCACTACCACATGAACTAACATGTGCAACACATATCACACAAAGCCAATGTGCTGAACACTCACAGCCATTAACAGTTAACAACACACCTCATACACCTGTACTAGGTGCCTCTATGATCAGGCACACTCACATCACGTTCACCAGGCTTAACGAGGTGAGGGTCACGGTGTGCAGCCTGTCAGGCAGTATGACCTGCCACATAACACAAACAGTCAGGTAACCCCAAGGCAGGTACAGGTATGACTCAGTCAATGTCCATGCTGCTGTGAATGGCCTGACACATTCCTCCCTGGACTACATGACATGAGACATTACAGAGCTCTCTGAGCACGTAGCCCAGGACAGTTTGACCCTGACCTTGAGTAGCATCCTACCCTCACCTAGAACAATGCCACAATATCAAGGCACAATTATCCCTTCCAACAATTGACTGACATACTGGTGTCATTCACAGGTGTGCCAATCCCTGCCATCTTGGGGTGGTATGCTTTGCTAGGGACAGCTTGCACCTGTCACCACAGTCCTATTGACATTTGGCGGAGCCTCCTGCTACACCCATTGTGCCTGTATTAGGCAAGGCTCATAAGGCAAACCCACATCCATTTGTATCACAAAGGATGAGGAAGTAAGAGTGATGCTACTCAACACTGGACGTCTAGACCCAAGGATGCACGCACCCAAAACCCTACCTAGCATTATGGACATCGATATCTGTGCAGTAACATGAACCTGTTTCAGGTTTCACAGGAGCACACCAGTACTACCACGTTATAGCTGTTACCATTCTTGTCGGCCACAACACTTGAACAGGGGAGGGGGAGTATCAGTATTCAATGCAGATTCCCACGCCTCCACATTGGTGGCACAGTACAACATAGGTGTTAGGCCATTGAGTACAGTAGACGTAGTTGGGGACCTGGGGAAGAAACATGGTAGCAGTCTGTCATTTGTCTACCACATGGGCAACGTGGATTGACAGACATGTTATATAGCCCAGCTAATCATGACTGATTCACATGTATGGCAGGGGAGGTCATTGTGCCTCTGTACTCATCCATCATCAGGCCTATAATTGCATACAATGCACCTTTTGGGATGTACCTAACCAGACACCTACAGCAACTGGTACAGGACAACAGTACATCATCAAGGGGATGCAATGGCTCACACAGATGTCATATGCTGCCCAGGTAAAGTGAATCCAGCTGGACTCAGTGGCATACTTCCTGTTCAGGGGCAATCTGTGCATGCCATATACAGCCATGTCCTACCTAGCAGTAATGAACGTGATGTACCTCAGGCAATCAGAGTCCCATACAGCCACATGCTCAGGAGAGCTGGACCTCAGCACTGACATACATGGACATGCTGGAGGGGCATATTCCTAACCGAGAGGCTCCCTTCACTCTGTAATGAGCTCACACTACTGGTTAGGCAGAGTCCCTCATTGACTCTCTTCCATAGGAATCTGGATGAGTGGATGGAGATCATAGTTGTACCCCAGGTATCACTTCTATGTCACTGTTAGACAGAGGCGTAGTATACTAAAGTCGGACAAGGGCATAGCAGCATAACTTCTGATTGGGTGGCAAAAGACAAACACATTCTACTAGGCTTACCAATGCCCTAGGGCAAATAGCCTAGTATGAACCTATGAACTGTTCATTCTCAACTGTTCGAGCTCATTACAGAGTAAAGGGAGCCTCTCAGTTAGGAATTTGCCCCTCCAGCATGTCCATGTATGTTGTAGTCAGTCGCTTACCGCTTGCTCAGAGGTGACCTTTGCCCAACATACAAGGCCATGTCAGACCCAGATTTGATGAATATGCTTCACCTAAAAAAATCTAGATCCATCAGAGCCACAAGGCCAGGAGACTTAAACCTCCACACGGCTATTAATAGGACATGCTGGAGGGATAGATTCATCAACCAAAGACTCCCTATGCTGTGGAACAAAATCACGGTATATGTGAGGCAGAGCACCTCGATGGCCTTGTTCTAGAGAAATCTTGACCAATGGATGGGAGATCGCAGATATACCCCAGGGATTACCTCAGTGTCACTGCTCGACAGAGGCACAGCAAAATAATGGGTATGGTTCCCCATACTAAAGGGGTGGCGTAAGCCACAAAACTATGGGCTAGTCTTGTAAATGCCCTCGGGCAGATAGCCTAGTATGAACCTATGAACATGTGTGTACTGCTATAGTACTTCTGCCATATGTTGCATGTGTGTGTGTTGTGGGGATGCACAGGTAATGGCCAGATCGTCTGCACAGGTGACACGTGTGACACATTCTGGGTGTTCATCCATACATACTGGATGTGTGCTGCCATCCAACCCTGTGATGTGGACACAAATTACTCAGCCTGGATATACATATCTGAACAACACCACAAGCACAATACACTACCTTGCTATGTATGCATGTGATTACACAGTTATTCAGTAGTTATGACAGTGATGCTATCCATGCAGCCCACTGGGCCAGTGGAAGCCACAACACACACCGCCAGCACATTTGCATATGCTTACCACAGACATCCCACATACTGCATGTACTGTGCACACAGTTATCTAACCCAGAACAACTGCACACCACTTATTAATCCTGTCCAGTGGACTACAGATACAGGCATATTGTATAACAATAGTAGGAGGCTACTGCAGCACAGGGCAGATTCACATGACGGAAGGCATCTGTTGTCTGCAGTGTTAAGATGCTTCACATTCACCAAATGCACAGATATTGCCAACAATTTTGCAGACAGTTTAGATGCAGTTACCAACCCCCATTGTCCTACACACGTGTTATTACTTATCCCAGATGACTGTAACCTCCCTATCCTCTCACATGTCCAGGTGAGAGCCACCCTCATCATTGCAGAACACATATCATCACTGTTACGGAATGGTATCCCTGGATGTGTGCTACATTCACCCCTGGAGGACATAGCACCACATGACAGACTGATATTAATCCATGGCCATACTACAGGATATGTACCTGAACAGTGCCATACATACACAGTGGTCCCACACCAATGAGGAGGAACCTCTACTGACCCTGGGAACTACTGCATCATATGCACAACTGGCCTTGTGTTCTAAGCTATGGAAGTGTTAGTTATGGCCCACATGTACAACAATTTTACATATGTTTATATTTCATGACTATCTACACACAACCTATCTCATGGACATACCTATTGATAGTGAACTATGATACATTTGGAGGTGTCACAGTATACACAGGATGAACCTGCTACTTTGCATTACCTGTGTTTGTGGCAGCTTTTGGTGAGTCAGTCGTGCTGCTTGTATTTTGCTGCTGTTGCTGCTGCTGCTGCTGCTGCTGCTGTTTTGCTGCTTGCTGTCAGTATATATTTTTTTCTCTCTCTGTCTGTCTCTCTCTCTCTCTTTCTCATTCGGTTAGTGCAATGACTGTATTGCATGAGTGGAGTGTGGGTACTGAATACTTTTGTAGGTATCTGCATGGATCCATGTGATGGCCTCTGCACCAATTGTAAGGCAGCATTTGCTAATTGCAAGCAGCTGGGTGCGTACTAATTGCATGTCTCACTGTGATTTTAGGACACTGCTATAAAAGGGTATGTGAGATAGGCGTTGCCCTTTCAGATTGTAGGGCGTGGACCATGCTGGTATGCTGTTGACAGTGTTCTGTGAGTGTGAAGGTTAGTACATCTCCCATGCTTCATGCTGTGTTGTAGATTCAGGTTGCTGCATTTATCTTGCCTGTTCCCTGTAGTGAGTGTGTATGCATACTGACACCTACAACTATATGTCATATGTATTGCTATATGCATATATATATATATATCTGTGTACATATACATACTTTCATATATGTACATTAGCTGACATTATTGGGTACAAGCTAACAATTAGCAGGGCTGTTTCCATTAACACTACTCTAGTATGGGAATCCAGTAATTGGGACTATAAAAGTCTGCCTGACATGCTTTGGGTAGTAGACATACTATATTGCCTTTATCTTCATTCCTACTATTACATGTTCCACTTATTTAGCACTATATTCCTGTATGAGAGTCATGGCTTAGTGGTAGGTCATACAGACTAGTGTTACAATGGTCTTGTGGTAGGGCCTACTAGTATGCTCATATTCTGCTTTTGGGTTGAGTATAGGGCCTATCAATCACAGTGCTAGAGGCACCTTTAAGCAGTTAAAGGGCTTAGTAGGTCTCACAGGAGCCAGGCTGTGTTGCAGATTCTGGTTGCTGCATATATCTTCACTGTTTCCTGTAGTGAGTGTGTATGGCTACTGAGACCTACGATTATATTTCATATGTATTAATATATATTTATATATATGTATGTGTTGATATACATACCTTCAAATATGTACATTACCTTACATTATTATGTACAAGCTAACAGGTAGCAGGGCTGTTTCTGCTCACACTGAACTAGTATGGGAATCCAGTAATTTGGCCATTAAAACTCTACCAAACATGCTTTGGATAGTACATCTCCTATATTGCCTTTATACTGATTCCTACTATTACATGTTATATTTATTTTAGCAGTGTGCTCTTCCACAGCAGGCATGGCTTAGTGGTAGGTCAAACAGACTAATGTTACCTAGGTCCTGGTTTCAAGACTGACAGTGGGAATTTTTTACTTTCAAACTGAGTACAGGACCTGTCAATCGAAGTGTTGAGGCAGTTAGAAGGGTGAGTAGGTCACACAGGGGTCAGGCTGTGTTGCAGATTCAGGTTGCAGCAATTATGTTAACTTTTTCCTGTAGTGAGTGTGTTGGCTACTGAGACCTACGATTATATTTCATATGTATTAATATATATTTATATATATGTATGTGTAGATATACATACCTTCACATATGTACATTACCTTACATTATTATGTACAAGCTAACAGGTAGCAGTGCTGTTTCTGCTCACACTGAACTAGTATGGGAATCCAGTAATTTGGCCATTAAAACTCTACCAAACATGCTTTGGATAGTACATCTCCTATATTACCTTTATACTGATTCCTACTATTACATGTTATATTTATTTTAGCAGTTTGCTCTTGTAAAGCAGGCATGGCTTAGTGGTAGGTCATACGGACTAATGTTACCAAGGTCCTGGGTTCGAGACTGACAGTGGGAATTTATTTTCTTAGCAAACTTTGGAACTGAGTACAGGACCTGTCAATCAAAGTGCCATAAAGGCACTTTTAAGCACTTTAAACCAGGTCTGCGCTTTTGCTGAGCTCACGATCTTGCACTGGCGGTGAGCTCCGCTAACACAAGCGCACACCCGCGCTATTTTCTTTGAAAGAAAAGAAAAAGGGGTGACAGGAAAGTGGTGAAAAGGGGTCACAAAGAGGGTAAGACAGTAGGGGAAGAAGCGTGGGATTTGCAGGAAGGGTGTAGGTAAGGCCCATAGATGCCCATGTCTTTTGCAGCAACAGCTGTATATTTCTATGTATTTTGGTGAGACATTTGAAACCTTCCACCTCTGAGAGAGGTGTCAGGACAACATTAATATTTGTTGTACAGCCAATTGTAATTAACAGTTTAGATGTCCAGCGGACATGTCTGCGACATGGACAGCTATGTATGGGGCGTAATTTTTGTGGGACAGAGTGCCCTTTTTTTTTTTTTTTACAGGTGAGAGTGGTATGACAGGTGAAGGAAGTCGGTAAAGCTGGGGAGGTAGGTTGGGTAGGTTAACAGACAAGACAGACAAGACGCATACAGGGACGGTGTATGACACACGTGGGGGGGTTACACAATTGACGGGGACGGAGGTTGGGATATCTGAGATGCACGAGCCCACAGATGGCAACAGTGGAACTGATATCCCCACCCATAGGCAGTTGCCACTGTTCCTTCACAGCCCAGGACGGGCTGTGCTGGGGCTGTGTAGGCGGGCAACGGCCGGGGCCGTTAGCTGTGCCACACGAGCCTCGAGCTGGCGTGGGGTCCAAGAACAGTGTCTTGGATCTCCCACGCACCACAGACCGGACACCACGGAGTATGAGTGGGCGTACCCCTCCGGTCACACTTGCAGAGGGGGCACGGGCCCCATCCCCTGCAGCGCTTCCACCGGAGGGTGGCACAGGGCCACCGGAGGGGTCCGGCCTGGGCACTAGTGCCAGGTGCAGTCACCAGCTGAGGTGGGAGAGGTGGGTCCGCTGGGACCTGCCTTCCCAAGCGTTCTAGGTTTGTGAGTAGTTATGTTAGTTTGGGTTAGTGGCATTTTATTCCATTCAGATTAGTTGTAACAGCATGCATTGGTATTCCCATCAAACAAACACCCAGATATGGACACCATTGAACAAGGGGCATATCAATATCACATGCATTATTTGAACAGCAAAACACAGTCAAACGACATGCAGGGTTGATTAATGGCAACAGGCCATCGTATTTGCAGGTATAAACAGGGCACATGCACGAACAGACATGCATATATGTTTGGAACGGACAAATGTCCATGATTAATGAAATGTTCACATACCATTATTTAGTGGATGTTGTTATATGGAATTACAGGGTTGGGTGGGGATAGAAAGTGATGACACATTCATATGTTAAACATTAATTCACATTTATCATAGATACACAATTAAGTTGAGGCTGATGTTTCAAAATAATCTTTATTTGACTGTCATGCTACACCTGTTACACATACATCACTATCCTACTTATTTTGAATTTGATCAGATACATCATCCTGCTACACTTTGATGACAGGACAGGGGACAACTATGGCTGTTTAGTCTGTCAGATAATCATTCATTCTATCTGCAAATTGTTTACTGTTATCACCATATACAGATTTTGAGCTAGACATTCAGATTCAGACACACTGAAATCAGTTTGGGATGTTAATTTGTACTTCCCACATGCATTTAGTTCTGTGAAAACACACTGAGGCTTATATATTCAGGGGTTATTACTACTTTCTTTATTCATACATGAGCCTTTCTGTCACTCTCACACATTCTGCAACTTCACAGTTCAGGTTGGTACTTCTAGGCTTTGTTCACATATTAGACCTGTGGTGATTCAAACACTTTCCAACAGCCTCACTTCTGTCATGATTCAGCATTTCAACAGGGGATATATCTGACATGTGACTACCTCAGATTCTGAAGCTGTACTCTTGAGACTATACTGCAGGTTACAGTATATTTAATTAATGATGGGACATCTGTATTACAGCACTGTTTAATCCTATCAATTATATTTCCAGTTACACTTGCATACTGATGAACTTGTTGCAGCCATACCTGCAGCCGTTCAATTCCTGATTGCACATTATATTACTTTTAATCAATACACTGCACTGTTCTGATACATGGTACATAATAATATTTATTTACAAGTACTGGGTGGGGTTACTAACCTGCATGGTGGCGCAGCACCAGCCTTCTGGCGTGCATCTCGACATTCGCAGAGCGGACACCTGCAGCTGTAATACAAAGGGAATAATATTGGACTACACATCTCCATGGTATCAGCTGGTTGAAATCCTTACATACATGTGTAAAATGTGACTTACTCAGTCGTGGGGCGTTGGGCATTTGCCGGGCCTCCTGGATCCAACGGTTCAATTGGTCCTGCTTGCGTCTCTTCAGGTCCGCATGGTGGTGACGGACCTGCTCACCAGTGCGTGGAATGCCAGTAGCACTGGTCAGCTCATGAGCCAACTGGTCCCACGCCTCAGCCCTATATACTCCCCATGAGACCTGGCCCTGCATGAGTTGGGCCTCGTGATTATGGACAAGGAGCCAGACCATGTATCTGGACTCCTCAACGCCCCAACGCTGTGCTCGAAAGCAACGTCCCTCACCTACTCCACTCATGCTGACTGCAAGTCTGTTCTACAATCAGTTATGCTGTGTATTCCCGCCTATGGGGCTACTATATGCCGCTTTTCCCGCACATTTCTCTGATTGGCCGTTTTGGAATTGTATCTCCTTCACTGAAAATGCTTTCTCATGCTCCATTCTGGGTTTTATCCCATATATATGCTATTTCTGCTTTTCTAGGTATTGCTGTCATGGCTTGGTGGTTTAGTTCCTTGACTCTAGTGCATGGTATCCTGTGTTCGAATCTGGCAACTGCTTTTTGCTTTTCCTGACAGAAATGAGTTGAAGACCTGTCAATCAAACATGCCAAAAGCACTTTTAAGCACTTTAAACCTGGTCTGCGCTCGTTTGCGCGGAGGTAACGCATGCGCACTGGCAGTTAGCTTGTGGGAGCGGCGCGCAAACGGTGTGCGCTGGGATAAATCGTAATTGGCTAGTGACACACATGTTCAGCTAATTGCACACAGTTTCAGCCTGTTTATCCGCTGCTTGGCAACGGGCACGCAGTTTGCAGCTTTTTGAACACTACTCGGCTACGGGCACTCTGTCTCACGGCAGCTTAGCTATCAGTACATTTCTGACTATTTTTATTCTTATGTTACTTCAAAATATATGCTCTGTTTCATTCCATTTTACAAAAGGGAATACATTTACATTTGTACAATACTGTCCGGGGGCTTTTTAGTGCTTATTTACAAAAATAACTAAAAGGTTGTTGTAGGGGCTCGAACCCTGCCTGCCTACTCATAGGGCGGGTACTCTACCACTAAGCTATTATTTCTTGGCTTACTTTGCATATTTAGTTCTTATATCCTTTTCCCCTGACTGCTAAATGTGATTGCGCTAGTAGCACACCCGCGCACACAGTAGCAAACATTTACGGGGTTTAACAAAAAAAAAAAAAGGTTTTCATTTACTTTTATGACATCTCTTCACTTTATACACTGATGGCCAGTCGGGGCATGTGTTGTATAGTGTGTTTATTCACATTTTCATGGCCTTTCTCGTGGCTGTTTACTTTCAGCCATTATAGTTTTCCGGGGGCGTGTCCACTTGCAGAGCTTAGCCTACAGACACGCCCCCTACTCTCTTACACGGACCGTGTAAGAGTTACTGGTGTGATTCAGCATGCCTCATGCACCTCATGCATATGCATGACATGCTGACATCACACAGTTTAACTGCAGCCTCCGTGTAAGAGTTATAACTCTTACACGGAGGCTTCCTGAATCTGGCCCACTATCTTTTCTTAATTTGGCTGTACAATAATATATCCTATTTACTTCTGTTATACCACATCAGTCTCTATGGACAGTCCTAATTATTGTGTTCATTTGTTTTATCAGATTCTACCTTTTTAGGTTTTATTGACTTTCTGTAATCTATTTCTTTAATTTATCTTACTATGTCTAGGAATAATATACAATCTGCCAAGATAACAATATAGGAGTCGCACAATAATCGATTCTAGGGCCACTGCTCTTTAATACCTTCATCAATGATCTTCACCAAGTCTCCCCAGCAGGTAATCTCATCCAATATGCCAATGATTCCACAATAATATTGACCTCTAATAACTTCTCAGACCTTCTTACAGTTACAGAAAATGCTTTCACATCAATTGAATCTTGGCTAAATGATGCACAACTGCAGTTAAACCCCCCCAAAACTCAACTTTTACTATTCTCTACAAAACCACCAGATATAAATTTCAAAATCTTTTCTAAAGATAGTACAGAAATTGAAATAGTGAAAACTGCTAAATTGATAGGCATGACTATAGACGACAAAATCTCCTTTGAACCATATATTCTCAACACAATAAAGAAAACACACTTTAAATTAAGAAAACTTTATCATCACAAACTGTACCTAGACAATCACACCAAAACTAAATTTGCTAGCACCCTACTCATCCCTTCACTTAACCCTTAGTAATAAGCTACAATCCTGCTATTATAAAATAGCTAAATTTGCCTCAGGAAAGATAAAACCGCTCGCACCATTGCCAGGCTATTTTAGAACTAAATTGGCTTGAGTTTTACCACCATCTATACTATACCCAAATACCATTAACCCACAAACTAATTTATGAACCCAGTACCTGACCAGCACTCAGCTCCATCCTACAAACGTATACTCCTATACGAACACTAAGATCCTCATGCAAACAGCTGTTAACCATAACCAAACCCAACAAAAGAGCAGAACAATGTCTGTACTCCCATAGCATTGCTAAACTTTGGAATTCCCTACCCCACATAAGTCAAATTGACTGTATAAAAACCTTTAAATTGACACTAAAATCATATTACGTAAATAACCTCTCCTGTCCTTGTAACACTGGCAAATCACCATAAAGCTGTCCCTTAATTATGCTATGCAAAATTCTAATAGCAGGATCTATAAATACTGTCTTTTATACAGTTATTTTTTTTCTTTTTTTCTTTTTCTAATATAACTGGTGATTTTGTATATCTTGATATGCCTGTATTCATGATCCTAAAGATTTAATAATATAAACTCTGTACTATACTGAATTGCATATCTCTGTTTTTATGCATGTAATCACATTATACCCATGTTAAACTTGCATTCATGTAATTCTCTGTGGAGCTTTTCTCCCTGGGCCTCTACTGAAAATGTTTTTTTTTGACCCAGCAGACTTTCCCCGTAAACTAATATCAATAAATGACACTCAGGAGTTAGTGGTTATATGCTTCTGCCTTTAATATGCTATATAGTTTAAAAGGTGTCCATATGGTATCTTCATTTGTGGAATGTTTATGGGGGCATATGTAGAGTGACTAATAAGAATTTATGGACAAAGTGTGTTTGGACCTGTGAGGTCATATGATAGACGGACAAAGAAGCGAAGGCTGACGTCTGGATGTTTTTTGGTGCGCATATATATTTAGTCACTTGGAGTCTCACATCCAAGAAGATTAAGGGAATGACAGTTTTTTAATGATGGACACTAATTCAACATTTTATTTCATTCTAAATGTATGCAGGTCTGTTTTGTTTAACATGATATTTTTGTAACCAGTAACGGCCTGCTACAATTAGTACAGACTCACTGAATTTTTGCTAAATGATTATATGGTAATTATTGGTCCTGTTGGGCAATATGTGGGGGCTTTTTCCCATGAGAACATATTTCAAGATAGTTGATGTTATAGGTATACAAATTTGTTTTAATTACCCAATGGACAGCATTTTTTGAATTAGTACATATCAAACCATATAAGAGGGGTGTGTTCAAATACATTCCTTTATATAGACATCTATGTAGTTGTGGCTATTTGTGAATTTTCAGGCCTGCTGGTTCATGATATTCAAACTGACATTAATAAGTGACATGAGATATTTATATTTGACTTATTTATGGTCATTAATGTATTATATTGAACTTATACACACTGAAGATATTATACACACTGAAGATATTATACACTCTTATGCACACTGAAGATGATGTCACTTTTTTTTTCTCTCTCCTCTCCTATTTGCACTGACATACCTCACATCTTATCACACTCCCCTGCAATCCTCCCCTTACCCTCCACTAGGAACCTACATCCCTTCCAAGTTCTATCCAGCTCCTACCTTACTCTTCTATGTCCACACTCAGTACACTCTACCACACTACTTATTTTACAAAACAAAATTACTCCCCTCACCAAAACAAATTCTAAAGTTAAAATCCAAATTTCTGTATCCTCTCCCCAACCTAACTTTTTTCTCTCTATCATGACATCACTACTTCTTTCAGGTGATATACACCCCAACCCTGGTCAACCAGCTCTCATCTTCCAACTCCTCCACTCCATCTACTATCACTACTACTTCCTCCCTCTACAGCTCTATCACTCCCTTTTTACTACTACCTCCCCATCTATTTTCAGTTCCCCACACAGAACCAAAAGACTAAATTTCCTCTCCATTAACATTCAGAGCATCTCCAACAAAGTGTCTGAACTTCACGCGCTCATACAAGACTATAACCCCCACATCTTAAGTCTCTTTGAAACTTGGCTAAAACCTTACATCCACAACTCAGAGATCTGCCCCCCTGGTTTCAACATCTACAGACTGGATAGATCTAGCAAAAGGGGAGGTGGTGTCGCTATTCTCTATTCTGACTCTCTCAATATCTTACCACTCACCTTTACCTCTCCCTCCTTCCTCCCTGCATAGCTACTCATAGTAACCTGCCATCTCAACACCTACCAAAAACTAGCCATAGCCTCAGTCTATATCCCACCAGGGAATAACATTACCATCCTTGAAGACATCTTATCTTGGTGTTTTTATCACATTCCCTTTGAAACTATCATTCTTGGGGATGTAAATATAGACTGGAACTCAGTTAATTCTACTACAACTTCTCATAGTCTCAATCTACATGGTTTTACTCAATGTGTCTCCTCTCCCACCTGTCTAGGCAAAAAACACTCCAATTCTATTCTTGAGTGGATTCTCGTAAATTCTCCAAATTGGTACCACCAGCCAGGTACACTACCTGATTCCATCAGTGACCATCTGCCTATCCATATTATTAGATAGTCACACAATCTCACTAATACTTACCTCATAAAATACATCTGTAACTTAAGAAAATACAATACCACCTCCTTCGACAAAATCCTCTCCAAAATTAACTGGTCCTGCCTATACTATCTACCTTTAAACGATGCAGTCAGCTACTTCAACCAGACATTCATACACATGCTCAACTCTCTTGCCCCAATCAGGAAAATAAAAGTCAAAGCTAAACATGCCCCCTGGCTATCCAAAGAAACCTTCCACCTTATGCATAAAAGAGATGCCACTTGGAAACAATATCAGAAAAGCAAATCTCCTGCCCTCCTGCAATTGTACAGGGAACTTAGAAACCTTACAAGAAAAAGAGTCAACCAGGACAAAAGAAACTTTCACTTCTCTCACCAATCTCTGCACACTTCTAACCCCCAGAAGTTCTGGACAGCCATAAAAATTCTTCTCAAACCTGGCTCACCCACACCTCCCAACCCTTTTCCCAATCAATCACCCTCAGATACAGCCATCCATTTAAATCACTACTTCATTGATACCATTTCTAAACTAGTACCTAACACCCCTAATAACCCCAACCCCACCTCTAATTGCACTTCCAATTATACTACTTCCACTACCAAATCCACACCTTTTTCACATCCCCAGTCTGACTCCACTAACCTCTCAGACCCCTTCATGCTCAAACATGTCTCTGTTAGTATATTAAAACTCTCCTCAGTAAACTCAAACCTTGTTATTCTGCCCCTGATAACCTACCTCCCTAATTTCTTAAACTTGCTGCTGACTCTATTGCCCTTCATTTCACCATTCTAATCAACTGCTCAATCCAAGAATCCACTGTCCACTCTATTTGGAAGCAATACTACACTGTCCCACTACATAAAGGAGGTAACTCCACAGAACCATCTAACTTCCGTCCCATTGCTATTCTTTCTCCCCTCTCCAAAATTCTCGAAAAGTGTATCTATTCTCAACTACTTTCTTACCTTACTCAAAACAATCTTTTAACCACCACCCAGCATGAGTTCAGACCCAAACACAGTACTAACACTGCACTCTTATCCTTCTCACATACAGTAGCTGAGGCCAGAGACAGTAACAAACTCATGTCCTGCCTTTTCTTAGATCTCTCAAAGCCTTTTGAGACTGTCTCTCACAACCTTCTACTTCATAAACTTTCTCAGCTGAACATTTCCATCCCCACTCTTAATTGGTTCTCAAGTTACCTGTCCAATCACCTACAAGCAGTTAAATGGCTAAATTCCTTCTTTCCCTTTCTGTCAGTTCAGATCGGTGTTCCTCAAGGCTCAATTCTCGGTCCACTCCTTTTCAATCTCTTCACCAATGACCTACACACTGCCTGTAACCTCTCCTCTATCATTCAGTACACAGATGATTCAATTCTGATCTCCATTTCTGACTCTATCAACAACCTCCACCCTACCACCCAAACTTCATTTCATTTGGCTGAGAAGTGGCTCACCAACAATCAACTCATCCTGAACCCCTCTAAAACTAAGCTCTTATTATTCCTGCCTAAAACTCTAGCCCAACCAAATCCAGCTTTCTCTTATCTTCTCTAAATGGCACCATCATAAGACCAGACTCACACACTAAACTCCTAGGTGTCATCATAGATGACCAGCTCAAACTAGACCTTTACATACTTCATTCCATAAAGAAAACACACCAAAAACTGGGCCTGCTTTACAGAAATAGTAAATGCTTGACCCCCAACTCAAAACTGCTGATAGCCCAATCCTATTTCCTCCCTGCCCTCCTCTATAGCTCCCCTCTATTTTCTAATCTACAAAATAACCTGCTAGGAAAGCTTGACCAAACCCACAACAAAATTGCTAGATTTGTCACCAGCAGCTCCTATAATTCCCATCACTGCACAGCACTCACAAAACTATATTGGCTTGAACTCCCACACCTTCTGGCCAAAAGTCAGCTAATCCAAACATTTGCAATTCTTAATTCTAACTCTGACTGTCCATCTCTGTCCAACCTGATCTCCTGGTACACCCCTCCCCATTCCCTGCGCAGCTTCGATAAACACGTACTACAGGTCTATAGACTCAATAAGAACATAGGTAAAATACCCTACAAACATTCCATTTTCCTTATCTGGAACAATTTACCACTCCAAATCAGAAGCCATACCTCCCTTTCTAACTTCAAATATGACCTGATACTGTATCTCCATAACAACCCTATATGTACCTGCAACCACCCTACTTAACCCCTCCCTCTCCCTATACCCACTTTACCGCTATGTCTGATCTATAAGACCTTTCCTATTTCTATAACTTACTATCATAGCTCTCAACCTTCCATCTCCAAAATGAGGAACACTTGCCCTCATAATGTAGAACAAATGGGCAAAATGTGGAACACATACTAATGGCTTACTAACAACTTCAACTAGGAAGGCCATAGGATGGTTAAAATATGCTGGCTTTACTTATAAAGAATATCTCTTAATGAATTAATATGACTCATTTCTATTTATCATAGATTTCACTTAAAAAATTCCTAACACTGAACGTGTGACAGAGTTTTTCAATGTGGAACATTGAGGAACTTTGTGGAACATGAACTGTTTAAAGACCCAAATGAGGTACTTTCCTTGTAGTGAGGTACACTTGAGAGGTATGCTTACTGTATCTATCTGCTCTCCTTTCTACACCCTCCCTCTAGATCACTACATCCCTCCTCTACTACCTTCTTCTTCTGCACCATCTCTTCCTCTGATCTGAGGCCCCTTGTACATACACGTTTCTCTTTTTTTTATACTCCTGCACTAGTTTCTTCCTCAGATTGGAGGCCCCCCTATACATACACAATTTCTCCTTCTAGCCACTAATCTAATAATGCCATATTATTTTCAAATGTTTGTCTTTTCGGCTTTTCCCGGTTAGGGGTCGCCACAGCGGAACTCCGGTCCGCTAATGATTGGCAGTAGATTTTTATGGTGCTGAGTTGCCAGCCCAACGCCCAATCTTCAGCAAAGGCACACCCATTCATGCATGTGTTTCAGAGGCCACTCGACCACGGGGAGGACATGCAGACTCCACACAGAAGGCACTCCAACCGAGAATCCAAAAGGAGAACCTCTTGCTGTGAGGCAACAACGCTACCGATGTACCACCTCGGCTTCCCATATTATTTTCAAATGATTACCTATAATCCTAATTCCCTTACTTTATACCTCTTGGATTTATTATCATTGTTTTTACAACCTTATTATTATACTTTTGTATATAGCTATGTTTAATTCCATGGAGTACGTTATTTTTTTCTTATCTATTGTATTCTTGACATTGTTTTCCTCTGTATTATTGTAAACGTGTCTCTACTTGTATGTCTGTTTGGGGCTTTTCCCCTTGGGTCTCCACTGAAAAAGGGTAAATTCTTACCCAGCCGGACCAACCCAGTTAAATGCAAAATAAAATAAATAAATAAAAATAAAGAAATAAAGAAATAATGTCTGTTCATTGGTATTAAATCAAGCAACTCTTATCTTAGATAATTTTCTTCTAAACTGAGGGCACATTCTTTGTTTCCCATTTCCTGCGGGCATTCTATAGAAAGTTCCAGAGCATCTTCCTGTGCCACATTCTCCTTAGTTTCATCCTGTGCCACCCATTGCTATTTCATATGGGAGCTCACTGGCCTATCAATCCACAACACTGACTGTGTCAGAGTTGACACAGTTTCCCGTTTCTTCTCTTGCTGTGAAACTCCAACTGAACATTTGCACTGGTTTCCTATAAAAGGCTCTAAAGTATCTTCATATGGCAACTGATCAGATGTTTCCCACTCCACTGGTTTCTCTTTAATGTGGGGATCTATTGCTCTATCCTGCTGTGATGTTAAATGAGTTACATTTTCTGCACTTAATCCTTCACTTCGTAGGTAATCCATAAACTCAGTTTCTATTTCTTTAACTTCTCCATTACTAATCCTCTTTTCTACTTTTCCTCTTTTTTTCTTATTTTTTGTATTGTAAACTTTTCCACATCTGGATGCCTTTGCCTGTATTTCTCTTCAATATATTTGGTCCTGCTCTTTTTGTATTGAGTAGTTTTGCTTTCTCCTTTGCATAAATCCGTACTGCACCATATTAAATCTCTTTTTCTTTCCCATGCCCATATTTCTTCTTCAGATGTCTCCTGTTCTTCCTGTTTCTCCTTAATTTGGAGACTCCTTGTTTCATCATGCTGTGATGTAAACTGTGTTAGACTTTTTGCACTAAATCCTTCACTTCAAGTATATTCCATAGCTTCATCTTCTATTTTTCTAACTTCTACTTTACTAATCTTCTGTTCTATGTTCCTTTTTGTGAGCTTATTTATTTGTTTATTTATTTTGCAAATGTTTCCATATCTGGATGTGTTTGCCTGTATTTCTCTTTGAATATCTTTGGGCTGCATTTTTTGTGTTGATTAATTTAGCTTTTTTCTTTGCATAAATAATAAATAACCATATCAGATCTCTTTCTTTCCCATGTCCATATTTTTTTTATATTTTTCAAACATGTCTAGATTTGCACTTCCTCAGTCACTTCTTTTTCCAAAGAGCCCAAGGTTTCTTGGTCTATATAATGTTTTTCATAAATCTGTTGTATTAATGAACATAATTTTTTATTTGAAGCTTCTGACAGTTTTCTTGTGGAAGCATATGTCTTTCCTCTAATTTCTCTCTTAATCCTTTAGTATATCTTCAGTCTGGAAATTCTGGGCTTCTTGCATTGTAGTAACAATACATCATTTGTTTCTTATCCTCAGTAGTCCACTCTATTGTCTTTATGGCTCTTTTTTGGCCTATTAGTTTTGGGGATTTTTGTGGACTGCTACTTTTTTTTATAACGGGGGCCATCCTCCCTCTGGACCTGGCCTAGCCCCATTGTAGGAATGTTTTCATGAGGATGAATTCAATTCCAGCAATATTGCTCTCCTTTGCATGCTGACTTATCATCTCTCCATTCAGAGGTGTTCCAGTGTCTGGACAGATACATACCAAATGGGGCATTATATTTAATGATTGGCCTAATAACACCTGAGTAAAGGGGGACAATGACATCCCTAGATCAAGATATGATCCCTTTGTTTATAAGCTGTGCAATATAGATGGACTTTCTTACAATGATGGACACACATTAGTGTAAAGTTAGGTCACTGTCCACATAAGTGCCCAAATCCTGAACAAATGGATCAACTATTAGGTGTGTATTGTCACTGTGATAGTTCCCTGAGGGTAGATGACTTATCGAAGGATACAGTAATGCATTTTTTATCACTTACTTTCAGTCCAGTTATTTATTTGGGACAAGCCTTCCTGTAGGATGGCTAAGTCATTTGAGGATTCAATGGCTGCTCCTAACTTGCATCCATCTGCAAACTTAGTCAGAGCCCTTTGGTATTGAGTTTTACTTCAGAAAAGTAGGTGCCAAATCGGAGAGGTTCCAGCACAGAACCCGGGGGAACTCCATTAATGCTTGATCTCCTTGTGGAGGTAATTTCTTCTGTTTTGAGTTCCTGTTTTCTACATGTGAGCCAGTTGACAACCTGGCTGGTGACACAATGATTCTATAGTGAAAATTTTGACAGAGAAGTCTTAGACAATCCAGCAGGTGACATGGGGATTTTATAGTAAAATATTTGAGAGAATAATCTCAGCACAATTGAAGGATATAAGTAAAAGGAGTGTGTGAACATAGAATCCTGCAGTTGGGGTACAACCTGCCATGTATTCAGCTCTTAGTATCTGTATTCTATATCCCAGACAACTTAGGTACAGCAATAACCTTCAACTTGACTCATACAAAAATCTGCATTTCAAAGAAATTAAAAAAAATCTGTTTAATGAACTATTACAAAAAACTCAAACAAGGGTCTGGCACAAAGTATTCAAAGCTTCACCAAACCTCCATTCAAAAAAATGGATGCATCCCACATGAGAAAAAAAATAGTTTATATCTTCAACCTCCTGTCACATTTGGCTCAATTATCTCAAAAATAAAACATACTATTGTAATAGAATTTACCAATCCCCATAATCCAAGCACCTTGCAAGAGTTCAGAACATTTGCCACTCTGTTCCCATTAACAAAAATATTTGAAAAAATACTCTGTTTCCAAACCACTGATCATATCAACAGTTACTGACAGGCCCACAACATGGTTTTACAACTGGCTTTGGTATCGTTAGAGCTCTATGTACAGTATCAAGTACTGTGCAGAACTATGCAAATAATGGACAGCTGAGTGATCTCATATTTTTGGACAAAGCACATGACTTTGAATCAGTTAGTCCTGACTTACCTCTTAACAAATGACTGCATTGAACTTCAGGTTCATAGGTAGGTACTAGGCTATTGGCCCTAGGGCCTATACAAGCCCAGCCAAAAAGGTACCCTGGCTTTTGCCACCCAAGAAAATTATTTTCCTGTGCCACTGTCGAGCAGAGCCACAGAAGTGATCTCCAGGGTGAATTTCCTATTTCCCATCCAATCATCAAGATTTTTCTTGAAGAGTGCTAATGAGGAGCTTTGCTTGATATAGATAGGTACTTTATTCCAGAGTATGGGAAGTCTCTGGGACAGGAATCTATCCCTCTGGCATATTCTTTTTATTGTAGTGACAAGGTTTAGGTCCCTAGAGCATGTAGCTTGGAGGGATTGGGATTTCTTTAAGTGGAGCATGTCCAACAGCTCTGGGTTTTGCATACCTTTGTATATTAGGCAGAGATCACCTCTGAGTAGGCGATATGCGATGGAGTAAAGCTGGAGTTTTTGGAGACGGTCTGCATAGGGCATCTGTTTGAGGCCGGTAATCCTCTTTGTGAGGTAGTTCTGCGGCCTTTCCAGTTGTTGCAGATGTCTTGTGAGGTACATACCAAAATGGGCGTTGTACTCTATAATGGGTCTAATGAGTGATGAGTACAGGGGAACAATGACCTCTTTTTTTCTGGATGAGAAACCTTTTGTGATGAGGTGTGCCACACAGAAGGATTTCCTGACTACTGTGGCAATGTGATTATCAAAGGAGAGACTACTGTCCACCTGTGTCCCAATGTCTCTTATCATACTTTCAGTGTTAAGTATACTAGCGCCTATGTTGTAGTTCATGGGTACAGAGTTTTTACCAAAGGGGATGACAATGCACTTTTTGGCATTGAGCTTGAGGCCATGGCTTTGACACCAGGCATCTGTCTCAGTGAGGCCCTTTTGTAGGATGTCCATATCACTAGGAGTTTTGATTATGGCTCCTAGTTTGCAGTCATCTGTGAACTTCATTAGCCAAAGACCTTCTGTGTTAGCCTGTACTTCAGAGAAGTAGATACCAAACAGGAGAGGACCCATTACTGAACCCTGTGGTATTCCACTTGTCACTGGTCTGAATTCGGATTTGGAGTCTGCTACTTTCACAGTGTGGGTTCCGTTAGTGAGCTAGTTGGCAACCCATCTTGTGACAAAGGGATTTATACCTAGTTTAGTGAGTTTATCTATAATTCCAGAGTGTGAGATGGTGTCAAAAGCCTTGGCAAGATCTAGATAGGCTGTGTGAACCACCTTACCCTCGACTATGGCTTTGGTGTCTGCTTCAAAGAAGTCTATCAGGTTTAGGAGACATGACCTGCCTTTTACAAACCCAAATTGGGAGTGGTCCAGAGTTTGGAGATTACCAATGTCTTTGTTTATAAGTTCCATGATGATACATTCCATGGCCTTGCAGACCAGGCTCGTCAGGCTAATTGGACGGTAGTTCCCAGGGTCCGTGGTGGCTCTCCCTTTGTGGAGTGGGATAACCATCAATGTGCGCCATTCAGCGGGCACAAAGCCTGAGGTGAGGCTATGATTGAACATGGTACTGAGGTGGGGTGCCAGTTTGTTCTGTAGTTTATGTAGAACGCAGCCTGGCATGTTGTCTGCTCTCATGGATGCTGTGTTCTTGGCTTTGGAGAGTGTGGTTTTTACCTCTGCAGCCATGATTACAGGAACTTTGCATTCTTCCGGTATAGAGATGGGCCCTTTAGGGGGTGAGAGGGGGGGGTAAAGTTAGCACTGAACCTATCTGCCAGGATGTTGGCAATATCAGTTGGGTCTGTATATTTAGTGCCATTGTGCTGTAACTCAGAGCAGATCTGAATGTTGCCATTGAGATTCTTGACATAGCTATAGAATGCTTTGTGGTTGTCTTTGGAATCAGTGGCGATTTTGTTTTCGTAACTAGCTTTGGAGGATTTTATCAGGGATCGCAGCTTCTTACTGAGGCTGACCAGGGAGCTCCTTCACTCATGGGATTTTACTCTCTTTTGCAGCAGTTTCTTTCTTCTGTTGTACAGTTTGTTTATGGCAGGGGACCACCAGATTGGCTTCCCTTTTTTTGGAGGATAGCATCTTGGTTCTGTTTGGGAAAGCATGATCCATGCACTCGTGTAAGTGCTTATAAAGTGCAATTGTGTAGGATTCAGTAGTTGTAACTGTATTGTCCATCTGCATGGGTGTCATGAAGTTCACCACTTCTGTATTAAGAAGCATGAAGTTGGCTTTGGACAACATTTTTTACAGTGGTGTCCTTAATGGGGTGGGGGGTGGGGGCAGGATGTGGATATCTAGGGTGATTAGCCTATGGTCAGATCGGACCAATGAGGCGTTGACTTCAGGTGTGGAACACCGGTCACTCATGTTGGTAATGCCTAGATCTAGGATATTGTTGCCCCTAGTGAGGGTGTGGATAAGTTGATGCATGCCATTGGAGTTTATGAATTCCATAAAGTGTTGAGCGAAGGAGTTGGTACATGAGTAGTTTTCCCAGTTAATGGTGGGGTAGTTGAAATCGCCCATTATTAGGGTGTTTGGTCGAACCCTAATATTTTCCAGTACATCAAGAAAAGAAGAGTGGGAATCCTGGGGCATGGTGGGGGATCTGCAGCAAGCTACAAATTGGATTGCAGTTTTGCCCAGAGTTAGTTGCAATTGGATAACCTTAGATGCATTATGCCGAGCAACTAGCCTGGAGGTGTGGATATCCTTAATGAATATGGGCACACCTCCACTTTTAGTGTTCTGGTCCAGGTTACATGGCTGAAAAGTGTGGTATGAGTTATAGCCTGGTAGTGCAGGGGTGCTCTCTGGAGCCTTGAACCAGGTCTCAGTCACTGCACAGATATTGATGTTCTCCATTTTAAGGAGTGCCTCCAGTGAGTGCATTTTGAGATTTAGACTTCTAACATTGAGTAGCATCACCCTCAGTTTTTTGCTTGCCTGTTCCTGTTACGGTGGTGAATTTGTCATTTGAACCTTGCCTAAAAAAGGCACTATAGGGGCGGCAAGAACCTTAGCCAGTGTCCATTTAATATAGTATTAAAGTTTAATATAGTATCTTAGTTCTGAAGATATTTTAGTAATTAAACCTTTAGATAACCTCTGGAAATGCCACATATGGCATAGGTAAACCACCAAAAAGAGCACTGCAAGAGATTGTATTCAAGTGTGTAGTGTTTTTTGACTTTCTAAATAATCTTTGCTTAGATGTTTCCAACCTTAAAGTGGCATTGCATGTTGATGATATCCCAAGCATCAGTGCTATCCAATCTCCCATTATCTTATAGCACAAATTGCAAGCTGATTTCCATTCCATGTGGAAGTGAATATCCCAAAATAATCTAACCATTGATCCTAATACATCTGTATTTGTGATATTTGCTACTTCTCAGAAAGACTCTAGCACTCCATCCAGATCTCACTAGCCAACCCTCTTGGATACACAGTTAACCTAATGTTTGAACATAGATATATAGATATCATTATAGATTCACTTGTAATGCTTAAAACAAATACTGTGAAAATTCCCAATAATTTCCAGCAACAACTAAAATTTACTTACAACATTTCAAATTTTCTATCAATTAAGGCAAAAAAAGACATTAACCATAAATGTAGTTATATATGAATGTCAGTATGTCTATATTCTGCCAATAATTCATTATGCTTCGTCCACAAATATTTCTTCTAAACTAATGTTAACGAACTATGTAATTTCACCTTCATAGCTGACTCAAGGGTCTGTCACTGTTACTTCTGCAGAAGACATAGCAGCTATTGTTCTCACTGTTTTTATTCAAAGTAAAAAAAAGGAAAATTCCAACTAGTTTCATCATAGCTTGTCACTAGGACCTTACAGATGAATTTACACTTGTTGTTGTTGTGTCTTTCGGCTTTTCCCAGTTAGGGGTCACCACAGCGGAACTCTGGTCCGCTAATGATTGGCAGTAGATTTTTACATGCCTTGTTGCCAGCCCTGACACACAAC
Source organism: Protopterus annectens (assembly GCF_019279795.1). Taxonomy (NCBI): domain Eukaryota; kingdom Metazoa; phylum Chordata; order Ceratodontiformes; family Protopteridae; genus Protopterus; species Protopterus annectens. Next base: position 1,395,739,274 of record NC_056728.1, read on the forward strand.
CTTCAACGAAGGTACTCCCATTCACGCATGTCTCCATGCAGAAGATGCTCTAGCTGAGAATCGAACCGGACAGCGTCTTACTGTGAGGCAACAACTCTACCGCAGCACCACCACTTAAAGAAAATTCTTTAACCATAAATAGACCATCATTTGGCATCACTGTTGTTGAGAAAGCAGTTTGTAAAAAGGTTCCTACCTACTGAAATAGTTTAAACACTGAAGAGAGCAATAAACACTACAAACATTGCAAACAAGACTGAAAGATCCTTTGCTATTAGTCTATAAAAGTAATTGTTTTAAGGAGTTCTGGTAGGCAACAAAATTATACACACCATATATGATGCATTCTTGTATTGTAAGCTACCATCTAAATAGCCAGAATACCTTAACAAATCAATTATACTTTTTTTTTTAATTTTCTACTTATACCAGTGCTTGTTTACTGATGTTTCTATGTGATAGTTTAACTGAGCCATTTCTACCTTTTCATCAACCTTCAGACTTTCTCACACTTCTCTTGGTCTACTGACCCATTTATTACCCAGTCAAAAAGGAAAGAGCTGAATAAGAGGAATTACCAGTAAGGCAGCTATTAGAGGTGGTTTAGGGTTTATGCTTTTACATCTGTAATCTCACTGCAAATGCTTAACATGTTCAGGGACTGGCATGCAATGATCATTAATCGGTATCATACCCCCATTGAAAACCCTGTCCCATCTTGATGAAAATATTCCTTTGAGGTTTTCACTCTTCACTGGAGATTCAGTAATGAGATCATGTGCTCTTGTCGTGCATTCCTCCATGTTCCTCTGGGGGGGGGGGGTGAAGCCAATAAAGGTGGGTCACTATTGTCCTCTCCCATGTTTGCTCCAACAGTCCCCTGAGCTGCTAACTAAACTCATGTCATAGTCAGGGTTTTATCTGTCTATTCCATAGGTGCTGCCAGCTGTTCTAGGTTTACATTACTTTCTTAACATATAAAGCTGCATCTGTCCATGTATGCCATAATGTTGTATTGCTGTATTATGCTAGTGGTAATTTGTTATATCAATTTATGTTTTGTAGTTAGCTACTGCTACATCTTGATTCATGTAAGACATCTTTTAAATATGTTTACCTTGTATGTAAAGAATTCTGACTCACTCTTTTTTTAAACAAAAACATCTTTATTGTATTATCACTTAAGGCAATCATACTTTTATATAAATGAAAAGAAAGCATATTGACATATTTTCAGTTTCAGACATTATACATCACATATATTCTTCTGTACGGTCATTGTCAATTGAACATTGCATAGCCCATTCCAGTTCTGCCTTCCATTAAACCCCACTCTTCCTCCAAAACACTACTTTGCATGTATTGTTCACACAATTCCCTATTTTTTGCATGTAATTTGCTCCTACCTTTTCTAAAGATCCCACTTTCAGCTCTTTTATCTCTGTTACTATATTCATTTCTTTTAGTATGGTTGGTTTAGGATTTTATTTCTGTTTTATAGTAATTATATTTTTTTGGCAGCCACCAGAATTAAATTCAGCAAGGCCTTACTATGTTTAGACAATTCGGATTCTGTGTCGCAGCTGAAAATGATTTCCTTAATATATCTGACAAGAGTAGTCTGCTGGAAATGTTTAAAGTCTGCCAACCTGTTACATCCCAAAAAATATGTAATTCTGACTTACTCTTGAGCCTTGACTATGGATGAAATGGGCTTTGCAGGGCATCTACCTCACCAATCAACAAACAAATAAACAAGAATTGAAATAAACATGACTGCCAGTTGTACTGACACTGAAGTATGCAATCATCATTACACATTCTGTCTTTCAAGCACTGCACATCTCAGTATTGCCAAGATGGTAGGTACAAGTACTGTCACAGGTGTAAAGATTTCTCCAGCACAGCCTTCTTTTCTTCTTAGCTAGTTCACTCCTGTTCCTCCTCATATTATTGTGGCAGTTCTCACCCTCACTAATTACTCATGCTAATCAATTCCTACACTTTAAAGAAATATTTCATCTCCAGTAAACTAACTTTCTGCACATCCACTGATTGTCCTCTTACTGTGTTTTAAAGTCTTTAAAATGTGCTTTTTATCACCTAGTATAAAGCAAGTCTGCTCAGTATTTTCTGAGTGGATTGAGACATCAGACTTATAGCTGTGGTTAAATATATTTCTACATTATAATTAAAGACTGCTGCATTTCAGAATTTTTTAACATCCTAAAGAGAAGACTACAAGAAATAATTGATCGTAAAAAAGTTCTAAATACTTTAAACATGTACTCCACTCTATTTCTTCACAGGCCTATTCAAAAATGGTGTATAAATGTAAGCTTCATTCATTAATGCTGAAAAATGTGTATATCTGGAAACATCCACCATCAATTGAATACTCTACCAATATTCTTAATGCATTTTTTATGCTTTATCAGTTACTCCATACTGCTCGACTGTTGATAGTCGATCAGATGACTTAACTTCTATCCAACTAGGTCTTTATACTAGATCGGATGATAGTTACTATTATATAATTATATAACCTTGATTCTACAATACCATGCTCTCTTTGTATTCGCATGTCTTCTATTGCAGCTTTCACTACAATTCTTTTTGTTATAACAATCTTACTCATTACTATACTCTTGCGTAACTTTGACTCAGTAATAATTTGCACTCCATACATTACCATATCTTCCACTGCAGCTTTCACTTACTAAATGTTTTATAAAATCTTTGACTGCCCATGATTCCATGGTCATAGCTGAAAAAGGTATGTAGGTGAGCCCACCAGTGTGGTTAACAACGTAAATAAATCAATACAAATGCTCTTTATTCTTTCCTACATCATTTCCTTATTTGTTTCTAACAAGATGGACTCTTAACTAGTCTGTTACTATTATACAAGATAAATAATTCCATCACTGTTGTAAAAGCCAATCTACCAAGAGTTGATAGTATACCTGAAGAAATATATAACTTCTTCCTGCACCCCAAAAATCAAATCTTTCAGTTTTATCTGCTTATAATAATTTTATTAACACACACAACTCTGGCTGTTTTTCAAAAGACAAAAATCCTAAAATGATAAAGAGTTCCCAGTTGCATAATTCATACTATCTTACATCATTTGTGAATATTGGCAACAGCATTTGCATATCAAATGGTATCTGTCACTAGAGGTATAATACCTCCTGATATTTCTAGTAACTTTCGAATACTAAGAGTTTATAGCAGTTCATTCCTAATAAAACAGGCAGCATTAAAATCTCTATTGACCTGATCCTGATGTTAATAGAATGGCCATGCCTTTGATAAGAAAGCTTGATGTGTTGGTTCCCATCCAGTTGCAACTAATAGCATGGCTAAATCCAGTTCAGCATTTGGGATATATAGCTGTATATGACACAAATCACAGCCAGCGTACACTGAACATGGGATAGCTGTCACACAGAGGAGGGATCATGTTGGCATCACCATGGGTCACAAAGGTGCTGTGGCACAAAGTGTGCATCATCCATCCTCCATGTGGCAGATGGTAACATGTTTACATCTTGCTGGCTATGTTATGTGCAGTGTGCTACTACATAACAAATTCAGCAAGCTGGGTTCATCAACTGGATAACTGGTCAAACAGTCTTAATAAACTACATTTTCATAACATATTTTTCCAGCATTAGCAAGTACATGTATACTTTTATTTATATGTATTAAATAAGGCCGCACAATTCCTTACTGCTGCATCTTTAAAATTCACACCCTGTTTAGGTTCATCTATTTGCTATGAGAAGAGAACCTTCCCCTTCCATCCATATGACCTGCACACATGACTCCTCTACTCCTCCACCCTCAGTTAACTGATTTGTTCCTACAATTGGGGTTACCAGATTCATTCACTCCCTGGAAAGGGTGACAGCTTTATGGCCTATTCTTTTCATATGTGTGACAAGAGCATATCACCAATTTAACTGTCAGAAATGAGAGTCAGGAGTTAGGGAATGTGCCATTAAACAGTCATGTGTGTGAACCAAACTCCTTCTCCTGCCATTGCTAGGTGGAAAACATGTGACTAAGACTGTCACAGTAATGATGAGGTAAAATTTGTTTATGGGCAACACCAAAGCAATGACAGTAATTTATTGTACTTATGTTAAACTCCTAGTCATATAAGATGGTGTGCAATGTGAATGCTGTACAAAATACCATTAAAGCTTTATTTGCTGCACAATGTGTCCAGGGCTCATCTGCTATATAGACAGCCAAGTAACAATTCAGCTAGTAGCACTGACTTACTTCTAATGAGTGATACAAGCTTAAACAGTTACTTCCACATGTTATTCATTGCAGTGTACATATTGCTGACTGGATAGGACACTGGTTAAGATTCAAAAATCCTTTAATTAGTTTAGACCTCTTGATGTGGATTTGTGCCAGGGACAACATGCTCCTTCTGCCATAGCCTTTTAAATAACTGCTTCTGTTCTGCTAGGGGAATGCATATTATACTAAAATATAGTGGTGAGTTGTGATGTCATAAACATCACTGCTGATCATGGAATATTTATATTATTATCAAAGTGACTGGATCTAAGCTTTCTGACCCACTGCAATGATCATAGCTATTTCTATCCCCTCACCATCCTGCCAGTGACTAGAACTTAGCTGGTCATCATCTTCCCAACATGGAAATAATGGGAGTCTTGTCCTTCATTTTACCTCTTCTTACAGAGAACAGGACTCATTTATGAAGCCCTTCATTTCACTCAGCATGAATAAGAGCTTTTGGCCTTTTCATACTTCTTAGTCTAACAGCAAAGCCTTTTCCAGTTCTTCCAACCAGATCCTCAGAAATCAGAACTCTAGTCTGACTTTCCTTCTGGTTGGCATGATTGGAGCATTTATTACACCCTCAAAGAGAGTAGAAGTTGGAGTCGCCATCTGACTCCTTAGCTTGATTTGGTAGCAGTCAGTATATGTCTTCTAGACCATGTGTCCTCTCAGAGGTCAGAAGCCCCCCCACCTACCAAAATAAGAAAATAGAATTTTCATCTACCCTCTACTCTCAGAGAAACTGTTGGACTTGATGCCATCTGGTAAGGCAGCAATTTGTTCATTTTCACAGTTAAGTTAGTTAGTAGAATTCATTTATTTATTTATTTTCTTAACTTATTTATTAAACTATTAAACAGGCAAATAAAATGTTCCTTCTTAGACCTTTTTTAGTAACAAACCAGAACACAAGGACAAGGATAAATACAATGTATATGTGTGTGTTTGTGTGTGTGTGTGTGTGTGTGTGTGTGTGTGTGTGTGTGTGTGTGTGTGTGTGTGTACTTATATCTTGGTATGTTTGTGTAGGTGTGTGTGTGTGCGTGCATATGTGTGTGCATGGATGCATGTGTGCGTGACTGTGTGTGTGTGTGTGTGTGTGTGTGTGTGTGTGTGTGTGTGTGTGTGTGTGTGTGTGTGTGTGTGTGTGTGTGTGTGTGTGTGTGTGTGTGTGTGTGTGTGTGTGTGTGTGTGTGTGTGTGTGTGTGGGTGTGTGTGTGTACTTATATCTTGGTATGTTTGTGTAGGTGTGTGTGCGTGCGTGCGTGCATATGTGTGTGCATGGATGCATGCGTGCGTGAGTGTGTGTGTATGTGTGTGTGTGTGTGTGTGTGTGTGTGTGTGTGTGTGTGTGTGTGTGTGTGTGTGTGTGTGTGTGTGTGTGTGTGTGTGTTATATTTTCAGGATAATATGACCATTCACTTTTCAATTATTTCTACAATTATAGGTGTTTGTTAAGACTAGGTTGGTACAGTGTGCCAGAATTAAGCACACAAAACCTGAGTTTAGAATCTAAAAAAGTTTTTACAACATCCCCACTTGTACCATACATTTTTAGTTGCTATATTGCTAGGAATCAGAAATTCAGCATAAAGGAAGATTAGTGCCCAAAAGTCAACTAATAATCCAGAAAAAGAGCACTAGGATAGCCATTTCAACCAACACACAGTTTAATGACCATAAATCACGTTACCAGCCTCCAAAAACACACAGCATTAACACTGACATAAAATAATATGTTTTCGTCAATAGTATCCCAGACTTCATCAGATCTCGATTATTTTATTGCTAGGAATACAAACGTAGCTGTGGGGTACACTTCTGCCCCTGGAACGACTGATAGTCCTTAAATGAGCACTCACATGTTCTCTAAACATTCTGTTGGTTTGCCCAACATTATAATAGCCACATGAATGTCATATAAGATAAACAATAGATTTATTTTCATATATTATATGTGGTCTGCTATCAAACACCCTTTTTGAATTGCATGCAGAAAAAGAGTGACACTTAAAAATATGTTTACATAAAGAATAATGTCCACAATAACTGCATCCAGTTTGTTGCATCACAGGTCTGTCTACTTTTTCACCATGCTTATAATCAGATAAACCCTGCCAAATATTACTGCCTCTTCTGTAACTAAATTTACAGCAGTCAGACAGATGTTTGCATAAAATCGATTTGCTAAGAAACATTTGGAAAATTTGTTAATAATTTGTTTAATGTGGAAATTGTTCATTCCATAAGTAGTGGTAAATCTAATAACACCAGACTTTTGTTTTCCCTTATTATTTTCATATTATATTGGTATTATTCTCATATTATTCTCATATTATAGTACGTCTGTTCTATCTAGTGCATAAACCAATGCCTGCATTTCATCACCAACACCCTTTTGTTATAACCTGTCTGAGCTAGTTTATATCCTGAATCACTAGCTGATGCAGTGTATGCATTTTTGATGCTACTAATGTGTTTTGTCCACAAATAGTGTGATTTAGGAATATTCTTGAAAATGTGTGTGTGTGTGTGTGTGTGGAGGGGGGGGTGACAGTTAGTACTATCTAAAATAGAGTTCTTGTTTAAGGGCTTTCTGTAAAATTCTGCGTGCAGTGTTCCATCTACCATTTTGGTAACCATGACATCAAGAATATCTATAGTAAGTAACTCTGTCTTTATTACATACTAGATGCCAAAGGTATTACTATTCACATATTTCACAAACCTGATAAGTTAATTCATATTACCTTTTCTAACCAACGTCACATCATCAAGGTAACTCCGACATATATTTACATGCTAAAAAAAAGTAGCAAAAGTTGAGCCTTTAAGGTTATACATGACTGTAATCCAAATGACCTGTAAGCTATACTTCTAGCTTCAACTTAAATACTAAGATATTCTTGACTACTATTAGTACAATAAAAAAGTAATAAAAAATAAATATTCATGGAGATCCTTCTGTAGGTTTAAATCGACCAGTTCATTTATTTACGGGCACTTTCATCACAAATAGACCTCATTAGATAATAAAACTGTTAGTTCACAGTGGTTTAAAATGTCTTGAAAGGGGGGAGTGGACTAGGCTACCTTGCATGATTGGTTGATTTGATTGGATGGAAAACCTGTTTGGTTAGAAAAACATGTTTTAGCATGATTGGTGGACAAAAAATTCCCTTTTTAGGATATGATGACTGGTGTGGTTGTCATACTCCTGTGATCCCCTTTTCAGGAAGGATTTCATTTGCATAAAAACACATTGAATAAAAACTTAAATATATATGCAGATACCAGAGTTTTAAAAAGTTTGCCCTTAACAGTGCCCACTTACTCATTAGACATAAAGAGATTATTTCTGTTTTACATTTTTATTTTAGTTTTGGTCCACTATTGTTGAGGAAGTCAGGGAAGAAAATGTCCAAATGTGTTGCAGCTCCACTATCAAGAGACTGAATATGATTCAGGGAAGAAATAAAAGTTGTTTGGAAGTCCTAGTCATGTTTTCACTTCTGAGAGGGATGCTTCATTAAGACTACTGGAGATGAAAACAAATGTTAACAAAAATTAAGAAAAAGCAAACTATTAATATAATAAACAGAATTATAGAGTTTAAAGAACTAGAGGGTATTTTGTTGCTTTCTTATTTGCCCCAGTCTAGGTAAAAGAATTAATCAAAGTGTCTGCAAATCCTGTTCATCTCTGCTGAAGATCATCTGCATAACTAGCTGTCTGCCTGGTCTGCTTCTGTGGGACTAATTTACTGTGTTCATTGTCTTCTTGGGAACTACAAGTAAGAATAACCTCAAGCGTGTGTGGTCCACTTTTACAAGGCTATTTTATAATAGTAGCTCCTGTCTGAAGTTATGTACCATGACCATGGGGTAGTTAAATTCTGTGTTTTTAGATCTTTTATGTTGTAAGACCAGCAGTGAGTTGTATGTTATGCTGTACCATAAATATTCACTTAATGAGCAGACAAACAGGAGAACTAGGTGCCACATATTCTCTAGGGGATGTTCCTGTAATAGTAAATCATGTGAACAACGGTGCCTTGTCAGCTGCTCCAGTTTTCCGTCTAGTGGGTTCTTCCACTAACCATAGTCTGTATTATCAGTAAATGGGAGTCAGAGCTGGTGCTTCAGGGTTGTGTCCATTGTAATACAGCAGTAGAGCCATATTCTGTTCTTCTCAGTATGGTGTTGGCATCCCCTGGTGGCACTATCTTCTGGGTTCTGCATGCAAAAAGGAACAAGCTGCTTGTCATTTCTGCATTTACCCCATCTGGAGAGTAGGTGAAGTCAGACTGTTAGCCAGGTGGAGATTTTGTTAGGTGCAAAATGCATGAGGGTATGGGCTGATCAGGTGATGCTGAAAAAATTTGCTGCTAATATCATAAATGTAAAGAGCCTCAAAATAACACACAAAAGAGGTAAGCATACAGTTGTACAAAAGCTGCACCTGTGGCAGTACCTATCAGCTGTAAATAACATTCCTTCTAAAATAAAAGTCAAAACTAGCTCTAAAGGTTGAAGTAAACGTCACTGAATTCAGGAGAATATGAATCAAACTGGTCAAACTAAAACTTTAATGCCAATAAGCCCCCATCACATGGAATGTTATTATAAAGTACATTCACATCTAGTGTACATATATATCACTGTGATTAAATCCGTACCTCTGAATCTAATTGAAGGAACTCTGTGATGTATTTAATTCTACACCTAATGAATGATAAAAAATGTTTTAAATTAATTTTCAAAAAACATGGAGAGGGGTTCTGTTAATGAACCCTGACCTGACACTATCAGTTTACCTTGAGAGTTTTGTCGCTTTTTATAAATTTTAAACAGGCTATAGAAGTACTGAGCTTTTGGATGTTCCACCACCAATTCTTTTCACAATGAGTCTGAAATGACCCCAGAGTTTATCCACTAATCCAACCATTTAGCTACTTACTTTTTTAAAAGCTCTGTTGGATCATAGTTGAATCTGGAATCATTTAACTGTTGGTGTGCTTCCACAGAATAATCAATCCTACCTATCCCAGACGACAATCTAACTGCCCTTATCAGCTATGGTGACTGCTATATTATTGATCTGTTGTAAAGTCTTAAGTGCCGTGTGCTCTTCCCTATTCATGCTATTTCTAAGTTCCTAAATGCATTAGCATGTTCAACAAATAATTCTTCCATAGTGGCTTCCTCAAATGCCTTCCGTACCAGGAAATAACCTGTCTGAAAAGCTGAACCAATGTGTTTAAAAGGAAACACATCCCAGTTAGTCTCCAGGTGTTGATTTCCCTCCAAATAAAATTGTTAATTTTAACAGATGACAAAAATGTCTCAAGTCACTAACCATCTGTACATAGGAAACATAAGAAAAAGAAAAGCAACAACCACTACAGCATCACCCTTGGACTACTCTAGGCAAACTGTGAAGGTTGCTAACAGCCATATACTGTAGCCTAGAAATGCCAGAGTACTGTCTCATGGATTAGACATTATACACTGACAAAATGCTGACAATACAAGACCATTCGATTTTGCTTCTGTTAATATCCTTTTCTATACTTTGCAAAAATGACTTTGGTTAGTAGGTCAGTTAACAAGAAAAAATTCAGCTTATATTTTGTTATTGAGCTTTATTTGCATTCACTAAATACTAGAAGAAGTTAAGGATTTTCAGTGTACAAATAGCTGTTATGTTGCCTACAAAATCCTTTTGCTAATGCAATTTGCACTTTAGTTGCAGTTTGCTTGCATAGAAATAAACTAAATAAGTATTGCTTACAATAATAATCAGCTAACGTTTACACATAGTGTTTGCATACAGCATATTAGCACAGTGATTGTTTTCACCTGAAGGGCTATCAGGTTTCTGTTTATACATAATGTTTCTATACTTTTAAGTACTCAGAAAATAACAGCAGACGTGCTGGCAATGTGCTGTTTACAAGCTCTGATATCAATACTAGATCTCCTTTATTAATATATTATTTAAAATGTAGTGCACAATAAATCATATGATTTTTATTTTAAATTACACAGCAGTGACAGAAAACAGTTCTGTTACAGCTATGCAGATATCTAATGATATGTAAGATTGCAAAATTAAAATATATACTTTTTTCAATATTCTGTTAAAATGCTAGAGGCTAAAACACTGTCAGTTAGATGTATCACTTTACTGTTTTGTGAGCTTTATTGATTTAGTTATCTAGCTCTCCATCCTCAGACTGTCTAGCTATTGTTCTATTTATCCATCTATGCATACATTTCATTACAATAATAACCCCTCATCCCCTCATACACCTCAAAACTGAAAGAAGCTTAGAATCATTTTTATGTGTGTGGAACAGATGTTACTAATTTACAGCTCACCTAATACTAACTGCTAAAATGTCTATGGATTTATTTCTCATCTATTTCTCAGTGATTTTGAAGTAAATACAAGATATGGAAGATTCATCAGACCACAAGCTAAATGTCATATTTTTACTTTTGCCAAATAAAGACATACAGCTGTTAGCAGATGCTGACAAACCTTATGAATATCTGTAGAGCTCCAACAGGGAATTGTAGGTCATTACATTCCCATACCTGCTCAAAAAATAAAGTGCTTCAGGCAGGTAGGACTATAATAATATGTGTTAGTATATAAGCACTAATAAATCACAGTTTAGTGCTACACACAGTTCTAACATAATTCACCATAGTTTCCCAGAAACTTGCTATTTCTTTTACATTCACAGTGGCCAGATGGTCTTCTTTTCTTCAGCATTAGCAAACTTCTGTATTTATATTTGTGTCCTTACAGTAGACAAACATAGTTGCTCTGACTACTGAAGCTTTTAGCCTGCTCCAAGTATCATAGCTTTTTTAAGATATTTTCTCTTATTTCAGTCCTAAAATGTTTTTTCCATTTTTTAAACATCACAGATATATAACATTTTAATCTTGCAGTTATTTAAAGTTCAATGAACTTTTTTATCTTGATGACTAATACACACACATAAAGCTCAGTGCAGTAAAATATAGGTGACAGAAGTTGACAATCTGAATATTAACACAATTAATCTTAGAACATGATCATTGCATACATTTAGTGCCATGACAAATATGTCCAGTCAAACCAAATCAGTACTACATGAGTAAGAAAGGGCAAAAAAAAAAAATCATCCCCTCCAAACTGCATCTTTGCTTCCAGGTTAAGCTGCAGTACAGTAACAGATGTATGTACATTGTCAGAGTGGCTTTGTTACAGTTGCATGAGTTAAAATTGCTTGAACATCAGTAGCACATAGGAAAAAAAAAAAGAAAGACATAATGCCAAACACTATTTCCATAGGAAATCATTGCTGGTGCAGGTTTCTAAGTGTATGCCAGCAATGATTCACTTGTTTTGGGAGATTTCTTTGAGTTGATGTGACTGTGGAGTTGGTATATATAAATATGGACATGTGGGAGGCTTGAATCCCTGCAAAAGCAGTTAAAATTGATTTTTCCTGCTTCTGTATTTTGACCATTTTTTGTCATCCTTTTGGCTTGCTGGTTTTCAGGAAGTTGGTTTTTCATAGTAAAATCTGTCTGAGGTTGAACTCCTGAGTTTGTACTCTACCTTAGCCACTTGATTCAAGAGAAATTAATTAAATTTCTGTAGTAATCGGATAATATAAGACCATTAATGCCTCTTAAATACTTTAATCATTAATTCCTCTGTACATTAAGCTTGCAGGATTTCTTGTCTTCTTACTACATTCTTCTTATTTTCTCGGCTTCATAAACATTGATCTGATGCTGACCAATATAATAATTATAAAGGATCTCTGACTACCAATTAAATCGTAATATGTAAGGTTGAATAGGTAAATCTACAAGAAATATTCCAGCATATTTACTAATGCTATAAGCTATGCCCTAGTTTTCATACTGTATCTGCCATCTGTCTTCACCTTTTATCCTTTTATGAATGCTTGTTTTAAAATAACATCCCTTATTTCTCCTAAATATCAGACTCTTTTATTATAAAAAAGCTAATCAAATGAAAATAATTTGCTTTCATAGTTGACTCCTATTCTCTGTTCTTTTAGTCACTAGTAACTTTATATTTCTTAAGGATGCTGTGATACTATTTATTGGGATTTGGCAAACATCTTGGTGGGTATTGTAACCACAAAATGTACACTATGTATACACTTTGTGTAACCTTTCTGAATTCATTAATGGCCCTACCATGTTGCTTTTTCTGTCTATTTTTTCAGAATGATTACACAAAGTGTGGTAACCTTTACAAATCCACCTTTATTTCTTTTCACAAATAGTCACCTTTTCTTTCATTTTCTGATCCATTGTATGGTCCTTCCTCTTAAGCTTTTGATTTACTCTTGATGTAGATTTTGAAGGGAAGACTGCTTCAGTGGTTTCTTTTTATTATTAAGTCTGAGTGCTTATAGCTGTCTGTCATGCATATTTTCAATAGAGTATCGTGCTATCTCCTACATGAGTTTATAAATATTTGTGTCCTTTTTTCATTGGTCTTGTGTAAACTATTGTACCACAATTACTCTCCTGTCAGAAAGTGTTTCTCTGTTGAGATCTGTTTTATATAGCATCATATGAGCTAAGATGAATACTGTAAGTATAGTTGAGTTTGACTGTATTGATACCTGTCTGTTTTTATCCTATTTTTACAAGACTGCTTCATATAGCAACATAGTAAGTCTGTTAAATTATCTATTCACTGTCTATAACTATGAGTTTAAAATTTATTGTACATTTGTATTAAGTTCCAACTACTATCATATCCTATTCTTGTTTAACATATTTAAAATAAAGAAAGTGAAGGAGAAAATGAAAATGAACAAATAATATAAGAGGGTAAAGAAATGGAAAGATCAGCTTGGAAACTAAGCTGTGCATTACATCTATATATAAATCTTGTTGGTATTTGTTGTCATGATTGATTCTTAACCCTAATAACTTTATTAATAACGATGCCACTGTTGAGAAGGGGTGGAGCTTCTAAATTTGGAGGTAGTGTTATGTCTCTGCTTAACAAGCTGATGGTTACTTAGATAATATCAATAAATAATTATCTTTTGGTTTACATTTTATTTTATGCAGGTTGAATGTACTGTATTAACCTAATTGTTACATTTCTGAGATTAATATTTAGGTTGATAAATACAGTAAAGCAATCATAGGCAAGTTAAGTAAATAGACATATCTGAATAAACAATATATTATTTTTCATTTTTGTCATGGAGAGAACATCCAATGAACACTGAAAAGGAGTGTGATAAAAAAGAAAAGGCAACAAGAAAGAAAAAAATTATAACAATAGAAAAAATGCAATCTGAATATACATATACAGGCATCCCTTTTAGAATAACATAAATCTATTTAGCATTTATTATTACACATCTATTTTTGTTGTATAAAATATGTTCTCCAATTATAAAGTTTTATGTTAACTGCAAAGCTCTATTTTAAATCGAAATCTTCTAATTTCTTATGTCTTGCTCTTATTTGATGACTTTAGTTAGAGTTTTGTTTGTGAAGGATAGTCTAGAAGATCTTTTCTAGACTATGATTTTTTTTTTTAAATTCCATGTGGAAGCTCATAATAATATTACATTATTACTCTATTTCTTTTCTATACAACAATCTTAATTGCATGTCTGAAACACTCTATATCATTAAAAGCCAGATACAAGAAGATTGGGTTTTAGTTACTTCTATATACAAAAGTGCAATTACACATTTTATGTAAATCTCTATTATCTTAACATTTTTCTATGGATTTGAAACTAGTATCTTTAAAAGTCAATGGTCTAATCCTATGAAAAGGGATGTCTCTTATTAAATCATAGATATTGTTTCTTCAAGAAACTCATATTAAGTGTTACAACAGCAATAATTGGTCACGAAATAAATAAACAAAGCTACTCCAATCATCTTTTAAAGCTAGGCATAGAGGAGTCATGATTATGGAAAAAAGACTGTATTGAAATTATTTATAAATTTGAAGAATTTGAAGACAGAGAAGGCCTTCTATCTTCCATGGTAATAAACTGCAATAACAGAATGTGGACATTAGTTAATCTATATGGTTTCAGAGGATGGGTGTTAAAGTAGCTAAAAATATTTAGATAATACTCTTAACTCTTTCATAGGTAGCTTAATTTTGGGAGGCCATCTTAACCATTTACTCAATAAGTATGACTCTATGTCTAATAGAAAGTTAAGGTAGAACCCTGTAGCTAAAACACTTGATAATTGGATTGAGCTTCTTCATTTAAAAGACTCATATTTTAAATGATAAAAATTACTTTGGTTTCACCCTCTACTCATTTTCTCATGGTACCCACACCAGAAAAGATAAAATCTTTATGTCATATGATTTAGTATGCAAAATAATAAGCTTTAATATAATTCCTTCACCCCATCTCTGGTCATAATGCCATTACTCTAAAGGTTTCTTGTCATTTTACCAAATTATGTCTATTGAACAGATTTCTGTCTTATATTGTTAAATTTAAAGAGTTTACATTTTTTTTGAGAAATTGATTTGTGTGACTTTATAATTCTCAAGAAATTAGCAAAATTATGACAGGGGACTCTTTTAAAGCTTATTATCTATGGCAAATCACTGGCATGTCACAAGAAAAAAATCAAAGATCGGAATGAAGAACTTCTATCCATTCAAGAAAAATTACAATTTCTTAAATGTATCTTTAGTAAAGGTGACAAATCTAAAATGATGTGATTGATTCTTTAGAAATATTGAAATTAGCTTATTATGCTATGTTACCTAAACATGTAAGTAATTTACCAAAGAGGTTAAAATTGCACTCTAAATCCTATAAAATAAATGAGCTAATAAATTCAAAAAACAGTAAAAAATGTACTGATAGTGTGAAAATTTTGAAGGCATTTTGACAGTATATTTATCTTTAAAGCAAGACTCAGTTTAGCTTAATCTTTTTTAATAAAATACAAATATTTTATGTAAGTTAGAACAAGTAAAACATTATCTCTAGAATTAATAGTTTGACGTCTCAGACATCCTTTAGTAAAATTGTGTACAATATTAAGGAAGTGAAAATTAAGAAATTCCTATGCACAGATGGTTTATCACCAGAAGTCATCAAACTGTTGCCTATGTATTATATTTTCTCCATGAAATTATGTTACATGTACAATTTTAAGGGATTATACCCCCATCCTGGAAGTACACTCTTTAATCACTCTAATTTTTAAAGAAAATCAAGATTTTTTAAACTTTACTTGGCATTTAGACCAATCTCTGCTTTAAATACAGACCATAACATTTTAATGTCTATCTTATCTGATAAATTAAATAAATTTATCTCAGACTTAAAAAATCTGATTTTATATTCAAGAGATAAACACAGGACAACATCAAAAGAATAATAACACTTTTAAATATTTTAAAAAATAACTGGCAATAAGTATTATTTATTAGTCTGGAGACTGAAAAAGCACTGATACCCACAATTAGAACTATTTATTCACTTTCTAGATATGTTTGGATTTCCTACTCAGTTTATTTCTCTTTTAACCAAAGATAGTAAGGTTTGTGTAAAATTAGCACCATTATGCTCATAGGTTCATAGGTTCATAGGTTCATACTAGGCTATCTGCCCGAGGGCATTTTCAAGCCTAGCCCATCGTTTTGTGGCTTACGCCACCCCTTTAGTATGGGGAACTATACCCATTATTTTGCTGTGCCTCTGTCGAGCAGTGACACTGAGGTAATCCCTGGGGTATATCTGCGATCTCCCATCCATTGGTCAAGATTTCTCTTGAACAAGGCCAGCGAGGTGCTCTGCCTCACATGTACCGGGATTTTGTTCCACAGCATAGGGAGTCTTTGGGTGATGAATCTATCCCTCCAGCACGTCCTATTAATAGCCGTGTCGAGGTTTAAGTCTCTTGTGGCTCTGATGGATCTAGATTTTTGAGGTGAAGCATATTCATCAAATCTGGGTTTGACATGGCCTTGTATGTTAGGCAAAGGTCACCTCTGAGCAAGCGGTGGCGACTGAATAGAGCTGGAGTTCTTTCAGTCGGGCAGCATAGGACAGATTTTTGAGACCCTTTATCCTTTTGGTGAGGAACTTTTGTGGCCTCTCCAGCTGCTGCAAGTGTCGGGTCAGATACATTCCGAATGGGGCATTGTACTCAATCATTGGTCTGATGAGTGATGAGTAAAGGGAGACTATGACCTCCCTTGATCTAGATGAGAATCCCTTCATGATAAGGTGGGCAATGTAGAAGGTCTTCCTGACTACTTTAGCTACATGGGTGTCGAATGACAGACTACTATCAACCTGGGTCCCCAGGTCCCTGATAACTTCTTCTGTGCTCAGTGGATTGCCACCTATTTGGTAGCTAGGGTAACCTTGTTTTTCCCGAAGGGTATGACTATGCATTTTTGGCATTTAACTTTAGGCCGTGGCTCTGGCACCAGTTATCCGTTTCTGTGAGACCCTTCTGAAGGATATCTGTGTCAGATGTGTTTTCTACTATGGCGCCCAGTTTGCAGTCATCTGCAAACTTTGTCAGCCATACCCCTCCTGTGTTTGCTTGTACTCCGGAAAAGTAGATGCCAAACAAGAGTGGGCCCAGGACTGAGCCCTGTGGGACACCACTTGTGACAGGCTTTGAGTCTGACATGGCGCCAGCAACTCTGACCCTGTGGGTTCTGTCACTCAGCCAGTTTGCAACCCATCTTGTGATGTATGGGTTAACATTTAAGCTGATGAGTTTTTCAATGATACCCGAGTGGGGTATTGTATCGAAGGCCTTAGCCAGATCGAGGTAGGCTGTATGGACTGCCTTTCCCTCATCAATGGCTTTGGTGACTGTTTCGAAAAAGTCAACCAAGTTTAAAAGGCATGATCTGCCTTTGACAAAGCCAAACTGGGTTGGATCCAAAGTCTGCAAATTCCCTATGTCTTTATTTATGAGGTCCATTATGATCCTCTCCATGGCTTTGCAGATAAGGCTTGTCAAGCTAATGGGCCGGTAATTTCCAGGGTCGGTGGAGGCACCGCCTTTGTGAAGTGGGACCACAGTTGCAGTGCGCCACTCCCTGGGTACGTATCCTGAGGTAAGACTTTGATTAAACAGCTGTCCTAGCTGTGGGTTTAATTCCTCATTGAGTTCGTGGAGCACACAGCCGGGGACACCATCAGGTCCCATGGATGCTGTGTTTTTTGCTTTGGAGAGAGCAGTTCTCACTTGGGCGCTGGAGATGTTTGGGGGGCTGCAATCATTTGGTATAGATATCTCTCCTTTTGGGGGGGGGAGAAGTTTGCACTGAACCTGTCAGCCAGTATGTTGGCAATGTCTGTAGGATCAGTAATCTTCACATCATTTTGAACTAGTTCTGAGCATATCTGGGAGTTTCCTCCTAGGTTTCTAACATAGCTAAAGAAGGCCTTATGATTGTCTTTTGAGTCTTTAGCTATTTTTCTCTCGAAATTTGCTTTGGATGATTTTATGAGAGCTCTTAGTTTTTTACTTATAGTGATCAAGGGTGTCTTACCTTTTAAGGATTTTGCTCTATCTTGTAGTAGCTTCCTCCTTTTGTTGTAGAGTTTGTTTATGGCTGGGGTCCACCAGACTGGACGCTTGCCTTTGGTACAAAGAGTCTTTGTTTTGCTTGGGATTGCCTTATCCATGCAGTCCTGCAGGTGCTGGTAGAAGGCATTTGTAAGTGATTCAGCGGCTTGAGTACTGTTTTCCGCCGGTTCGGGGGCCTTAAAGGAGACCACACTAGTCTTTAGAAGTGTGAAGTCAGCTTTTGAGAAGTTCTTTACTGTGGTCTTTTTTATTTCAGGTGGGGGGTGGGATGAGGACCTCCAGCGAGATTAGTTTGTGATCTGATCTCACCAGTGAGGGGTATACTTCCGGTGTTGAACATTGTGCTCCCATGTTCGTGATGATGAGATCAAGTATGTTATCTCCTCTTGTGGGGATGGTGACCAGTTGTTCCATGGCATTTGAGTTTATGAATTCCAGGAACTTTTGGGCTAGGGTGTTTGGGCTTGAGTAGTGTTCCCAGTCTATATTAGGGTAATTGAAGTCACCTAGTATGATGGTGTTTGGTGATACATTTATCCCCTCTAGTGTTTTCAGGAAGGCCATGTGAGGTTCCTGAGTTTGTGAGGGTGGCCTGTAACATGCTACAATTTGCAGAGCAGTCTTGCCTACGGTTAATTGCACCTGGATGGTCTCCGATGCATCATGCGTTGCCACCAGTCTTGAGGTGTGGGTGTCCTTGATGAATATGGATACCCCTCCTCCTTTCTTGGTATTGTCCGGATTTTGGGGCCGGAACGCATAATATGAGGTAAAACCTGATAGCGCTGGGGTGCTCTCAGGAGCCTTGAACCAGGTTTCTGTCACAGCACAGACATCGATGTTCTCCATACTGAGAAGGGCCTCGAGTGCATGCATTTTGAGATTTAGACTTCTGGCATTGAGCAGCATTACCCTTAGTTTTTTTCCTTTTTTGTGTTCTAGGGTGGTAGGTTTAGAATTTGAGCCTTGCCTAAAAAGGCACTATGGGGTGGCAAGAGCCTTTGCCAATATCCGAATCCCAGGGGTGACAGGTGCAAGCCGTCCCTTGAAGCAGCGTGGCTTGTCCAGCATGTCATCCCAGGCAGACAGATACTGGATCCCCTTTGAATGACACCAGTGTTTAAGCCAATTGTTAAAGCTGATCATCTTATCTCTGTATTGTGGCATCATTCTTGGTGAAGGTAGGATACTGCTCAAGGTCAGGGTCATACCTGCCTGGGCTACATAATCAGAGAGCTCCTCAATGTCTCTTTTCATGTAGTCCAAGGAGGTACGTCTCAGGTCGTTTACACCAGCATGGACAATGACTGAGTCATATTTGTACCTGCTGTTGAGAGACCTGAGTGCTTGCGTTATGTGGCGGATTCTAGCGCCCGACAGACAGCTTACTGTGACCTTCTCCTTACTCAGTCTGGTGAGCGGGACGTCAGTGTGTCTGACTATGCTCACAATCAAGTCCATTAACATAAACAACAAAGCAGGATTGTCCCTTATCTCCAACTCTTTCCACTTTAGCAATAGAATTACAAGCAACTTCTATAAGAGATAAGGTTTGAATAATATTTGCAATTCTAAATTAATGATTTTTTTTTTGTGGATGACATATTACTGGCAATTTTAAATTCTGAACAATGTTTAAGAGAATTATCGTTAACCATTAAAAAATGAAGAGCATTCATATCTTTATTTAAGTAATTTAAAATTAAATAATCAAATATTAAATAATAAAGCTAATATAGATACATCTCATTTCAGTTTTATTGGTAATGAATCTTCAATATTTAGGGATCATTATCAAAAATCTTTTGAAGACACTGTCAACATATTTTACTTGATATATCAGATCTGACTTCTAAATGGAATAAATTAAAACTATCTTTTGAAGACGGACTGCAAATAATAAAAATGGTCTTTTTTTCAAAAATTCTCGGTATAATTTAATCTTTAGCTCTCTCTCTCCAAATAATGTTAATTTAAAAAGATTAATAAATAGCTATTACATTTTCTTTGATTCCTAAGAAACCTAACATAGCATTAGAGCATCATTTCAGACCTTGGTCTTTAGGTGAAATTAATTTTCCACATATAGAATCATATGTGATAGCAGCAATTTTAGAATAATATTGAATTGGTTAGATATAGTTATATTGCAGAATGGAAACACCTTCATATTTCTCTTTTTCCCCTTAAAAATGAAAATAATGTTTTCTACTCTTTAAATTATGAATAACATGATGTATCTTTATCTTTGTAATTACATTCAGTATAATATTTGTTTTCCAACCCTATCAAAACGTGTATTATGTTCTAAAGTTTTTTATATCAACTATGTTGGGTAATCCTTCTTCAGTCTTTGATTGACATGCTAATTACTTCTACTATTACAAAAGGATTTCTGGAATATATTTCATCTCAGGGGTTTCTTCAGTGGAAAAACACTAATTTTCTTAGATGGTGCAGCTGTCTAAAGGATTCAAATGTAAAATCAACTCAATCTTTATTATGATAATTTAATATAGATCTACAAGCCTGGTTATTATTACTAAGTATTAGACCCCATGCACAAAATGCATTTCTTCCATTAACACAATATCATTTTGAAGACTTACCTAAACTGATTAAATGTTTGTCTGAAATTTTATATAGTAATGATTCTCCTGAGAATATAACATGCAATCTATTTAAAATGTTTCCTTCACTTAAAGCCAATTTAAATAATACATTTTGTAATTATATTTTCTTGGTCATATTTCACTATTCTCAGAGAAAAAATAAAACATTTGTTAAAATCAGTGAGTAATGTATCACTTTCATTATTCTGTGATATTTCACTTGAAGATTTAAAAAAATAATCTTTTTTAACTTCTGATTATCAAAAAAAAAATAAATAGGACAACAATACCATATCTTGGACTTGCAATCATAATTGTAAAGCAGAATGGATACATATATTTTATGACTGTCCCTCTCTTCTTACTTACTGGAAAAATAGAAAATTTTCTTAAGGCTCTTTGGTCAGACAATATTTCTTTAAATAAATCTTACTAAGGATTTAATAAAATCCATGTAGGCTCCCTGTAGAGCCTACATGGAATGTACTCATGTACATGGTCATAGTTTGCCCCATCCATGTACATGGTGAGGCTCCCTGTAAGGTTCCTTCCTACTACTGAAATGTGCTGTGTATTAATAGTTTGTATTTTAAATTTATAAATTATTTTTTTTTTTTTTGAAATTTTTCTAATACCCATTTGTGCTGCAGGACAGAGAGCACAGCAATGCAAGCTACCCTTACACATAGACAGCTGATACCTGCCAGACATTTAAATATAGAAACCAGATGTAATTAACTATCATATCTGTTTTTTTTTAAATGTCCATTTGCTCGGTGCAGCATGGAGTGCAGCAATGCTAAGCTGTGCTTGCAAATAGACATCTGACACCTGCCAGACATCTAAATATAGAAATCAGATGTAATTAATTATGTATGTCTGCTTATGTTTAAGCCCATTTAAGCTCATGTGTGCACCACACAGTGATTGCTTAGTAGTGTATGCAAAGATATACTACTTTATAAACTATCCAAGTAGCTAAATGGGTTGAGTGATGGTCTAAAGCTTCATGTGTCCGAGTCCCTAGCACACACATCATTTCTTGAATGTAATATGAAATGTTTTTTAAATTAAAATCAATATTTTTACATTTGGGAGAGCTGCACTGTGCTAAGCACTGCTTAAACATGGTTAATGGTTAATATTTTTGAGTGTTGCTAAGCTTTGTTAAAACCACAGGTGTGTGAGTTTTCATGATGCTCAACGTCATTAAGCTGGTTTGCACAATGCTAAGCACCACTGTACTTTTTTGAATATTGCTAAATGATGTGTAAGTGAATGAAAACAGCATATATTAAGGCCAATAGGTGTTAATTATGTACCATTTGTTGGAGTCTGCTTATATGCTATGTCAGGTGGTGTTGGAGAGGGTGCACACTTTTGGATGCAGAGATGGGATGTGCAGGAGTCCAAGGTTTTTGTTGGGGTCCTCGTATGTAGTTATATACCTAGTCTGCTACAGGGCAGTTACCAGGGCTCAGAGTGTAAGGCTGATGCCTAGGATCGGTTGGCCAGGGATCTTACCAGTGCTACTGGTATCACTGCACTGGTGAACATTTTCGTCACCACTATGATAACCTGAAGCAAAGAAAGAGGGGAACATTGGACACCTGGGTCCAAGATGCAAAGACTGGGCATTCCCCACAAATGTGTACATATTTTTTTCCACTGTTTTACCAAAATGCAAGGTGAATGTGTGCAAAACTGGTATGCATAATAGTGTGCTTCTCTCCCAACAGCTGCAGCTAAGAGGACTTGCAGTATTCAGTCCCATGCCAGGCACCTGGCCATGTTGCCCCAGGAGTGTAGTAAGTACAGATATATTATGCTAACTGTAGTGTGATAAGTAATAAATAATAAAAATTGTACTGCAATAAAGAATGAACAATAAAAACTGTAGTGAAATAAATGGGCAATTAGAACTGTAGTGAAATAAATGAACAATAACAACTGTGTTGCAATAAACAATAAACAATACCAATAACAGTAAGCAAAAAGGTGTAAAGCGGGATTGTGCTGTCATAACATAATTGCACTAGAGCTGTATGTGTTGCATGTCTATGGTAAGGTTGCTGCAGTCAAGTGTAAGACTGTAATAGCTGTATAATGCAAAACTAATGGCCTGAGAATGTATTGATCGACTCATAGTACAGTTCAAGGTGGTCTCCACGCTATATGTCAGTCACATAATGCTCTCATTTTCTTCCACACAAGGAACAAAAGTTATATGGGTGAGGTATTCCACTTTATGAGCAGATAGTGTGTATAGATTTCACAGATAATTATCAGCAATACCAATAACGTGTTAAGCAGCATTGTGGATTCCTAAATAAATCTCTTAATATTTGCAGCATGGCTGTATTCATTCCATGTGTGTTATATTGTCACTGCAGTCATGTGTAAAACTGTAATAGCTCTACAATGCAAAAGGAATGTAAAATATATTGCACAACTCATAGTATGGTTCAAGGTTGTCTCCTGGCCAATTACAGTCACATAATGCTCACATTTTCTTCCACTCTAGGAACAAAAGGTATATGGCTGATGTTGCCCACTTTATGAGCAGATAGTGTGTGTAGATTTCACAGAGAATTATCAGCAATGAAAATAAAGTGTTAAGCAGCATTCTGATTTCTTAAATAAATCTGTCTTAATATTTGCAATAGGGCTGTAGTCATTACATATCTGTTCTAAGGCGCTGCAGTCAATTGTTACATTATTTGCAGATGTTCCCTGCAGGCACAGCTATTGGGTTCTACTTCCATGCCTGCCATCTAAGACATCATGGCTAACTTGTTTAGCTAAAGTACACAAACATGCCTCTCAAGTGTTTTTTCATAATGTAATTAGAACTGCCTAATCTGTTTGTCACATGATTACCAGATAAATGATTACCTGGAATGGAATGTATTACCAAATCCATTTACGGAACACCTTGGTAGTTATATAAATCCACATTATGTGAAACTGTTCTGTGTAGTTGTGCACCTGCATTTGTTAGTGCTTGGCCCATATTGTCCCATGCTAACAGCTTGAGAGGTATGTATGTGTTACATCAGCTATAGATGAATTGTAGTCACTGTACTCACAAATAACACTACACGCCTGTAGAATTACGCATTGTATTACCAGTGTTTTCAGAGATATCATCTGCAATGTCACTAATGCTATGCTTTTTTGTCTATTCCCACCCCTTATCTTCTTTAATTTATTATTGTTATTTATTATTATGATTTAATATTAATATATTTTGTTAAACTATTTTGTTAAACTTTAGTTTATTATTGTTATTCATTGTTATGATTTCATATTAATATATTTTGTTTAACTATGTTTTGTTAACATTTAATTTATTGTTTATTATTATAATTCAATAATAACATATTTTGTTAAACTGTTTTGTTGGCCTTATGGTTTAATTCATATTGGCTTACTGTTAACATACTGACTGTTATGTTACTTAATGTGTGACGCATAATATACCTTATTATGTATTAGGATTAATAAATATTATGTTTCATTCTGTTAATACTAACATTGGTTTGGTTATCACTAACATTAAGTTATTGTTGTAAATACTTTACTACAGTGCATCAAGGTCGGCCGGTTCCTCGTGATCCACCTACCTTGCCTCCTCCGGCCATGGCACTGGGTCCCAGCATGTCTGGAACCCAGCTTGGTGGTGTCCCCTCTGCTGCCCTTGCACTACCTGTGGCATCAGGTATACCATGCCATGGGATGGGCCTAGCCCTCCTCTGGGAGTGGTGGTGGAGGGGGAGTTGTCACCCATGATGAACTGCCTATTATGGTGCACGGGATCATCATGCATGGGTTTGGACGACACCTGTGTCAGATGGAGATCATGCTGGCCACCCTGGTGGGGCAGGCTCATGCCAGAGCTCAGCCTCCACCACTGCCAACCTTGGGGCAGTGACAGAGCAGTGTTGACAGTCCCATGGATGGGGATGTGAGTCATGCTGCTACCTTGTGGAGGCACATTGGACTGTGATTCCACAACACCCTCCCCATCCAAGGTGTTCACCCCCTCTTGTGTCACACACCACCCCTGCCTGCTGTCTTGTCTGTCTGCAAAAGCTTCCTCACCTACACAACTTACCTCCCCCATGCATACCTATGTCCCTTCCTTGACATTCCACTCACCTTAAAAAAAATGGGCACATGTTCCAAAAAAAAATAGCATCCCATACATAGCTCTCCATTTCTCCATTCCACACACATGTCCACTGGACGCACATAATTTGGTCCAGTTGGCTTAACAATACAATTATGTTATCATCACTCTCTCAGGGGTGATAGTCCAAAGTCATCTACAAAATCTGGAGGCCTTATATCTTGTACAGTGGTTGCATGTCATTGGCTGATGATAGTGCAAATCAGCTGTGTTGGCTTCAATTAGTATTTCAGTAGCATAGATAGGTTAAGAGGCAATAACCTGCTAATCAGAAACATGTTAAAAGGCAAACATGCTGGATGTGTGGAACCATTCTGTATGAGACTTTCTGCATACAGAACACATGTTTGCAAAAACTTAAATATCACCACATATCAACACAGGAGTTTTGCAGTCCAGGAGGTATGTAACCGTTTTGTTTACAACAGGCTGCAGATGTGTGAATATACTTACAGGGAATAGAGATTGCAGCATTAAGTCTTTCTTACAACTGTGATAATGACATATCATTGATATCCATATGTGTTACACCTACAGAGGATGTACAATACATCAAGGGTGGAATGCTTTTTGTCAATGTGCCACACTGGCCCCTTGGGACTACCCCTTTATAGTGATTGTAATAGCACATGCCTATTTGTTTGGCACTGTTGTTTTCACATATTATCTGGGGGCATTGCCCCTAGGGGACACACTACAATAGACTCCAGTGTTGGGTGTATGATCATACAACAGTATCTGTCATGGTACACATGGGAATAGCTGACTATCACTAGTATCTTAGTTGTATTCACACACTTAGTATATTAGCACAATGTGGAATATGACATGTATGATCAATCAGTAGATACTGTCAATCATTCTGTTCTTGCTGTATCTCTACATAGTGTACTTCTACGTATGTAATCCTGTCATTTGTTCTCATTCTATTGTCTTTCAGGGCACATGTACCCAAGATGCTGTGCACCTTTAACAGATGCGGGGAGTGAGATTATACTTGAAGGTCTCCAGCCACACCATGTTTTCCTACTGTCCAGGTGCAGGCAAAACAGGGAACAGTGGGCAGAATTGTGGGCTGACCTTGTCCTTGATGTGAATGCTACAGGTCATCAGAGCAGGACATAAGAGCAGGTTTGACACAGTGCAACAGACATGATCAATGCTGTACACAAAAAAGCAGCAGATGTAGCCAGAGATCGTGCTGTCACTGGTGGAGGGCCTGCAGCAGAACAACCACTCTCAGCCACTGAGGAACTTCTGGTGAATCTAGGCACACACGACAGCTCCCAGGCATCCATCACACTGTATATCATGGATGTGGGTGCCACAGTTTCCATGGCAGAGGAGAATACAGGTAAGCTTAGTTTGATCACCATTGCAATACTGTAGTAGTCAGTGTGTCAGAGTGTACATACTGTTACATGGGTGCCAGGCCTATATTCTTTGGAAGGGGAGGGTTTAACTGCAGTTTGACTCTCCTGCTCAGATGTTGACTGATGCAATAACTAACATAGTAGCTACTATAAATGTGAGATATATGGATGTATTACCTTGGTGTGGTGCTACATGCAGTGGTACTGACATTACCTCTCCCTGTACTTTGTACAGGTCCATCAGGTATCACAAAAGGCTATGGTCCTGCTCCTGGTAAGCACAACAGTATTTTGTTATAGATGTACAGAAAGGCCTCACTGAGACCAATGACTGGTGTTAGAACCATGGCCTTAAGCTCACTGCTAAAAAATATGTCATCATCCCCTTTGGGAAAAACCAGGCTCCCATGAATTACCACATCGATGGTAGTCCACTGAACACAGAAGACGTCATAAGAGGTCTAGGAACACAGGTTGACAGCAACCTTTCTTTTGACCACCACATTGCCACTGTGGTCAGAAAGTCCTTCTATGTGGCACATCTCATTACTAAAGGTTTTGCATCCAGGAAGAAAGAGGTCATTGTCTCCCTCTACTCTTCCCTCATTAGGCCAATCATCGAGTACAATGCCCCATTTGGCATGTACCTCACTAGATACCTACAACAACTGGAGAGGCCATAAAAATACCTCACAAAGAGGATCTTAGGCCTTAAACACTTGTCCTATATGGACAGACTCAAAAAACTCCAACTATTCTCTGTCTCATATTGCTTACTTAGCGGCAATCTCTGCTTGACTTACAAAGCCATGTCTGACCCAGCTCTGTTAGAAATGCTACATATAAAGAAATCCCAATCCCTCTGCACTACACACTACAGAGACTTCAACCTCATTACCACAATCCACAGAAAAAGCTGGAGGGACAGGTTCATAACCCAGAGACTGCCCATGCTATGGAATAGACTTCCCATACATGTCAAGCGGAACGCCTCACTGGCCCTCTTCAAGAGAAATCTTGATGAGTGGATGGAAAATAGAAAATTCACCCCGGGGATCACTCCAGTGGCTCTACTTGACAGAGGCACTGGGAACTAAGGTCGGGTGGCACAATGCCAGGATAATCCTATGGGCTAGGCTTAGAAAGGCTGCAGGGCCATTAGCCTAGTACACACCTATGAACCTATGTATGTAGGTTTACAGCAATGTATTCCCTAAAGTGTCATCCCAGGCTTGATGCCTGGAATGCTGTACTATTGACTTGATTGTCAACTGCGCAGATATTTTATGACTGTACACGTTACAGTCATACATATGTCTTGTAGGTGTCACCATATTGATAGATGTGACAGTATTGTCAGGACATTGCAGTTTGCCATATGCGTCAACTGTGCAGAGTCTTCACAAATGTCAACAATGCACCTCCTTTGAGCTGATGAGATTGCTGAGTAAAGAGCTTTTATTTACAAGTAACTACAGCAGTTTGCAGGAATAGTAATGTCCTCTTGTCCTGCTATATTGAGGTTGGGGTTTCAACAGGTCTGTAGTAGTGCCAACAGTGTATGACCTGTACATTGATGGCAACATTGTACTGCAGAGCATAATAGTGCAGGTATTAATGTACTGCTTTTTCCTCTCATCACAGGTGATCGGGGGGGGGGGGTTGGTCACTGTCCCCTACACAACCTGATATCAGTGTCTCTTCAAACTCTGATGATGATAGTGGCCACAGTGAGACACAGATGGGGTTTTCATGGGCTGACTATGTCTCAGAGGTTGACATCCCTCCTCTGCCATCATTGTCACTGCACACAGTCAGTATGCCTACACATACCCAGTCCCCAGAAGCCTCAGATATTGGACAGTTAAAGGGAGCGGACATTGAATAGGAAAGTGTGGCAACTATGGCTCCAGTGAGTGTAGACACTGGCCATAGCCAGAGAGCTGGCATGGTTCCACACAGGCAGATTGATAGGGGTGCTCATAGGAGGCCTGCTGTCTTTCCATCACCTGTTGCAGGTGTCATATCATGGTTCACTCGATGTATGTTTCAGGCCATCATGGAGGCACAGGCATATTCTGAAAGGAACTCCAGATGTATGCTCAGGATTATGGATGCAGTACAGTCTGACATCCATGACTGCCTACACCTCATTGGTGACACCTTGGATCAGTTCACTGATGCAGTGGACAGAAGGTGAGCTGAGACAGTGTCTGTCTTAGAATGCACAGTGTCTGTGCTGGAACATGGGATTGGAGTTGAGTGTCAGCCTCGTAGACATAGGTCAGAAACCCCATCTGCTGAGAGTCCATGTAGCAGTGCCCAATCATGCTCTTGGAGTGGCAGTACAGCCAGTGCTACAGAGAGGAGTGTGCTGTCCACACCAAGACATGGCAGGCCATGGGCTC
Organism: Protopterus annectens; assembly: GCF_019279795.1. NCBI lineage: Eukaryota > Metazoa > Chordata > Ceratodontiformes > Protopteridae > Protopterus > Protopterus annectens. Next base: position 1,395,767,807 of record NC_056728.1, read on the forward strand.
ATGGTCCTGGGCATTATTTCTGTGGAGGACAAAGTCCCAGCAGACAGGAGTCACTGTCAGGTGCTATCACAGTTTCTGACCTTGGGGATCGAGGTGCCAGTGCAACTCCTGGCAGAACCAGTTCCTGTGTTTGGGGATTGAGACAGTGAACTGTCAGCTCTACAATGCATGGTTCAAAGTTGACCAACATACACACATGTAGGGCTAGCACTGAGTTTGATTGTGTAAACGCACACACCCACACAGCACTGTCAAATGCAGGTCACCTACAGACACACACAGCACAATTCCTTGGTCCATCTTGCCTGCTTCCCTTCCTGACTCACATACATGCTGTCAACATTTTGGGTCAGCCTAGGCCTCCTGCACCCCCACACAACACCCTGTACAAGTGATGATACCTGTGCCACATCCCTGTCATCCTCATCATCAATGCAGGGAAATGAAGCTATGTGTCTGATGCACAGGGTAACTATATAAATTAACATATTCTTGTGTAATGCATTGTTTTGCCATGCCACTCATAGAGGTTACTGACAGATACTATATGCTGACATTTCTGAGTAAGCCAGATAATTTTGTGCACCTTATGTTGTTTGATGTTGTAATGGCTGTATACTTACACAATGAAATGTGTGTCATGGACCTGTTTCTGTTTCAGGATTCTGTTGGGGACACCATGCATACACAGCAGCAATAAAGCTGTAGACATCTCAGCACAGGATAGGATTTCATCCAGAATAAATGTGTCCTCAGCAAATTACAGCACTATAGGTGCATGGCTCCATAAGTTCATATGTGTGTAACAGGTTAACAAGGACAATGGTGTCATTCAGCATACTCAGGCATCCCTAATCTATGAAAAGGTCTGATACCCTTGATAAGTGTCACCAGAGTTGTGCGATTTAACACATCTACAAGCTGTGGTGCTGGGGATGACCCATCTACACATTTCCAGTACAGACATTTGTCAGACAACAGATATGACTCTGTTCTGCATCCCATGGTGTGACCTAACATGATGTGTGTCACAGCAGATGTGTGTTTCACATGCATTGGAGGCCTGTTACATATAGGGTGCACTGTCTGTGTTATATACCTGTCTCTCCAGCATGTACTATGTATACCACAGTAACAGTGCAGGTGTGTAGGATGGTAAGACATGTATTAGTCCTGTCATGAATGAGCTGGACATACACAGTGGGATCTGACACCTCCCTGTATGGCAGCCATACACATCCCCTACAGAGCATTTATGAGGCAGACTACACATGCACGATGTTGACACAGACTCCTTAGGAGATGTTATATGCAATGTGTATTGCTGTATCATGGAACCTGTGTGTCTGCTACAGTTTTGAAATATGCCTGTAGTGACATAGCAAGGGTGCTATTGTACACAAAAATAGTTGTGAGGAGTGCCACATTCAGTATGGCAATGACAGTCTGGGTGTTACATCACAGACCTGTCTGTTTAGGTTGCACAATATTGAATGCATCCTCATATCTCACTGCCCACTGAAAGGCAAAGGCTACATTTCTCTCTGTGTCCATAAGTCCATGAGTAATGGATCAACTGTGTTTGGTGTGTGGACACTACTATACTTCCCAGGGGTGGATGACTTTCCAAAGAATAGTACTGTGCAGTCATTAGCATTTAGTATTTTCCAGTAACTCAGACAGCAACTGAAAGTGTGTCACAGGCCATCCTGGGTAACTTTTGCTTCTGTGTGGGATTCATTGACAGCTCCTGATATACAGATATCACCTGCCAATGTAACCAGTCAGAAGGCAGTGATGGTGGCTGTGACTGCAGAGAGGGAATGGGTAGAAAGGGTACACCAACAATGATGTCTGGGGAAATCCACTGGTGACTGGCGTCATTGCATTGTAGGTCTCCCAATGCTATCTTCTCAGATTATGACTGTCAGACACTTGCCTACCCACCAACTGACATAGCACTCTGTAGATAACCTACCCAGTTTTTAACAAGGTCTGCTGGTATAATATTGTCAAACACATTGTCAGGCCATAGTGAGTAATATTCCTGTAATCCATTATATAGTGTTAACACTCATCCATTTAGAGTGGGTAAGCATGATGTGGCCTTGAGCATAACAAACAGTGTGTGGTATAGTGCTAGCAGGTGTACAACAGTGTTACTGCTCGTATCCATGCTAACTCCTTTCATGGAATTTCATGTCACATGACTTAGAGATATGGGAACACTGCTTGGCACTACATGCTAGCTGTCCTTTGTGCAAGTAAGTATTGCAGTTGCTTCCAGCATGTTCCAAGAAGAAAGTCATCCAAGGTGTGTGTACAGAGTGCAGACAAACACATTAGGGAACTGTAATATGTATACCCTTTGTAGGTAAGGTGGGTGTTTTACACAGGTATTCTGCAGTTGGATACTACCCAAGCGGTGTGTACTGGAAGGGCATAATTACTTTGTGAAGACTGTGGAAAGCAGGCGAGTCCAGAGAATTGCCGGTGCCTAGCAACTACTAATGCTCATGTCAACAGCACTGCTCTCACATGGGATACCATGCTCTGATAAGTTTTCTGTCATCACATGGAAAACGGTACTACAAAGCCCATGATGACGAGCAGGACACTGCCTGTTTGTTCATCCACATAGCTGTTCCATATCAAGAAAGGCTCTGGAGGCTTTACATACCCTTTTCCAAGTAGATGCCTTGATTAATTACCTGGGCAATCAGTTGGCTTTTGCATGTGTTATTCTGTCTGCTCCAGGGTTGGTGATACGTCACTAGGGAACTGACAAGAGGGGGATTAGTAGCACTGCTGTAGCACTACAGTATAATGTACAATGTCCAGTCTTGCTGTAAGAATTAGCACACTGATGTTGCTCTATTGTAGGTGACACTTTCATAGCACTTCATTCATCTTGCCCTTCAACAGATTGCTGGTACATATCTGCATGATATGGCTGTGATATCTATTGCAGTGGACTGGCCACCTTTGGCCAATGTGTGTCCTAGGCATGTCATACTGTACAGTTATGTACCTGTCACACGTCTGTGATCCCACATCATGTCACACAACAACTAGTGTGCTGTCTAGTTGCTTGACAGGCATTGTATGCTTGCAAGACCAATGTAATGTCAGCAAAGTTGAACTAGTCCTCTTTGCATGCACGGACATTCACATCTTCACTGCAAGGTGTGCTTACAAACACTGTATATCAGGCTGTCAACCCCAAGGGTGTGGCAGCATGACCCTATCTTTGTAGGACCTGCTGAGGTGTTGGGAGTGTCCCCACCCCTCTACTCCTATGACACAAACACAACATGAGACAGATGTGACTGCATTTCAAACCTTGCTGCCATGGTGTCTCCAACAGCAGTCATTACATATGGCAATGAGCATTATGTCAACATGCACAGCTCATATCCTGCACCACCTGTACCCACATCACACACCTGCATGTGTGCAGCTCCTTACCAGACACATTGCCAGACACCTCAGAACATCCTGCCTCTGGAGTGCACAGCACTCATTATACTGCATCCACCACTCTCACATTGGTCAATAACCCAAGGTAAAACACAAAATCGCATGTCTTAGTCAGAGGTGATTACATTGTAAGACACATTGATGTCTGTGTCAAGTGGCTACGTATCAGGCAGATCACAGATAGCTGTCTGTAGATTGACAAAATAGGCCTTACCACACATTGCCACAAATCAAGGGATATCAGTTAACATAATGTTGACATCATAATTCCTGCAGGTGTGTACAACTAGGGACATATGTCACCAGCCTGTATGCAATCACGTGACTGTGCTTAGCCAGTTTGTGTCTCTCGTGGGTATATGCATACCTTTTGGCTGCAGATGACACTCACCTGGGATGATGGCTCCATACAGACAGAAATCGATGGAAGTCAAGAATTACCTTAGTGTGTGGTGCATTTTCAGGGGATCTGTTACATGTCTGCCTGGGATGCCTCACTCAACAGACATCACTGCTTCATCATTGATGGTGCTCATCTCTCACGCCTGAGATTTGGAATAATGGCCATGGCTACTGATACCCCCACAATGCATCTTAGATACACTGTTCAGGGAAAAGTTGGCAATGAGAACACCATCTTTATACCACATCGTGGTTATGCTGCTACACAGAGGGTATAGCAACACTGAAGCCCACTCTGTCGAATTTGTCCCCACCATGGATTACGCAGATGTGTGAAGTCAAGGACATCTGGTTCAAGGCTGTGGACAGCACCACAGCCATACCAGACTACATGACCATCCACATCTTTACACCTCAAAATGACAGTGTTTAAGTTAATGCAGGTGGTGTATACATACTCATTAAGGATAGATACACATCCAGATTTTGTGAGACACTATGATTTCCTGGAGACAATGCAGGTGCCATTCAGTACTGGAAAGACACATAATCAAGCAATAGCTGGCTACAGGAGCAGCTCCATGTAGCCAGACACCCATTGTGAGTATTTGTATGTAAATGTGTCTATCAAGATAGATCATTACACCATGTTGTGCGGTGGCATTAATTGACCACTAACTGTGTTGCTTAGTCATGCTGCAGCTCATTTGCCCAAAGGTTAGTCTATGTCCTTAGCTACAATGTCCTGGAGCAGTGCCATGAGATCTCTCCAAGGGGAACCTATGTATTGCATCATGTGTCTACCAATATGGATGACCACTGCATCCTCCCATGTGAGGTCCTCCCTGATGGGATGTGACCACAGATTAGTATCATTAGAACTACCAGCACTAACCCTCCTTGCAGACAATGCAGATATATATTTCAACAAAGCCATTTATTACCACCTGTGGGATGGTTTGCATAGCTTGACTGCATGTCCCCCCTCTGATGGGATGGCAAGTATGCAGAGCTGTACACCAATGCATTATATGCAGCACCATTACAACTGCATGAACTCAGCTGTACCTGACAGGAGGAACACATGTTCCTCATGGCGCAGCAGACCTGCCTGATGGACAACTGCCATTATCAGCTTGTACAATAGGAGGTGGAAACATATTCCTTAGCTACAGCAGCCACATGATGTTGCAGCCACTCACACAAAGCAAAACCAACAACATACAGTGTAGATACATGTGTGACATCAAAGGACAGGCTCAGATTTTTGGTGAACTCATACTTAATGATGCCACATAGAATGGGTTTGTAACCATAGCTAACCTGTAGTCCCACATGTTCTGCATCAACATCACTCCCCTGCCCCCACCACAGGTGAAACATGACATTCCTACAACCTATCCCATAACTTCCATATCTGCAGAGCATGTCATAAATGGCCTCTGTATGGAAGATACACAGCATCTATTGAACATGCTAACATCCCAGGCTGCATCCTACATGGGCTTTACCGGAAAGGCTCACCCAAACTCTACTACAGTTTGCTGTGAGGGAAAGGTTAGTTTGCTTTTTATTTGTTGTATTTTGTACTACTTTATTGCCTTTTTTATTTTGTATACTATGACTTGTTTTCTTTACACTGTTTTATTTGTATTCTTCTTTTAATTGCATATTAAAACTTGAAAAGAGACCACAGCTCTGTCTCTGGTGAGTCAGACAGAAGTTTTTTTCCCACTCACCCCCCCCCACCCAGTAACTGTTGTGTTCTTAAACACCACTGTCTTTCTAGTTGCCTGCCCCTTATGTTAATTTGACCATATATCTCATTTCCTCTCTGCTTTTATTGGCTGGTGTGAGTAAGCACAAAATTATCATTTTGTGAAATCACTCCCTTCAACTATTTAAATTTATTGGCCATCCTACTATATTCCTTAGTATCAGAATACAAAAGTGACCACTCCCTTTCAATCGATCTGGCTGTTTTAAAAGTAGTGACTCTCCACTAAAACGTAACTTTTTAGACAGGTAAAACTTCAGTTACCTACTTTCACATTTAACTCCTCTGGTACACCGCAGTGTTTAGGATAAACCATTTTTTTTTCATCTTACCTTTAAGCATCTATTGCAAGACCACCAGTTACTGGAGAGCCCACATTCTGCCTCTCATTAGTCATCTTGGGATTAGTGATTCTATTTTCTTCTGGTGAGAGAAGGAGTCCATTTATATTATTTCCTGGAGACTATTCATCACAAGAAAGCTTAATAACTGCTTTATATGTGACAGCTTGGAATCTGTGCTTATATTCTGATTGTGGTGAGAGTAGAAGCAGAATGCATTGATTCTGACTCTTTCTGGTTGGAGAGTGAGTGTCTGTGCTTAACGTACCTGATTGGTCTGGTTGCTATTCAAGGCATCTACCAGAAAAAGGCTACAAGCCTGCAGACCCTTGCATCATCTGGGACAAGACTGTGGATCACCAAACAGGCTGTGGCCTGCTTCTCTTCTTGGGATTGGTGCTAACATTTTGCTTCTGGTGAGAGAAGAAGCAAAGGAGTACTGCATACCAACAGAGTAAAGATGTTAGCCAGGCAGTAGCCATTCATGTGACTCCCCTCTTTTCATCATTCTTGAAAAGCTAATTTTTTATTTTTCAGTAAGTACTGCTTGATTTCTTTCTAACTTCAGAATATCTGCCTAAATACTTCATCCTTAAATTTTCAGGGTCTACATATTAGTTTCCCCTCAAGTGCTTGGCAGTGCTCTGTACAGACTCCGACACCTCGAGTGACATTTTTCCTGTAAAAGAACTACATAAAGAAACAGCTCTAGTACTTATTAATAATGACCATCCCTCATGGCATGCCTAAAGGTCAGTTCCCTGTGCTTTCTCCTATTAACCTGGTGAACTTGGGCATTCTGAGACAATGTAGCAACTGCCTCATGTACACAGACAACCCTTTCCTCTTACCTCCCAACACTCAGACTTGTGAGAGATGCACTTATATATCCAAATTGGAAGCCATGCACTCTCAAGCCAAGACCAGAATAGCTGGTCAAGAGGAGGTCAACACCTGCACCACACCACATGCAACACATAGCCCTCCAGAACACCCACCATCACAGCTCTCACATAAAAACACAAACCATACACCCACCTTCATGGAGGCAATATACCCAAACAGCAGAGACCTCCAAGGTAGAAACACATTCAACCACCACAACACCGCACAAACCAGAAGACACATAGCTCACCTACACAGTGTGCTCCTCAACCTAAGCTCCTAAGGCAAAACAGCTTGCCCAATATACTAGTCACAGGTGACTTGATAATGAGGCACACTGATGTCCTACTCACTAGATTGAATAAGGAGAAGGTAACAGTCAGCTGTCTATCAGGTGCCAGAATCCGACACATAACACATGCACTCAAGTCGTGCCACAACAAGAACAAGTATGACTCTGTCACTGTCCATGTGGGTGTGAATGATCTAAGATGCACCTCCCTGGACTACATGAAAAGAGACACGGAGGAGCTCTCGGATTATGTGGCCCAGGCAAGTATGACCCTAGCCCTTTTGGCCCCAGAACATGGACTGAAGCCCCAAAGGTGGTGGTGTCTCCATATTCATAAAGGATATTCACACCTCCAGACTAGTAGCCCAGCATAACACATCTGAAATACTTCAGGTGCAACTAACATTGAGTAAGATGGCAATTCAGGTCATAGCCTGCTATAGGTCCCCAACCATGTCCCAAGACTCTCAATCCACATTCCTAAGCACCCTGGAAACTATTAGGGTCCAACCCAACACTCTCATACTAGGTGACTTCAACTACCCCTCCGTCAACTGGGAAAACTACTCATGCACCGATACACTGGCCCAACACCTCCTGGAATTCATCAATTCCAGTGCCTTGGACTAGCTCATTATTACCCCCACTAGAGGATCCTGGTTATTACTAACATGGGCAACCATTGCTCTACACCAATAGTCATTTCCTCCCTGGTTAGATCCGGCCACAAACTAATCACCGTGGAAATCCACATCTCACCCACACTCTTTGCAAAGGTAACCACCATGAAAAACGTCTCCAAAGCTGACATTGGGCTCATAAAAACAGAGTTGGCTAACTTCACAGTATCCATGTCAATGGAAAATAGATGCATGACTGCCAAATCATATACGATTATGATCGAGTACGAACGAGTACATAAATGCATGGAACTAGCCATACCCAACAGAACCAATATGCTTTCCTCCAAAAAAGGAAGCCAATCTGGTGGTCCCCTGCTATTAATAAACTCTGCAATAGAAGGAAGAAACTGTTGCAGAAAAAGGTGAAGTCCTAAGACTGGAAAAACTCCCTTATTAGCCTCAAAAAAGTTGAGATCCCTCATCAAACCTCTAAAGCCAGCTATGAAGCCAGAATTGCAGCAGACACTAAAAACAACCACAAAGCCTTCAATAGTTACATCAAGAATTTCCATGGCAATACCCAGGTTTGCTCTGAGTTACTGCACAATGGTACCTCCTATACATAGCCAACAGATATTGCCAACATACTGGCTGACAGATTTAGTGCCAACTTTACCACTGTCTCCCCCACAAAGGACAAATCACAATACTGGAGGAATGCCAGGCACCCAGCATTACTGCAGCACAGGTTAAAGCTGCATTGTCCAAGGCCAAGAATACAGCTTCCATGGGACCCGATGATATCCCTGGATCTGTTCTGCATGAACTACAAAGTGAACTGGCACCACATCTGTGTGCCCTGTTCAATCACAGCCTCACCTCAGGCTTTGTCCCTACCAAATGGCACACTGCTACAGTCATCCCTCTCCATAAAGGGAAAGTGACTACAGACTCTGGGAATTATTGCCCCATTAGCCTGATGAGTCTGATATGTAAGGCTATGGAGTGCATCATCATGGACCTAATTAACAAGGATATAAGGAATCTCCAAACTGATCCCACGCAGTTTGGTTTTGTGAAAGGTAGATCATGCCTGCTCAACCTGGTTGACTTCTTTGAGTCAGTCACCAGAGCTATGGATAAGGGCAAGGCAGTTCATACAGCCTACCTCGATCTGGCCAAGGCCTTTGATACCATTCCCCACTCAGGAATTATTGATAAACTCACCAAACTAGGCATCAACCCCTATATCACTAGGTGGGTTGCAAATTGGCTCACAGATAGAACCCACAGTGTGAAAGTAGTGGACTACAAGTCAGACTGCCAACCAGTCATGAGTGGAGTCCCACAGGGATCGGTCTTGGGTCTTTTCCCATTTGGTATCTACTTCTTAGAAGTCCAGACCACAATGGAGGGACTCTGGCTGACCAATTTCACAGACAACTGCAAGCTGGGAGGCATTATTAACTCCCCAAGTGATGAAGACATCCTACAGAAATTCCTCACCTAGACCAATGACTGGTGTAAAAACCATGGCCTTAAGCTTGATGCCAAAAAATGCGTTGTCATTCCCTTTGGGAAAAACTCAGTTCCCACTAATTACCACATCGATGGGAGCCCAATGAACACTGAAGGCATTATAAGAGATCTGGGGACACAGGTTGACAGCAACCTCTCCTTCGACCACCACATTGCCACTGTGGTCAGAAAGTCCTTCTATGTGGCACACCTCATTACCAATGGTTTTGCATCCAGGAAGAAAGAGGTCATCATCTCTCTCTACTCTTCCCTCATTAGGCCAATCATTGTGTATAATGCCCATTTGGCATGTACCTCACTAGACACATGTAACAGCTGGAAAGGCCACAAAAGTACATCATGGAGAGGATCCTAGGCCTTAAACACATGTCCTACATGGACAGACTCAAAAAACTCCAGCTATTCTCTGTCTCATATTGTCTACTAAGAGGCGATCTCTGCTTGACTTACAAAGCCATGTCTGACCCAGCTCTGTTAGAAATGCTACATCTAAAGAAATCCCAATATCTCCACACCACATGCTCCAGAGACCTCAACCTCATTACCACAATCAACAGAACATGCAGGAGGGACAGGTTCATAACCCGGAGACTGCCCATGTTCTGGAGTAGACTACCCATACATGTCAAGTAGAACACTTCACTGGCCCTCTTCAAGATAAAACTTGATGAGTGGATGGGAAATAGAAAGTTCACCCCAGGGATCACTCCAGGGCTCTACTTGATAGGGGCACTGGGAACTAACATTAGGTGGCACAATGCCAGTGCACTTCTATGGGGTAGGCTCCAGGGCCATTAGCCTAGCACGCACCTATGAACCTATGTGTCATGGATTACTAACACCATTGGGAACACCTTGCAATCATACTAAAACCACTGGCTGAACCCCAGCAGACTGGATATCAGCAGCTGTTATACCCTTATACAGAGGTGGTGCATGCACTGACACCAGAACTATAGACATCTTTGCCTGAGTATCCCTACCTGTATGGCCATAGGGGAAATCATCATGGAGCTGATCAGCACACACATGTATGTGATCTACACACAGTTGACTGTACACAGTTTGGATGTCTGAAAGGGGAATCATGACTGTTAAACATGGTGGACATTTATGAGGCAGTCATCAAGGACCTGGATGAGGGGACATCAGGGCATACAACTCCTTGGACTGAGCCAAGCTATCTGACTATATCCCTCACTCAGGCATCATTTACAAAGCAGCTACATAGGCGTCCATGGTACTATTATTATAGGGGTCACTTAGTGGCCAACTGATGGCACATATACTCAACATAGGGTCATCCACCTCCAATAGCTGATCTGTAAGCAGCAGTGTTCAACAGGCTGAGTCCTATGTACTCTACTGCTTGGAATCCATTTAATTACAATACAAGTGAACACTGACTGTCTGTGGCTAACAATTTTGGCTGAAGCCTGCAAATTGTGAGCACTCATGGAGTCTGTGAGTTATGTCAATAGCCTACAAGAAGGTAGTCATGAAGAAATGCCTGTTGACATAGTAATTGCCATAAACTGCATGCAAATATAGCTGTAGTATCATTTATATCACTAACATCTATGTACCTGGTAAGCAGCACATCAGTCGCAACATGTGATGTACATCATACTCAGGGGTGAATGAACTGGGCACACAGACCTGGCCACATAGGTTTACAGCTAATGTGCCTGAGAAAATTATGACTCCCTAGTAGTATGACAGGAATCATGTGTCATAGTTGAGGGAACAATCACCTGTAAATTATATACTCATAACCTTCATGTACTCTTCTGTCAGCATGCAAATGTCTGATTGCAATGGCCATTTGGTAATTGATCTTTCCAAGCAGTACTGGCACTTGTACACAACAGTATGTTCCCTCACAAGGGAACTTCACGTCATCAGCCTGTGTTGAATGGGGATCATCTGAAATGAGTGTTATTGTAGCCTGTGGCATATAGACTACTCAGAGGTGATCTCTGCCTTGCATATGGGGCAATGTGTGACTGTGCTTGATTGTAAATGCGGCATATCTGTAGGTGGCATAGTACATGGATTAATCACTGTAAGGACATTAACCTAGTATGTGATTATGTTAATAATACATGCTGGTGGGAGATATTTGTCTAGCAGACTTTAACTCACCTTTGAAACAGAACCATGGCTAATGGCAAACAGAGCACCTCAGTACACCTCAGCACATGCCATCTGTATGACTGGCTGGGTGATCATTATTTCACCACAGAGCTTTTGCCTGTGTCCCTCTTGGAGTGGGGCAATATGTGCTGATCATGTACATAAGGGTATACAGTTGTCTTTGATTGTGATGGCTATATGGCCATTGTGCTAGTGAGGTTCAAATGTTCTATAGTTCCATAGGGTGATGTAAATTGCTCTAACAGCCACACACACAAACATGGCTACATTGAGGATAGCACCACTTCCAATTATCCATGGCACGGCGCACACATAGTGCAAGTTGACTGTATGTAGAGTAGAACACTTACCTATGTAATGGTACACAGTACAGTTCACAGTACGTGATGCATGCAACACACCTCATGTCTGCTAGTACTGTCCATTTAAGACATATTATGCTTGAGGACATCAGCAGTCCAAGTTGTGGTCAGGCATTTGGAGGGTCATATCACCTGCTAAAACTAAAATTCTGCAAAACCCTACCACTTTGTAAGTCATTGAGGTAATCACATTTGCGCCATATGGACATACACACATGCACCAAGTGGCCTGCAGTGAGATTTGAACCCCTACTTATGTAGTCTTGCATACTGTAGATCACAGTACTTATTACATATGCCACAGCTTAAGTCAGACACTGCACTGGCAGCTAGTAGTCTTAAGGTAGGTGACATCATCAGGCCTTGTAGAAGAGGACAGTTTGGAAGCCAGCAGCAGCTTGCAGGAGAGCACACACACACCAAGTAGCTTGCAGTGAGATAAGAACTCCTACCTATCTAGTTTTGCAAACTACAGATCACAGTACTTACCACATGCGCTATGACTTAAGTCAGTTGCTACCATAACAGCTGGTAGTCTTAAGGGAGATGACATCATCAGGCCTTGAAGAGCAGGGCAGTTTGGAAGCCAGCAACAGCTTACAGGGCCATAAAGTGCATAATCATTACAGTCTGATAACCATTGAAGATTTCTCAGTTGTTTGGCAGAAGGATACAAACACAGTCAGTGGCCTGCACTGAGATTAGAACCCTTACCTTTCCAGTCTTGCACACTATAGATCATAGCACTTATTGAGCACACCACAGCCAATGTCTGTTTCACATGTGATTGCAGGCAAGCTACTTGTGGATTACACAAACTAGGCTTGTGTTGAACAGCATCTGTGGCCTGCAGAGTGATACTGCTTCGTACTGTTATCTGCATCTAGTATTCAAGCAGTGAGATAACTATTATCCTAGCTATGTGTCTACAGTTGCCAGTATGACCATATGTGGCATTTGCACTTTAATACACAAGCCTGTAAGCAGGGACAATGTGCTCTGTCCATGTATCCATAGACAACATTATGCATAACACCATCTGCTCACCTGTTGCTGTCCATGTGGTGACACCCAGCAGACACAGGGGGTCTGAAGGTAAGTGTATTATGTACTGTTGAGCCCTTACTTTGGATCCTCTGAACAACATTATAGATGTGTGACAGAGCAGCTTTACTCACCAGTATTAGGGTATGTAGTACAATACAGACATCCACACACATATTTCTGTATATAACAGGGATGTATATATAAATATAGCTGTGTGTGTGTATGATATGTATATTTGTTATGTAGATAGACTGAGAGACTGAGATGTATGTTTTATACATATACATATATATATATATATATATATATATATATATAGATAGATATACATATACTATGCATGTCAGAGTGATAGTGACAGATGGCTATGTATACATATGCGCATGTATGTATAGACATATATGTGTATATATATATATATATATATATATATATATATATATATATATATATATATATATATATATATAAACAGGTCATTTTGATCAAGGGGCAACAGGATTGTGCTCAGTTTAACTAAGTGTATGGACATGCACAGTGGGACTGTCAATACTTGTAAAGTGACTCTGGGCCTCACCCACCTGCACTCCAATCTGGGTTTTTGTGTGTTACAGGCACTGGCATCTGTTTCTGTTTCTGCAGTACTGCACTTCATTCAAAATGTCCATGGCATTCTCCAGATGCCTGATGTAATTAGTATGTTACAGAGGCTCATAATATTACAACACACACAGACTGACAGTCTGTGACAACACCAACATAATAATACCTCACATGCAAAAGGTGTGGATACCTCCAGATTTGAACCATCAATGGCATCACCTATGCTAACTTCCCTAGTCCACTGAGCCACACAAGCTACCAGCCAAAGAATAGTTATTCATCACACAATCAACAGCATACATATCTACTTTGTTATTCCTGCATTAAGTGAGACATACCATGTGCTCAATTTCTATGTTACTGCCCTGAGTTTGCCTGGACTGCTGATATACCATTGATGACCTACTGTTAAAGCAGTTATATGGGAAAAACTGTTGTGTTGGGTGTGGGGGAATAACAGCACATGATCTGCTGCGATAGACAGTAGTCCAGCTATCATGTGACTCCACTGTTTAACATCTGCCTTACTGATGTAGTGCATATTCCAACTGTGAGGCCTAGCGAATATTAAGGAACACATACTAGTAGACTGGGTAACTGCAGTCCAATATGGATGTTACTTGTGTCCAAATAGCCAACTATATTTACTTACATAAATGCAGCAAATTCACATATACAATAGCATATCATAAAAACCCTTACAAGTAGTGTCTAGGTTAGGGAGTTACCCTGCAAATGCAGCAGTGACAGAACTGTAGTTCAAGGCTGACTCTGTCTGATGCAAGCAGCACACAGCCAATACATGGATAGGTACAGGTTGTATTGGTTACCTGGCATCAATTTTATTATATGTAAGTGAGTAGGAGTAAGGTGTTAGTCCCTAGGGCCCTAGGTTGTCAGCAAATGTGCTATGTGTTGTCTCTTACCTAAAGCCAGGATGTACTGGGCATGCTTACGTCTGCCTACAGGGACATCATCAGGAGGTTTCTCCTCTGAGTCTTCCTGTGACTGTGGCCGGGGTGATCTAGGCAGTAGTGGGGGGCTGTGTATCCCTTCCCTTTGCTGATCCTGTTGCAGATGTTTCCACAGGATCATATTGTGTAGCATAGCGCATACTGTGAACATATATGCACATGTGGCTGGAGAGAACTGCAGGGCTCCACCAGATATATCAACGCACTAGAATTGTAACTTCAGAAGTCAAAACACACACTCTATGATGTTTCTAGTTTGTGAGTGTGCCTCATTAAGCCATTCTTCGGTGGGTGGGTGTGCATTTCTGATGAGTGACATCATCCATGGTTCCAGGGCATAGCCAGCATTCCCCAGTAAATGGCCATGTGTGATATCTCCCCTAGCAAAGTGCCAGATATGGGAGTCATGATAACTGCCAGGGTTGCCAGCACACATATTCATGATAATCCCCTGAGCATTGCACACAACCTGGCAGTTGATGGAGTGGTACCTCTTGCGGTTGATGAAGATGTGTACATGAATGTAATCTATGGCATCCAGTATTTCAGGTTAGTGTGCTACACGGTAGAAGCATTGCATATTGCTGGCCCTCACCTCAGTGGTGAGGGGAAAATAAATGTCCTCACTGGCATGTGGTAGCATTGCATCCAGGAACTGGTGGTGCAGCCTGGATGCTGATGCCTGTGAAACCCCTCATCATGTCCCCAGTTGGTCTTTGGAAAGTACCTGTAGCTAATGTATTAAGGGTTACACATACCTTTGTTTCCACTGGGACCAGTTCCCCTCTGTTGGCTCTGAGTCTGAGTTGAGGGTGGCAGATCTCAGTGTCCACCCTGTAGTGCTGCACAATCTCCAGCTTATGTAGGTCCTGGAAGGTTACCCTTGGCCTGAGTACTCTTCTCCTTCTCTGTCTAGGCCTATTGTCAGCAGCAGCAGCAGCATTGACCTCAGCCTCTAGCACATACAGGTGCAGCAGAACTGCAGCAGCCCCTAGCATTCTCACAGTTACAGTTCCCAAATTTGAAGTCCAATGGTGCAGAGTACTGGAGAATAATCAGAATGTAGGGTGTGTGCATACTTTATAGAGCTCTGCTGTAGGTGCAGTATGTGTGATTGGATAACTATGATGCATTGCACCCGCCTACAATATAATTATTATCATTTAATGGTCCTGTTTTAACTTAAGCAATGGTCAAAACTAATTAAATACATTTTTTTAAAAAGCCTCAGCATGGTGGCGCACCGTGCTAACACGTGCACAGAAGGTAAAGAAAGCTTAGAAGTTAGTGTACACACCCCGCTGTAGGGACATGGTCAGCCAGGTGGTGTGCTGTGCAAACATGTGCACCTAAGATGAAATGAGCTTAGAAGTCCATAGACACACCTCCCCCTTGTGCCAGCTACCTCCTGTGTAAAAAGCCACATGGGTCTAAGCCTACATGAAGGGGATATCTGGACATGATTTCTCCTTTCTGCTATTCAGTACCTCCATCTCATTTGGATAGTTATCCATGCTCACAGCCTGGAAACTACATGCTTCAGAGCCCAACCACGCTAGCAGGAGCACTAGTATATCACTGTAGGGACTCCACGCACAGTCCTGTAATACATTTCTGTCACATACTAATTAATTTGTTTTTTCCATTTTTTTTTTTCTATTAAGCTTGTTTGCACACTGTGGTGCACTGTGCAAACATGGCCAGATTATGAAAAAAAACATATTAATTTAACTTATTTCCTTTAATTTTTCTGATATACAGGATGATAGATTCACTCATATATGTATGTGGTATGACATTTCCCTCCAAATATTATATTTTTACACACCCTTTTGTCTGTCTACACTCCTGTACATGGAATTTTTCCATGTACACCACAAACACTGACATGGGGTCTGAACTGATGCCTATCTGCTTGCTGGATCACTCTACCTGCCTCATTTGCATGACATTTACCTGTTTATGAGGTGATTTGCATGCTATGAAAGTTTCCATTTTGGCGTGTGCTTACTGAATCTAAAAATGTTTGCAGCTGTGTAAGTACTGTAGTGAGATACCTACACATAAACAAAATGTGGAAGCTTTATTAAATTCCCACCATTAGTTTTATTTAACATTTTAACAGATTTCATTTGAATGATATAAACTGCTATCTTTTATGGACAATTCTAGCAGTAGCAAGAAAGAATATAAGTAGAAGATGGAAAAAATCTTTTCCTCCACATTTTCAAGAATTCTTGTCCTCACTGCATGAAATAATACAAAAACAGAGTATCATCAAGAAAAACAGACTATCCCCAAAACCTTATACAAATATTCCATGGACCAAAGTACTTACTCTAACTGACTTTTTTCAAAAAAATGTTTCCTCTTCTAATGATGTAAAATGTTCTTTTTGTTTTTGTTAATTTGATTTTTTTCTTTTTTTTTACATTTAAAAGAAAAAATCAAAAATGTGGAATCTTTGCAGTCTGTACTGAATTATCTCTATATTTTTCTTATTAGGCATGCTTTGTAAATATTATAAATTTATCTTTAAGATATTATAGCTTCCATTTTATCGTAATAATTTATGTTGTTGTTATGCTGTTTTGTTTTTTTCTTGTAATCTTGTTAATTACTTAATAACATTTTTTCAAGCAAAGAAGAGTATCCTTGTTTGGACACATTTGCAAATTGCAGTAGCAATGACTTCCTATGGAAAACAGCGATTGAGATTATATACCTTGTTTTTTTAATTAGGGCTACTAATGCTCAAGGAGTTTCACCATGAGCACATGTAGAGGAGCCCTGTATATAAATGCCCTTTACATTAGCAGAAGGATTTATGCTTCAGTCAACATAATGGAGGTGAATGGTCATGGCCATGGTTTTAAAAGGATTCCAGCCATGGATGCTCACGGGTTTGGTAGGGTGGCTGGAACATTGTCTTATCACAAGTACAGATGCTTTTCTCACAGTGATCTAGTGGGTAACACAATTTTAATTTTGAAAAGAAGTTCTTGGTCAGACCTGTTGGAGTAGCAGTTGTGTTGCTGGCTCAGTGTTTTAGGTTCTGTTGCTTTCTTTGGTGAAAGAAGTTTTTCCTTTGTTCTTCTGAAGATTCCATGGTTTTGGGTGGTGTACATGATAGTATGTCTATGCTATCAACCAGGATTGATTTGTTAATGTAATTAAGAATAATATACCAATATAGAGAAGACTAGAAGTGTACCATAGAGCTGTGGGATATGCTTGGTGTTGGCAGTTCCAAAGCTATACTTATTCCCACATCTGAGGTACTATTGCACAGTACTGGTACTAGCAGCCCCTTTTGTGTCATTTTGTAGAAATTGCTGACTTCATAAAGCCATTTTCTGTTTATTATGATCAGTGAGTCAGCTTGCCTGGCTGAACATTCTGGCAGGCATTCTTTTATAGTTGAGTCACACTCTGGTTAACAAATTTCCCTCAGGTTGTTTTTTCCACTTAAAAAACTGCATTAATTATGTGGGTACTTATCCAAGCAAAATATTTGTGGAACTTACTTGATCATCTAACTAATAATACAAGCACTTGTCTTGTCCCTGTTCCCCTTCTGTTTGTTTTTTTTTAGAGTTACAATATTAGATATTCCTCTCTGCTCTCAGTTTATTGGTGTCACCTGCTGTAATGTTTTACCTTTGCTGCATTTATGAATAAAACGATCACCTACATTAATAGTGTTGCAAGTTTTTTATATCTAATTTTTTGTTGTAAGTTACTTTGCTCCACTTAGTAATTTGTTTTGACTGATACTTTAATTTTATATCGTAGGAAGGCAGCTAAGTCTTAATTAACACAGTTATTTATCTCATTTTGCGGTACTTGTACAGTTTTTCATTACTTTATGACCATTTATTAACCTGTTTTCTCTTGTTTTAGGACTTACATCTCACATTGTACCATACAATGCATACCTGCATTCTCTTATAGCAGTTTTATCAATGCAGGTATTTATATCATTAGCTGTTGGATTTTTTCTCTTTACTTAGGATTACTGGTTTTAATTTACTGTGAACTCTTCATTTTGTATCTATTAACTGCAGGTACCTGCTATATTCCAGGTAGGTTTTAGGTATATAGTAGGCTAATGTCCCCCAAGGCCTTTATAAGCCTAGATGTACAAACCAACCAAATTGCATCCCCTTACAACATGTGCATCTTAATTGGAGGTGGATGTTAGTTATTACCAGTTTCATTAATGCTAGTTAGGTAGCTTTACTGGCTGTAATTGTCTCAGTATATTTAATATGGTGCAGATATATTCCTGCTAGTTTATCTTGGCCATGTTCTTGTATAAGTTTTTTTTTTAGACCCCATGATGGGGATTTCCAGTTTAGGTGGGAGGCTGTCTCTTCCCAAGCGAAGGCACTGCTTGAAAATTTTGCAACAACTGAAGAGCAGACCAATCACATTTTGGTGGCAAGTTGGTACAAGACACCTAATTCTGAGCAAGTCATGGATGGTGGTTTGGAAACATCTTCATCTGAAAAGTGTCCTGGATGCAAAGGTCATAAGAAGGCAGGGGAAGTAGCTCCAGAAGAGGTTGGAGAGATGCTGACACTGGTGGAAAAAACAGCAGCAGTGGAATGTAATGTCTTTGATTCACAGTCAGTAGGAGAAGACTCAGATTTAGGGCAGGCAGCAAATGCTTATCTGGATGATTTCTTAGAGGCATTATCAGAAAGGATACGGCTAAGGTATTTGATTTGTTTATCAAGGAAGGTTTCAGTCAGCACAAGGTCAGTTACTGGGATGATCCAAAACTCTGTAATCCAACCTAGTGAACATCAAAGATTTTATCACAGCTCCCTCTAAATAGTAAGGTCAACAAAGTGACTAATAATTCAGGGAGTTAGACCCTGATCCTGAATTATTAGTCACAAAGAGATTAATAATTCAGGATCAAAGTCTAGCTCCCTTTCAGCTGGTGTTGCTATTATTTCTCATATACTGTCTTCCATAAAGGTTTTAAAAGGGGGAATTTGTGAATCTTTTTTACTTAGTGAACATTGAGGGTATACAGAAACTTCTTGATTCTCAGATGGCAGATAGTAGGGACCTCACAGCAGTCTTAGAGGTTTTGGGGAAAAGGTAGATGGGCCACTACAGAACTTTGAATTGTGATAACTGGGTTGCTGATTTTGTTTGCTTCATCACAATTGTATTAAAGAAACAACTGGATCAGGTGCTTGTCCTGCCGCCATACTTTAGTACTATTAATAATTCCCAAAGTTTTAGAAGAGACCTTTCGTGGTAGTGGTGCAACCAGAAATGTAAAAATTTAAAGATGGTCAACCTTTCCCTTAGGTGGCAAGAGAGACATGCTAATACTTGGTTGGGGGGTGAGGATCAATAAATCCAGGTCCTTGGACATTATCAGTGAAAGAAATCAAAGATTATAGGGCTTACAACAATGTCTCTCTTGTCATTTTATGCATGTGTGTTCTCATTTTGGTAAGAGTCAACCATCTTCTAAGTGTTGGTCTAAAGGCACACATACATTTGACTGGAATCCCCCCCCCATAGATTCAGATTTTGGGGGGGTATTAAAACTAATATGGCAGTTAGGTGGGGCACCTCCTTTCAGGGTCAAAGAGGAGGATCTTTCTTTCAAGCCCCATGTCATAGATAAGCTTGACTCATTCTTAATAAAAGTGGAGATTTTGCATCTATCTCAGCAGACTATTCCAATACCCAGGTTAAAGACGAACTGATTACTGTTTTTTCTTGTGTTTTTTTCCATAAAAGTTGGTTTCTCCTCCGAGTTTAACCTCTGTGCTAACCTTTTTTCTATTTCAGGGAAAGAGGAAGACCTCAAGGAACTCATTAACATTGAGGTTGCAGCTGGCAGTGTAGGACACCACTTTTCATTTCCCCTTTTACATTCTTTCAGGTTTCCCTTGGGATTAGTACCCAAAAAGACACTGGAAATTAGAGGATCATCCATCACCTACCTTTTCTCCAGCATATGTGGTGAATTACAGTATCAGTAAGTCAGATTCTCAAGTGATATATTCTTCCTTGGGGGATGCCATCAACATCATGCACAAGTTCTCCAACCCATGCCTGACAGAGTCGGCCTTTCCACTCATTCCTATTTGACAGGATGACTAGTATTTTCTAGGGATGTGTGTAGATGGGATGTTTTACTTTGACATGACAATGCCTGTGAAGTGTTTAGTGGCCTGCACCATACCTCTCAACTGTACATATTTTTGCAGAATGGCCAGATTTCTGCCTCATATTTTTGGTGTGTTCCCCCTAATATCTGTCCCTTTCTGGCAAATAGCTGAGGATTGAAGTAATGAAATAATGACAAACATTTGAGTTTAAGACTCCACATCCTTTGGAAAATTCATTCTAATGCAAAACCTATTATTCTATCAATTTTCTAAGTTTGTAAGAGCAATATTTAAAATTTCTCCCTATTTGTCTCCTCATCATTATAGGCTTTGTCCTGATTTTTTGCTCCAAGAGGTTGAAAGGTATGGCCTGCACCACCATTGAAATATTTAGTTCCGCTGGACTTGGCGGGAATGAGTTCTGACACAGTTAGCAGTCCATTTCCTGGATGGATTCTTGATCTTCTATAAAAGTACTGATGGGGCTCGAGAATGTGTGGAGATTTTTTTCTCAGTTATGTCAACAGTTCGGGGTTCCTTTGTAAAAGGGCAAACAAGAAGGCACAGAAAAATCCCTAGTCTTCTTGAGTCGCACGGTGAACATTGCTTCAGCCACTTTGAAGCTGCCAGTCTTAAAACTGAACAAGTTATGAGGTCACATTAATAGTTTTTTTGAGAGGTAAGAATATCAGAATTTAGCATAGTATGTAGCTTCTTGGCCTGCTTAAATTTGTATACAGAGCAGTTGCCCAGGCAGGGTTTTCAAACAGGTAGTGGCTAAACTTCTCAAGAGTGGTAGACGTAAGGTCTGAGCCACACAACAGGTGAAGGAGGAACTCTGGTTTGAGCACTTTTTTCTGCCAGATTGCTGGGCATTGCTTATTGTCAGGAGGATTGGGATTCTTCCTTGAAATTGCATCTGTTCACTGCCACAGCAGAGGAGTTGATATGGGGACATATTTTCAGGGCCACCAGTTTGCTTCTTCCTGGTTGGCTTCCTGGTCTCCAGGGATTTTGAAAGATATCACATTTTAGAACTTATGCACATTTGGATAGCTAATATGTTTTGGGAGGATCACCTTTGAGACAGTAGAATAGTGTTCCATTCCTATAATCAAGTGGTAGTGCATGTGCTTTCCAAGAGAACACACAAATCCACCTTTGTACAATCTTTGTTATGTCAGCTCTTCCTTCACAGTTTGAGAACAAATTTGTATTTCAAAATATTGCATATTCCAGTTAGAAACAAACTTATCGCTGATTGTCTTTCTCATTAGCAGATCAGGAGGTTCAGAATATTGATGCCAGAATCCCAGTAGTGGCCCATGGCCATTTCAACTTCTTTGTGGTTGATTGTCGAAGAATAGCAGCTCTACTAGTTTCCTAGTCCTGGTCTCTCAGTGCCATGAATTCTTATGGATTGTCACTTCAGGGCTGTTTTCAATTTTCTGGCAGGATTTTTTCACTTCATATATTTTGGTCTCCATTGTTTATCTGTCATATTTTAGTACCTAGGTATTGGCATAGAGAGGCAATATCTCTGACTTTATTGATCATATAAAATCCTGACTTCCCAATGGAACTGTGTTTGGTTGGTCCAAGGTGTTAGGGTAGGTTATTTATAATTGACAGAAATATACCTTTTACATTTTTGGAAGTTATTTACAAAGTGATGCCAGACTACCTTTCTTATGCCATTCATGCAATTTTTGACACCTGAATACATTGGGGGAGGCATCCGCATTAATGAATTACTTCTCCATCTCATTTGGGGGAGGTTTATATTTTTGAGCATTCAGTACCCATTTGGCTCTGCCATTCTCAAATTGATCAGTCATATAAGGGAAAACTGGCCAAATTGCATTTGTTCCCCTTTAGCCTTTTTATGGTAGATGAAAACTATCCTTAGTCTTTTCACCTCCAACTCTCTGGTAGAGTCTATGACAAACCTATTATATCCAGACCGTTTTGTAAGGTGCTCTTTAGAGCCCTCCATATTCAGAATATCCCAGTTTTGGGTATTATTTCCACTCTTTTATATTACTATAGCTACTATTTAGGAAAGAGAAGGTCAAATCATTGAAATAATTAAAAGGGTGGGACACTGACTGTCCTCCTCCTTTTTGAGATAGGTAAGGTAATTGTTTCAGCATTTCAGTAAATTTCATTTTTTAATGATTAGCTTGAGCTATCATTGGGCAGTTTTACATTACATTAGCATCCATGATGGCAGCTGTCAGACTCATTGGCTTCTACTTGGGCTTAGATCAGTCTTGTGTAGAGCTGGTGGGGAAAAGCTTCTAAGGACTGTGCTGCACTCAGTTTCCACCTGCCCGACATTTGGTAATTCATCAACTTGTTATTCATAATTTGATCTTGCTGCACCTGTGAGGCAATGATATTGGACTTGTCAAAAAAACATTTGCTATCTGAAAATTTTAGAATGGTGTTTTTTAATGCAGAAGTGTTATCCTCATATCATAGTTTGTTGGTTAGCCATAATTTTCAGGCTGATTTGGAGCAACATCTGATGCCGTATTACCGCAGAGTTTACACACATGTTTCTCAACCACAGGATTTACAAATTGGTTAAAGCTTTGATATTTCATGCAATGCATCATCAGGACTTACACAACAAAGGCTTTGTGTGGTTTCAGCCTGGTGGCATCCATTTGTCAGACATTGGTCATGCCTTACTCAATATGATTATTTTCTCTGATGGTTCATAAATTTTTATGACTTGTAAATATTCAAACAAATGTTCATTCATATCTCTGGAACCATAGGAGTTATGAAAGAAGTGATAATGGCAAACTGTTCAGCACAAAGTATTTTTATAGCAGTAGTATTCTTTGGATTCTAGGTCTTAAACCAAATTTTATAAGTCACAGTAAACACAGTAACCATTACATTTCTAATGTAAACAACTTACAATATCTCAGCAATCACTCAAGTTATGCAGCATTTTATTTAGCTAGCTGAGTGTTTTCATTTGAAGCTAAGGAGTTCTGTCTGTGTTACTTGATTGTTGAGATATTTAGAAAAATGTGAAAATTATATATATAAAAATTAATATCATAAAAACAACAGTTAATATATATTTACTTGCACTAGATAGTGGTCAAATATTAACACAGTCAAGTTTGCCATTTTGAAAGCTTTAAGATGAAATTTTTAAAACCTTGTACATAGCATGGTTTTAGAATCATTGATGCAAATATGAACAAGCAATATTTGACACCTAGAGGTGTCAGTAGGAGTTAAGTGCAGATGCACCTGGAGGCAGGAGTTCTACTAGTCAATAATTTATGGAGTGAGAAAGGGGGGACAGGCAGATCTTCCTGGAGGGTTGATGTGGGGTGGAACATTACTGCCTTTTGGTTTCCCCTCTGCTTTCCTGTACTTTGGACCATTTTAAAATTTAGGGGAGTGTGAGTGGTGGTAGATGCCGTGCACCCAGGAGGACAACTGCTGAAATGGTGCTTTGGGGGAAACAGGACATGAGAGGGTGGCTGCTAAGCCACCTGAAAAGACCATTTCTAAATGTGTGCTGTTGATTACTCTGTCATTGCATGAGTTATCATTGTTAAGTGTACAGCACTGGCATGGTCAATAAAAGGTTACAATGGCTATTTGGTGCTGGCCTGTTTGGTTATTAGTAGATCAGGTACAAATTCCCTTCACTTTAGAGGAGGACTTGTACTTTGATTTGTAATATGGAGGGGGCATGGACATAGCCACAGTTTTGAAAGAGGTACTAGATGTGGGTGCTTACAGTTTCAGCAGAGCATCTGGAACATCACGCTCCTGTCCTTCACCTTTTGTAGGCTTTGTGCTGATATGGAGATGAGGATTCCCCCTTTTTGGATTCTCCCCATTTTCCTGTGCTTTGGACCATTTTAAAATATATGGGAATGTATTAGTAGTAGAAGATGTTATGCTATCTATCTATCTATCTATATATATATATATATATATATATATATATATATATATATATATATATATATATGTTCACTTTATAATCCCGAAATCCTGAAATATCAAATTTCAGAATCTCGAGATCATAAAGCCGAAACCTCAAAATCCTGAAACCCCAGAAGTGCGAATTTCAAAATCCCGACTCCTACACTAACCATACACCACACACAAACACATACACACACCTTCCCCCCACATGCAAACACATAAACCTACACTACATACAAGCAGAATCCTGAGATTGCGGAATCTCAAAAGTAGTGAATGGGGATTGCCGTACAGTTTAGAATGGGAACTTTGCCTTTTACTCCACTGTAGTGCGATCTCAGAGTTGATATATTTAAGTTGCGGGGGTGTGGGGGGTGCAGGGGGGCTTGCTCCCCTGTATACAGGTTAGAATAGTTTGCTGGATGTTTTACTTTTTTTTAATGTTCGAGAATCCGCAATCTCAAGTTTCTGACCCTCAGGATTTAGAGTCTCGGGTTTGTGGAATTTTGGTATTCTGTAGCATGGAAAAGAACAAAAATCTTCATTTTTGCAGGGGGAGTAAGCTTCCTGTGCCCCACACAACCCCAGCATATTATATATAATGACTCCAAGATCACACTACAGTGGGGAAAAGGGTAAATTCACTGATCCCCTCTGTACCATGATCTTCATTTAAAAGCTTTGACTTTTCAGAAAGTCGATCATATGGTCTCGACCATATGAGGTTAGACTTTTGTATGAGTCGAGCTACTGAATGGGGCACACATATGTGTATATGTATTTATTTATTATTTATTATTTGTTGACATTTGTTGACTGGGAAAGTCCACTGGGCTTGAGACCCATTTTCAGTGGAGGCCCGGGGTGAAAAGCTCCAAGTTACATGAAAATCATTACATGAATTTGTAAGTATTCAATTATTTATAATGCAAGTGAAATAATACAGAAAACTATCTAAATAGCACATATGTTGTAAAAAGGCACAATACAGTAAAATATTTATCTATATACATGCACATATATGGATAGAGACATACATACCACAAGTATATATCTACAGTCGCATAAAAAGTAAAGGAAGCAACAGACCACGGCTGTAGAGAATGCAAAATAGTTTAACCCACAATGAAGATAGAATGGTGAGCGCTTTCGTGAACCAAGCCACTTCATCAGACATTGTCTGATGAAGTGGCTTGGTCTACGAAAGCGCTCACCATTCTATGTTCATTGTGGATTAAACTATTTTGCATTCTCTACAGCCGTGGTCTGTTGCTTTCTTTACTTTTTATGCATTTGGATTATTTTTTGGAAGTACAGTTTACCAGCATCACCTGTTTTGTACTTTTCATGGTTATATATCTACAGTATATGTTTAGCTAGATAGGTATATGCCATAGATATTGTCATGGTGCAGCCACAAAGGAATAATGGATGGGTGACAATGCACACACTAAGTTTGGGTATTCCTTTAACCAGAGGCACTTGCTTTCAATTATGCTCTGAAAGAGTTTGAAATATGTTGGTTGGAACACTTCAGAGAAGCACATAAGTTAGAGATAAGTGTCTGCAGATAGAATCAAAGACAGCCAATGTTTATGAAAGATGTATTTTGACTGTCTCTTTTAAAAATGTGGTTTGTCAAACATCAGTAAATCTTAGCTATCGATAGACTTAGATCAAAATAAGATCAAAATAAGCTGTTACCCTTCTGTATGCTAGTTATATGTTTAAAAACCTTTATTGTATATATTTTGTGCAACCTTATAGCTGGTTTCATATTTGATTTTACAATGTGAATTGTTTAATATTTTTGTATCTCAAGAAAGAGTTTTATTATTCAGTGTTGGATCTTCATTGCTTGTGGTTTATTTATTAGTGTAAGGGTAGACATATAGACCCAGTTACATCTCAGCTGATGGCTTCCATCTTTTGAAGAGTGGCTCCTTAAAGATTTTGATACCATACAAATATTGAATGACTGCTTTATTTTAAGAGTAAGCAGTAACTATGTTTTGGTTATACTACAGGAGACTATCTGATGGCAGAAATAGAGTAAAGTCAGGGAAAGGGTATTGCTGCTGGAGAAGTATCATTAAAACCTCCTGGAATATATTGTGCATGTGTGCACTGTGTACTTGTGTGAAAGTGTGTGTGTGTGTGTGTGTGTGTGTGTGTGTGTGTGTGTGTGTGTGTGTGTGTGTGTGTGTGTGTGTGTGTATGTGTGTATGTGCTTGTGTGCAAAATAATCTGGGATGTTTTAATTGCTGTATGTAAAATTGCACTGAGAATCACTCAAATTTCAGGGGAGTCAGTGACCATAACTGTGATCTGCAGATGGAAAATGTAAATTTTATCTGAGCATGACAGGTGTTATGGTCAGCTACTGCAAATTACCAGGGGAACCTCATAATATGAGGAAAAAATATGGGATGAGCCTTTGTGTGCCTGGTCAGCCATGCTACCTTGTGATCTTTGTTTTATTGCTTCCTTCCTAAACCCACTATTCCTATCTTTGTGATATCAGGTTGTGACGCTTTATTAGCTCTATGCCAGTTGTGTTAATTAACTATGAATAATAATTCTTTCAAGCCTTTGGCTGGGCAGATGCAAGTCATCTGGGATAGACTACTCAGCAAAGAGCTAGAGTTTGTAAAACTGAGTGTTTGCCCAGGCATAGACAGATACTGCTTTTAGTGCTGTCTGCATCCAAACTGTAGTCTGGATGATGGTCATGGAGAAAGGCTTTTGTTTATTTAAAATGGGGCTTCTTATTCCACAGTCTAATGGTGGTGGTAATGGAGTTTATGGAGTACTTCTGCAGTTTGGTGGATAGCTTATATTTTAACACTTCGAGGGCAATACACTGTCATTAGGTACTTGCCTCCTCCTTAAGCATGCCCACCAGTATCTGCTTTCTGCCTAATTTACCTTTGGAGCCTCATATCTGGCAACATTTTTCTGATAAAGCCATAAAAATGCATTGAAGTAGAATGCGTGTAGGTTATGTGCTGTGATTAAACTGACAGTGTACTATTAATATTCATGAACCTGGCATATTTTTCAAGAAATAACCTGATGTTATTAAATCTTATTTAGCCTTCTATAACTATAATTTTAATCTGAAGAAGAAAGTTGTTTTACTACTTCACTGTCCATTCCACCATTTCATTTCTTAGAAGGGATATTGAAGAGTGTCCTTCACATTTTATTACCTAGGTTGCAGATCAGTGAAAAATATTCTGTTTCAATGAGTGATTATTTCAGCAGACTCCAAAGCAAGTTAATGTTATCCATTTGAGATGGCAAGCACTCTCATTTCACTCCTGTGTAGAATTTGCATAATTAAAATGAAGTTACCCACATAATAGTGTACTGCTGGTAATATTTCCAGTTAAAAGTTGATGCTAGAGATCACTTTACTTAATTTCATAATCAAGATTTTCTTTTATAAGGACAAGAGGCCAGATATCTCCAAGATGCTTCTGAGTCACCTTTTGGCCTTATTAGAGTATGCTGTTATCCAAAACTGTTGTGACAGAACAGAGTTTACTTCTGATTTGTCTCAGGTGAATTATAATTACAAAATTGTGTTGCACTGAAGGAATTGCTTCTTTATAGTTGAATATTAAGAATGACATTCCTTATGTCACATGACTTAGAAAAAATGGATTCTCACTCATTCTGTGAAATTCAGTATGGCCTACCACCATTTACACAAAGTATAAACTAAAGACAAGAAGAGAATTTTCAAAAACTGTATTAGACTTCACATGTCATGCCATGGAGAAAATGGAAGTCCATACAGAATGGAATGGCTAATACCATCTATAGAGACCTTTGAGAAGGAAAAGCAAAACAAATCAGTAAGAGGGTGAATTTTAATTGGTGTATGAAGGAAGTAGAAAGCTTAGATAAAAAAGACTGGGCAGAGATATGTGGAGCAATAAATAGACTTAACGTCCAGAGTCAATAAAGCCTACATGTTCTGTTTGCACCGTGTGCTCATCGCAGTGCGATGTGCATATGGTAATGTGCTGTTTTAGATTCAGTAAGCAGCTCTATGTGCAAACAAGGTAAACACTGTGGCATGCTAATTACAACATAAGGAGCTGAGCTGTATGCTAATCAACCAATCTAAGATGAAGGAGCTATTCAACAAGCTATAAAGCAACCATGTAGATTCAGTGTGGTTTTCCCTGCAAATTCCAAAACCTATTGGAATGCAGCCATGGAAAGAGTCCAAACAGAAACAATGTTTGGGCTGCTGTTGATTTAATTCATGTGTATGTGCAATAGGCTGAGTCTATGCTGCTGTTGCTAAAAGACCACATCAAGAAGAAGAGTTTTCAGACCCTATTTAATTTATCACAATCTACTTGACATGGAAATTTTAGAGCACTACAGGGTGGATAGAGATGCACTACAGTAATTCTGCAACCTCTGTCATCCTCAACCCAAAGCCAGGGAAAACTGAGGGGAACCCATACTACAAGTACCTTTCAGAGACCAACAGGGGTCATGCTGGGCGTGTCACAAGCATCAGCATCCAGGATCCTCCATCAATTCCTGAATGCTATACTTCAACATGCCAGTGACCACATATATTTTTCCTGTACTGCTGAGGACAGGTCCACAAATATGCAGGAGTTCTACCCTGTAGCATACTACCCTGAAGTCATGGGTGCCAGAGATTGTGGATATACAGAAATTAAGGCACCACCTGAGGAAAAGGTAAGGCTCTACATAAATAGAAATAGTCTTTACATAAACAGAAATGGCCTCTACATAAACAGAAAGGGCTCCCACTCTATTAACTTCTAAGATGTGTGTAATGCCAAGGGAATCATCTTGAATGTGTGAGCTGGCAACCTAGGCAGTTACAATGACTCAAATATCTGGTACACCTCACAACTGTATCAGATGTTCACTAGGGGGATATCCCTCAGAGTCATTTACTGTAGGATGCAGGTTATGCACTGGAACCATGCCTGATGACACCCAATAGAAATGCACATACACCCTCTGAAGAACATCACAATGAGGCAGAGTCTCAAACCAGAAATATAATAGAGCATGTGTTTGGGCTATGAAGTTGCGGTTCCAATGCCAAGATACATCTGGGGGAGCTCTGTAGTACAATCCACATACATATACTAAACTATTCACTGTATGTGCCATGCTACACAATATCATACTGAGAAAACAACTTCAGCAGGATCAACAAGGGGGAAGAGGCACATATCCCACCACCAATGGTAAGGTAATTACAGTCATACACAGGTGAGAAGTCAGAGGGGGAACCAGTAGATGCACTGGGTGTAGACAGATGTAGGCACACTCAATATGCCCTCACATTGGCTAACAGGTAATGCATAGCACACTTACTCACCACCTAAGGGGTTAATGCCTTCCTCATATGCACATACATATAGTAACATTGATGTCAGGCAATGCTCACAGCCTTTAACTAGCCATGTAATGGCTGTGTACTGCTAAAATCAGAAGAGTCAGCCCTGAACTAAAACTGCTGCAACTGCTGGATTTACCAGGTAAGTGATGAACTTGTTGTGCATTGTGTAATAATATGAATGACTGGCATATCCTTGCATATTTTTACTTGGTAGTGTAAGCAAGTAAAATGTGGGAGATTTGTACAGAAATGACTTTAACATGTGACAGCATAGAATTATATGTGACTTATATGTGACCACCGCACAGTCATACCTCTGAAAAGTACTGATGGCCACTGAATGTCCTCACTTTAGCACCATACTTTTGTACTGGAAAATAATTAAATAAAGAATTTATAAAGTAATGACACACATTTCAGTTTCAGACTTCACAACCCTCACAAGATCATTAACAATACCGATGCAAAAAATGTTTGATGCTATCAACTGTCTAACTTTCTAAGACCAATATAAGTCAAAGGTACAATTGCCTATTCAAAATCACAAATTCAGATATACAAAGCACTAAGTCAGTTATGCACCCTGAGCATCAGACACAAATGCTATGTTTCCCTGAATCCAAAAGATAGAAAACAGGGATATAGCACAATTATCATCATATTTACAGGGTGTTGTGTGTGTATGTGTGTGTGTGTGTGGGGGGGGGGGGCAGGATGCCTAGACTGACAAAGGTCGGCGAGTGTGTGTGAGTAAGAAAGAGAATCAGGCAGACATTTGGATTAAGTAACAAATGGCTACTGAGACAAAATGAGCATTAAGCTTCATGGCTGAACTATATAACTGTTGTATATGTGTCTGTATGGGTCCTCAAGGTGAAATTGGTGTGTGAGTGTCTGCATG
Organism: Protopterus annectens; assembly: GCF_019279795.1. Lineage (NCBI taxonomy): Eukaryota > Metazoa > Chordata > Ceratodontiformes > Protopteridae > Protopterus > Protopterus annectens. Next base: position 1,395,798,715 of record NC_056728.1, read on the forward strand.
AACACAGCCATGCTCTGTGCTAGCTCTATGTCAAGGTATGTTGTACATGTGTGAGCTATGTACGGTAGAGGTGGCAGTTCATCATTGTCATACCCGACCATGAGAAATGGCTCTGCCAGGAGTTGCACTGACACATCCACACTCAAGGTGAGATGCACTGCTGCTACCTGAATGTGACTGACATCTGCTGGATGAGCTTCCCTCATGAGGATGTCCAGGACCACAACCCCCTGGCCTGTCATGTCTGGGTGTGGACAGCTCTACCACAGATACAGCAGTGGAAGTACTGCCACTTTGGGAGTGTGATCGGGGATCGCCATGTGGCTAACAGCAGATGATGTGGCTGACCTACACCCATGAAGTTGCTGTGCTTCTTCCATTATATGTTCAATCACAGACACCTCCTGTTCCATGTTATTCACCCAATCCATTGACTTGTCAAAACAGTGGAGTTAGTCACGCATCTCAGCCTATGCCACATCTACAGCCTTAAGCATTTCTCTGGAGGACCTATGAGAACATGCCTCTGCCTCCATGATAGCCCTAAACATACATTGAATGGCATAGGAAGACACATCTGGATCAGGTGGAGGATGAACAGCAGGCCTCCTCCAAGATCCTCTAACAACCCTCTTGCATGGCACTTCACCCACACTTTTCCTATGGCAAGAGTCAACAGGCAATGAAACCTCAGTCTCTGATCGAGTGTCTTACCCTCCATCTGTCCAATATCTGAGGGCTCATTGGAATGGGTAGGCATAGGCCTACTGGCTGTGTTCAATGGAATTAAGCAAATGGCTGAATGCTAACCTCAGTGTCAGATTCAACCTCTGAACCCCTGACTGTGCCTCTGTTTGGCCACCATCATCATCAGAGTCTGCTGATATTCTGACAGTTGGTAGAAGTCCCACACTTCCACTGTCAGGATGACCTCTGATAATAAGCAATAAACAAACACAGGAAAAAATTAATACCTGCAATACTATAGTCCAACATATGCTAACAAACTAGCAGTGGTGCCACTGTTACAGACATTACAGAAATACACACAACAGTCCTGACACCAACATCACAAACTAAATATTGAACTGATAATCAGTACTGACATAAAATGCTTAGCTCACTATGTGCAGATGATTGTAGGGTCCATATGCTGGATGGTCCTGGAAGAAGTTAAGCAAAAAGGTAAGGACAACATCATCACAATTAACAGTATCACAGGGGGTAACCTTTTTTCCCTTTATATGTCCATTAGCTATCCGTTCAACAAGAACTTGGATGACAAGTCTAACCTAAGCCCATATGTAATCAATCAGAATGTGTTGTTAACTGTAGCAATTTACAATCCCCTAATCAGTTTCTTGTTAAACAGCACTAATGTATTGCTGAAAATATTTTACTATAGAAGAGTATTTAACAGTTGAGATAAGTCTACCTAGAAGCTTCTACTGGGACATAATTGCTGTCCCTCAAATAGTAGAACCAATGTTAAGGACATGTTTTTCTGCACTTTCTTATGAGCTACCTGGACCCTGATGGTGGACAAGAACTTTTCATTTGCTGTTAGTGGTGGCTGTGTGGCAGGGCCCCCCTGGTACCCATCTGATCATGGGCCACTGCAGGTGCTCTCCTCCATGCAGATAAGATCATGTCAGTAGCCCTATGGCACACCTGATCATATGCCCAGCTGTGGTCGCCTACTGCATTCACACATGCAACTATCTCCTGTCAAATTTGCATTCTGCTTGACATATCTCCATGTCCCCTGTCAAGCAGAAAGGAACCATGTTGGCTAAAAGCTTCAAAAATGATGTAAAACACAACAGAAGGATAATACACATAAGTATCACATAACTAACAAAATTCCTGTATCCAGATAAAACAGTTAAGGTAGTATTTCACTATTGTCCACTGGAGAAGCATAACACAGTCTAGATATTTAAAATATGAACAACAGGAATTGTGTGGTTGCAACATATTACATTCATACACAAAGCAAGGCTGTATGCAAAACAAGGAGAGTAATAACAGTAGCATATCATTGTTTGTGCCAAAATAGAAATGAAGCTTTGCTCTACCACCACAAATGAACAGGCAAATGACATTTCAGGAACACACCATCAGTGAAATGATAAAAGTGCCATCAAATGAACTGCCCCAGCAACATGTCTACAGATGTAACACAGAGCATCCCATTTTAGCTATTTCCAATTGTATATACCTGTCAAATACCTTGACAAACATACCCATGCCATCAGTATACTTCTAAGTAGTGCATAAAGATAAAAGTAGCATTTGCTATTTAAAATATGTATATAATATTAAACAGATTTTCCTTAGTGACATTTCAGCATATGCAGTATATAGCTAAAAAATGCAAGCATACCCTCTCAAATTCAGTAGTCCTCTGTGCAGATATATCCCAAAGTAATAGCCTCTTCTGTGTTCACCTCATAAACAAGTTTCCTAATTTTCAGGTTTCCTAGCTACATGGTTGCCTTTTTATGTTATAGATTCATGGCTTTGAGCACTATGAATATGCACATAAGGTGTGAACTCATTTGAATTGTGCCAAATCCCAAATACTTGGCTCTCTGTATCAAATGTAAACATAGCACAGGCACTTCCTCTGTGTTTGTTGCTAGTTGATTGCAACTGTAAATGATTACTGGTAGGGAGAAGCAAAACACAACAGCAATGCAGACTTCCTTACCTCCAGTGGGTGTGTCAAGTCAAACTTAGAAAGTGTAGAAGTAATTTTATCAAGGTTGGAAATGTTAAGTAAGCAGCACACAATTCACCAATTCTATTCATTAACATCCAACCTCCCCTTCATTTGTTAACAACTGTATATTATTGACATTTAGTATCCCACACATTTTAAGGACAATGATATATAAATGCTTTACAGACTGCATGTCTCAGATTACTGGTCAGATAAGGCAATCATGAGCAACAAGCACAGAGGTAAGACAGAGCTGCATTTTTGCAAGCAATAGTCGTAAATGGTTATGTGATCACTCAGTGCACTACATCAAAAAATGAATACATGTACAAATAACTGTTGTTTTTTTAGTACCATGAATGATGCTGCAGAATGATTTCAGTTCCCTGCCACAAAGCTGTTTGTGTGGCAAAGAGGGATAATTTTACTGTGTTCTGAAGTTTCATTAGAGTGAGAGTTCAAATCCAGACCTATGTAGAAATATTTCATGTGCGCTAATACTACTATATATATATATATATATATATATATATATATATATATACACACACACACATACACACACACACACACATATATATATATATATATATATATGTCCCCTATGAAATCCTGAATGCACAGAATCCCGATGCCCAAAATACCAAGATGAAAAGCCCGAAACCCCACATTACCAAAAGACCAGAAGCGCAAAATTCAAAATCGCAAAACTAATACATACATGCAGCACACACACAAACATGCACACACCCTCCCCATAACCAAACAAACCACCCTACACTAAAGATGTGTGCCCCCACACCCCCTCTACTTTATTAGTCTAACTCCGAGATCGCACAAACATATACACAAGGCAAACTCACACCCACGCATTACAGTCCCTCACACAGACACATGCCACAGTCACAACACACACTTACACAAACTAAAGCCCCTCACAAACACACTTACGCACACATACTTACCTGAACCGCAACACCAGAAGCGCTAACTCAAAATCCCTTAACATCGGGATTTTGAATGTCATGCTTCTGGTCTTTCAGTAATGTGGGATTTCAGAAAAGCAGAACAAATGACAAAAACTGTTAAAAACAAAAAAACAGCAGAACTGCAATGCTTTCCTTCTCACAAATTTTATTGCATAAGCGCTTTTGTTTAGACCAATATCCAAACTTCTTCAGACATTGTTTTACTGAATACAAAAGTTTTTATACACAATCAATAAGTTAATTAATTAATTAATAGAAAATGTCATCAGCTTAATCAACTCATAAAATTTAAAGCTGTACACTCTAATAGTGTCTTTAAAATTAATACATTCAGATTCAAAAAGTCCTAATAGTAAATCATTCAATACTAAGAAAAAACTAAAGCTACAAAGAACCTACCAAAGGATCAACACATCATTATAACCATATTTTATACTTTACACTTTGGGTAGCATTTACTTATCTAATTGTTTAAGTTTCAAAGTACACATAATAGAAGCATACTCGTTGAGGCCAGGGTATAAGTGGGCAAATGTCTGAATTTGACATAAAAGTTCATTTTCCTCCAACTTTAATGCCCATGGCCCCCCTCTTTTGTTATGTAATTCCTGATGTAGAATAGTAAAAAGAAATCTATGGGTAGGGTATTGCAATATATGCCTAGCCAAAGCATTTGTAGTAGTTCCTTTGTTTATGTGATAAATACGTTCATATATTCTTTGTCTCACTGTTCTCTCTGTTTTCCCTATATTAAAGGACTGACATTGTTGACATAATGCAGCATAAACAATACCCTTGGACTCACAATTGAATTTCCTACTTATACGGTATTCAATATCTCTGATGTTAATTTTATTGCCAATACATATATATTGACATTGATGGCATCGTCCACAATGGACATGCCTGCATTCTTTATCTTAGCCTTATTTTGTAGTTCCAAAAAGTCTTTTAAATTCTGTCCACATCTATATGTTATCTGCAGCAGTTTTTTGAACTTGTTATTAATATGCATATCTTCTGTCACTAAGGCCCAATTCTTATATAGGATACTTGAAATGAATTTTGCATCCTTTGAATATGTTGTAATAAATATAGGGCCTATAGTGTCCGACTTGTTATTGATGTGCATATTTGTGCAAGTGTTATTATCTAAATTATCGGTTATGGTATAGTAACCCTTAGATAAAATGGGCTTAAAGTGCCCAATATTTCTTTTAGATGCTATTTCTCTATATGTTTGATCGAATAAGCTAACTGGGTATTCCCTGCTGTTAAACATAGCTCTGAGTAGGCTACATTCTGCATGAAAATCATCCTCCAGAGGTATCATCCTTGATGCCCTTACTAACTGGCCTTTCATAACTGCCTTCTTTTGATGGAAGGGATGACTACTGGAGAAATGCAAAAAAGTGTTCCAATAGGTGGGTTTCCTATATATAACTGTTCTAAATCTATTATGACTCCTGTCTTTAGATATTAAGACATCTAAGTAATTGATGGCTTCTGTTTCAAATTGGAAGGTGAAATCCAAAAAGTTTGTGCATTTTTTGATCATTTCAATAAAAGGTGGAACGTAGTGGCATCACCTTTCCAAATAAAGAACATATCGTCCTGGTATCTAGTGTACCAGGCCGTATGTTCCTGGAACAGTTGATGTTTAAATAAGAATTCATGCTCACAAAAGGCTAGCACACAATTAGCAAAACTCCCACCACAGGATACGCCCATGGCGACCCCTGATGTTTGTTTATATACTTGACCATTAAACTACATGAAATTATTGTGAAGGACCAACTGTAAGAGCATTTCTAAGACATAGGCTTCATTGTTCTCTACACCTTTAATAGTAAGTAGATTTCTAACCCAGTCAATGCCCTGGTTCTGTGGGATAACGGTATATAGATCTTTTATATCAACCGTTAAAAAATTATAATTGACATTAAATTCCAATTTATTGATTCCATCCAAAAATCCCCATGAATCTGGGCAAATATGCTCCTCATTTTTAATAATGGGTTTTAATTTGCTGTCAACATATTTAGCACAAGCATATACAATTGATCCCCGTCTGTCAACAATTGGTCAGAAAGGCGGGTTAGATATGTTTTTGTGTATCTTGGGAGACCCAAATATGACGGGTATTTTTGGTGATGCCATGGTTAAATAATGTATCATATCCAGACCAATACTTCCCTCCAAAAACAAATCATTTATACAATTCTGTATTTGCTTATAGGCAGTGTTTACTTCGTTGGTACTAGTTAAGCAATAACAGTCATCGTCTAAAACACTAAGCATTTTCTGTATATAATCATGCTCATGCATGAATATAAGCCCACCACCCTTATCGGGTTTCATTACTCTAATTATGTGTAACTTCAGGGATACTAAAACATCCAACTCATCAGGGATTATGTTACCATTAGCTTTTTTAACATTATTTCTGCATAAACCACTCTTCAAATCAATTTCACAAATACGTTCAAATAGTGCTATAGTGGAATGTAATGGTGGGTTAAACAGGCTAGAAACTTTTAAATCATGAGTTAAACCAGGTGTATTGTCCATAGGAACTGATAAATTTAATTTCTGAACAAATATTTTCAAGCCCAGGATTGTTTTTGCTAAATCGGCCCTATTATCGGGAACAAATGGTAACCCTTTAGATAACAAGTCAACAAAATGCTTGTCCAAACAGAAATCTGTATAATTGAACACCTTAAAGTCACCTTGGGAACTTGGTATGATCATTGGATTACTAAGCAAGCCATAAACTACCTCCTTCAGTGGTTCTGCTTCTTTCGCTGTTGTTGTCCTTGCCACCTGATATTCTGTTGTGGTAGTGTGGTTTTTCAGCGAGCACCTTGAAAATCCTGACAGTTAACATCATTCGATGTATGGCCTGATGCTTGCCATGAACCCTCGCCATTCTTGATTCTCTCACTTCTTCTCAACTGTTGAGATTGGGCGATGTCGTCAGAGCCTCCATCATCATCATTGATTTAGAGAAGGAGTGGATCGTGAATGGTCTCTTCCGCACCAGTAAAATTAGAAAGTTGTGGATGTGGGGGATAGGCAATGCCTTGTGCATAACCATGAACATCCCTATTCAGTTTCTTTGTCTTAACCTCTGCTGCTCTTTTTATAATGGAGTCTATAGAGGAAAAAATACGACCATAGTCAAATTTATACCTAAAAAATTCTGCATCAGATGTGATATTCCTTTCGAGAATCTCTAGTTCACTTTTAAGAGAGTCATTTTGTATTCCATAATGTTTGATAAGGACTCCTAAAAATTCAATGCCTTGTCTATCAAATGTGGGGCATGAAATGTATATCAATGTGGGGTTTCGGGCTTTTCATCTCGGTATTTTGGGCGTCAGGATTCTGTGCGTTCAGAATTTCATAGGTGACCCATTTTACATATATATATATATATATATATATATATATATATATATATATATATATATATATATATAGACAGTGTTTGCACAGTGCACAGCTTTGCATAAACAAGGGAAATGGAAAAAATTGAATTTCAGGTTTGGCTGTGCTTATCTTGTTTGTGTGATGCTTAGCAGTGCACAAACCAAGACTAGTGGCCCACACAGGATGCAGATAGAATATCTACAGATATGGTGTCTGTAAAAGTATAAAGGTCAAAAAGGATACATTGTTGCAATTTTTGCTTTAGCAAGGTTCCCCAACACCTGCATCCATTAAACACCTGCAGACAGGATGCCAGCAGTCAATCACTAAAAATGGATACATTCAATTAATTCTGTTGTGCACCTCTCAAACATGCTAAGCAGTGTTGCACAGTGGTTAACACAAAGAACCTAAGACTGAGTAGGAAATTATGGAACTGCCATATAACTAGTCTTGTGGCAGCAGGTATAAGTGTAGGGTTTTAATACAGATGGCCCGTGGTTCTAGTACAGGGTGTGCAACCTATTTTTACTGTTCTCACAGTGCAGTTTATAGCAATGAACTGAAAAATATACAAGTGTTACTTCAACATTCTTGTGGCAACAGATGTAAGTGTAGTGCTGCCATACACATGATCCTGGGTTCTAATACAGGATATTCAACACATTTTTACTGTTGTTCCATTTCCCATTATATTCACTCTCACTTATAACACTTCAGATAATGGAGCTGATATGAATTATATGTATTAGGGATAAGTCACTCTTATTGCGTTTTCAGATGCATAACAGAGGGTATACTGTATACTATAGTTCTGTAAGAATAATTCTGTTAGCTGGACTTTGATGGCCTTCACAATTGAATAAGACACATACACAACTGGATATATATACAAGAACCTTGTCAGGTCACACAAATACATGTGCAAGACCTCAAACTGTTATATGTATTTATGAATCATTCCTGACTATGTGTGAGCAGCACTTCTTCTGTGGCAGAGATGGAAATTCACTGATGTAGAAGAAAATGGTTTGTCCCTTATGCCTATGTTTGAATTCCACACTTTAAAAATCAATTTTACAAGAGTATGAAGCCAAAAACAAATCTGTTAGGTCATGACATTTACACCTCCAGTGCAAACTTAACTAACAGTTACTGTCCAATTTTCAATTTATATTTCCAAACTAGCAGCAAGCACCCCTCATACTAAGGTCAAATGTCAGATTAACCTTCCAATTTAAAATATTTCTTTCCTCACTGTTTGCCACTGCTGCTCTCCACTTAACATCCTGCAAACACGTTTGGCATCATTCTTCAGGTTTTCACACTACCAGTAAAATAAATAACAGGAACTGGCGAGAAATCATTGGTTGCCATTGCTCTAGTTTCGGTGTTATGTCTGGAATTAGAGGGGAAGCTGGCCAGTTTAGGGCACAGAGGTGAGGTATAGTCCTGGTGAAGCACCACAGCCAAAGGCTTCTGCAGGGGGACTATTCTGGCTCCCAGTACAAGTGTGGTGCTTGGAGTAGTATGGATCAGGCTGTATCCAGTGCTACTGGCATCCCACACACTGGAGAACAGTGTAACCATCATTATAATGACCTACAGAAGCAAAAAAAGGGATATCCTCAGCCAGTGATTGAATGAATTTCAAACTGTTGACATCCCACAGCTGTGTAAGTATGATAATAGAGAGTATTTGTAATGCATAAAATGCTAAATATAGGAAAGATGGGTATCTACAATGCTCTTCTGCTCTTTTCTGTTCTTTCCACAGCTAATGCTGAAATAGAGTTCAATAGATGGGCTCATGCTGATCAAATAGAGAGACCGAGGGAAGCATGTGAGAAGTATTATTGTAGCTTTAAAAGTTAAATATAGATTTTTGGGTTTTATACAGTTGTAACAAATTGAGCATGCATATCCTAACTGTAAAAGCAAGTATGCATGTATTAGTCTGTAGCACCAACCAACTTTAGCAGTTAAGTATAAGACTGTAGTCAAATACCACAAAGAACAGCTATACAATACTGCATGTCTTTAATAATATTACATTAAATTAAACTCTATACAAGCGGCTTACGTGCCCTGCTGTTAACTGTCATCTGTATAACTGGTCCAAGCATTTGTACAATATATGCACATTTCAAGGATTACTTTCAGCAATCTGTAGTTATGGTGTGTAGATGTTATGATGTCTACTTAATTGCATAATTGTGCTAATGCATTGTATGTCACATATAATGGTACTAATTTTATCTCTTTTTTCTCTCACCCCAACCCTTATCTCTCCTTTTTTATTTTCTATTTTGTGTCATCAAAATGTCTCCATGTCATCCATCTGCACCAGATAACTAAATGCTTCACAGAACAGCAAGGTAGGTCAGCCTAGTGGATCAGCCTGTCCCCACTCCACTGGCTCCAGCATCAATGCCCATCACATATGGGACCCAACCTGACAGCACTGCTTCTGCTGCCCCTGAACTACTTGTTCCCTCAGGGAGTACTGTCCCAACAGCTGATGCTGTGGCATCCTCTGGGAACAGTAGCAGAGTTGGGGATTTCATCACCTACCAGGAGATGCCAGGGTCAGTGCATATGGTTTCACACTGCACCATTGGCATATGCCTACACTGGATGGAGAGGCTGCTCTTCCTCATGGTATGTAGGAGGAGAAGACATCAAGCACTCCAGCCATCAACAGAGTAAGGGGACAGTGATTACAGTCCAGTGGGTGAGGACTAGATTCTCACTGTCTCCATGTTTGACAGGCATGAGCCTGTGTTGTCCCCTCCCTCACCCCAATTATGGAGTTTCTCAATGTTTTGTGTCCCTCACTATCCTTGTCTCTTGCCTTGTTTGTCTTGTTTGTTTACATTTGCTTCCTCACCTATCCATCTTGCCTGACCCAGAAATGCCTACTTCACTTACCAGCATTCCTCTTTTACTGAATTAAAAAAAATGGACACCTATCCCACAAAAAAAAATGCATGTCATACATAGCTCTCCATTTCACACATGTGTCGTCTTGACACAATTGATTTGGACCAATTGGCTATATAACATGATTACTTTGCTGTAACCCCTCTCTCTTGAGGTGACAGTCCAAATTCAGCTAGTATTGAATCTCCTAACTATCTATGTATACAGACTTTATTATTTTCCCTGCTTGATCCCCATTTTACCACTTTCCTATCTACCCCACTTTAACACCAAAAATCTGGTAAAAACATAGAATCATACATGATACACATAAGTACCAGAAAAAGCAATGATCCATTCATTTTTGGCCTCTATGTTTGTGGAGAGTTTGCATCTCATCATGCACCAATGCCAAGTGATGGTGAATAGCCTTACAATGCTACAGTTACCTTCATACATTGCTGCTTAAACATGCTGAGCTATGCCAACACACAGCAACACATGTACTATAAAGAGTTCATGTCATTGCATTATCACTGTTTATTTAAAATAATTAGATACAACTGGATTCAAAGCCAGTATAATCTGGGCTCAAAAATAAATGTATCAATGCATTTACACCTGCTGCCACAGAGTCAGCCAAGCAGTATTGTGTTTCATACACTCAGTACTAACTCTCAGAATTTTAGTAAAGAGCCCCACATTTGCGCACTGTTTAACTATGTGCAAACAGGGAAAGTAATGGAAATGTGTATCTCGCATGTGTAAGCCGTTTGCCAACCATCATGCAGACCCACTGTTCACCACTGTGCTATGCAAAGTCACTATTAACATGTACTGGTGCTGTTTACTGTCCATTTACTCTTTGTGCCATGAAACTATATGTGGAAACATAACAAACTGAAGGCCCTATCTAACAATATGTCACATATTTACAGTACAACCATGTGTTGCCTCCTTCCATGCACTGCAACACTGGTCTCTCAGTACTTGTTCACAAATATATCAACTACACTAAATAAATTAATAACAAATGTGTTATATGCAATGCACATTGATTTGGTAACATGGAGAACTATCTTCAGAGTCTAACACCTATATCACCAAGTGGGGAGATCACTGTAACACATACATGGAATCTAATTATGCTGAAATATGTGATAAGACCTATATCTCAGGTCCAGTGATTAGGTCCATACATCAGGGCTATCTGTAAGGCCCTTTTCTGTCTATTATTTAAGGCCCAGATGCCATGAATGACAAACGCATCCTGCATCCAAACAGCTGTCTGAAGGACTACATTGTGGGCAATCATTGACTAAAACTGTGATATTAGTACAATATAGCCAGTATCAACACATATCAAAGATTTATGTTACAGCCATAACAACCCCTACAATGAAACAAAAACATGGGGGAATTTGTTGCATCAGGAAAACAAACACATAACCCATGGATAATGCAGACATCACACCCTATAATCAGACCTGGGGTAGATGGTATATCGAACATCCACCATTTTGTGTATACAGTGCTGACTACTACCTTGTATGCAACAAAATTACTGTGTATGTGAAGGACATCAACAACACAGGCCATAACACCTCCATAGTTCACAGCCTTCATCTCACCAATAATGAGTACAATGCATCTTTCTTCTTGTACTTTCCTACACGTGTTCCAGTGATGTTTATCTGAAGTGTACCACCTTTTCCACAGTGACCTGTTACTCATCTCATTGGTATACCTAGGTATTCTTTTTGTGGCATAAACATTACTGTCTGATGGTGCAGAACCCCCATCAAGTTGTTACACTAGATACATGTGTGATACCTGCTCTGGTGAAGCACACAGTACATATGCACACAGCTGTTCGGCAACACTGTTGGCATGAGTAACATTCATGACAGTGGATTGTGCCATATATATAAATATATATATATATATATATATATATATATATACATACATGCCACACACACCAGTCAACTAGCCTGTATTGATCATAATGCCACAATGCCACATACAGGCATAGCAGTGTCCTTCCTAATACCTCCTACAGATATTACAGTGTCAGGTTAGTGTGGATTATTACCTTCATAGAGTATGGACATGTCATAATAGTTGTACAAGTGTGTTTGTGCAGAACCAGCTCTGATCACTCTAAATTCCATATATTATGTCAGACACATGGGATTACTGGTTGTATTATTCTGATATTGTCCATGATTGTGCGTGCTTCTTTTACTGTTGTCTATGAGCCTTTACCTGTGTTCCACTTGGTGGAGACCTCTGCTGGAAGTTTGCACAGCTTCACAATATACACCCTACCCTAATTGGGTCTATATTAAAACAGTGAAACCTCACTTACATGAATACCTAAATGCTGACACATAAATAGTGAACTGCAAAAACACCAAACGTCCTGAAAAGCGAAATTTGAAATATCAAATTGTCATAGTTGGCCCTTTTCCGGTATAGCTCCCTAATGTAAATGTGCAATAGTTACAGACCTTAGGGTTAGGGTGCGGTTTAAGGTTAGTGCATACATAGTAATACATACGACCTTTACTTTAGGGTTAGAAGTAGGGTTATGTTAAGTGTATGTATAGTACTATAGTTGTGTAGCTGGATGTATACGTAAATTATGCTTTTCCCGTAGTTGGGTGTTGCTTGTTTATAGTTAGATAAATTTGTTTGTAGTGAATGTTTGATTAGGATATGGGATATATGGGTGAAGTGTAAGTATGGGAAGTGTGGATTATTTATTTTGTTTGAGTAGGTAATACGTAGCGGGTGGTGGGGTTGGCCAGCTATGGCAATTTGATATTTTGAATTTCGTGCTTTAGGACGTTCAGTGTTTTCATGGTGCGCTATTTATGTGTCGGCATTTAGGTATTCACGTAAGTGAGGTTTTGGTATTTTAATATACACCCCCCTAATTGTATGTAAGATCCTGATAGATGTCTTCTGCATTGTTCATGTAAAGATGCTTTCCCCACATAGACATCTTCCCCATTGTTATGTCACCTTGTGTGACAGTTACATAATACAAATTTTCACTCTGCAGTTTGTACTGTACCATAATGATATGTGACTGGTGTTGCTGCTGCAACTGTTGTTCCATTGACATGTCTTCATCTGCTGTACATTAGGTTGTTTCACCTGTCCTCTTTCCCTGTGTTCTTTCCTACAATTCATCTCTGTGTCCCTATTCAATATACACACTTCCCCTGAGTGTTTATTTTACATGGCAGTACATGTACCCTTACAGATCATTTACCCAGTTTTGGTACAGAATGTCTGGAATGGGATCTCACAATACTGTTCACTGTATACACTGCCCTGTACTTTACACATAACAATATGTTAAGCCCTGGTAATCATTGTGGCATTCCGTGCAATCCCTCTAACCTACTGCACTCTGAGGTAAACAGGTTTGCAATCTGTGTTGCTTTACACCAATTCCTGGTTGGCAACACTGCTGCCAGGTATGAGGCCATGTTTATTTATGGTTAAATGCATTACGCAGCTTGAATATGTAATCAGTGTTGTTGCTCACCACACATCACTGAGCACATATGTAAACTCCATGTATGCTTCACGTGAAGGCTACATGGAGTTTACTGAATCCCAAGGTAAATGTTTGGCAGAAGTTTAAGGGCAAACAGCTAACATTACCAAACAACTGGTACCATATACACCAGAAGCTGCAGGGGTTAGTAGGGCTGACAGATAATAATTGATGGAGATGTAATACATCTAATGCAGGAATTGTCCATACGTTTTTGGACTGCTGAGGGCTGCCACATACTGGAAGGAGATAAGGCAAATACTTGAGTGGGTGTAGGGTAGGGGACGATACAGTACACTGGGAGTACTGCATACTAGGCATATGGCAGCCAGGGGTTATGCCAAAAGTTTGGGGTAGTAAAGGAGATATGGAATGAAGTGCTCGCAAGTATGATAAATGGCCTTATTACCACAGAAAGGAAGACTCCATGTAATGCCACCTGAGTTGACCTGAAACAAATATCTAGCTAGGCATATTAATAAAACCTGTTTGTCTTTTAGATATACTATAAAGGGCGCCTGCCCTTGCAAATAACTGGAACACTCTCTTAAAGGAATGCAGATTGCTTTAATGTTCCCTCTTTACTTCTGTATTGAACATTTTGGCTGAATATATTGATAAGTTTATAATGAAGTCTTGGTTAACAATGATGCAAAGTGTAAATAGTGCACATAGCTGGTGTTGATTCGTGGCCATTTTGTTTGTTACTTGTTCTCTTATCTCTAAAATTCAAATTGGCTAAATTAAAATAAATAAATAAATAAATACATTATGTTAAAAAGAGAAGTCTGACCTGATGCATTATCTTGAAGAATAATTTAAACTTACTAATTCTGTAGAAACATTGGACTTATTTTTGAAAGAGTCCAGAAACTTTTCTATGAGATGAGAACAGACCTTGATAGAGCATGGCACCTTTGGTGTTTTTTCATAAAGAAAGTGCTTTAGCTCTTCTTGTATTTCTTACTACTTACAAACTGAGAAAAGAGCTGTATAGACCTCTGTCAGTATGTTATTAAATATGCCTATTAAACACTGAAGTGTCACATGACTAAGTAAGCAATTGAATCATGTCTATAAGAACAAAGATAAATCAATTACTATAAAGAACTAGGTCTGTAAGCCTGTTACTTAATAGAGGCATTCTTGTGACACTAATGGTCCTGAATGTACTTTTGAATGGGCATAAGGAACTTGATCCTTTTAGTCTGGCATATAGCTCAGAGGATTAAGGAGCTCAACCTTTTATGAGCTGCATTTATAGTCAAGGGTACAGGATTTGACTCCTTCCCCCTCCATTTCCCTACTGTGTGACTCCAGGCAAGTCACTTAGCCAGTGCTCCTTGGTTTGTCCTGAAATGGGACACTTTGTTCAGTGTGCTTTACCAAGTGAGGAAATAGATATGATTAAATTAAAAACAAAATACATGCCTACCAGAAGGACACATCAGTCATCATATGTAACCTATATTTACAACAGCGTTAGTTTTGTCTAGAAGTGAATCTAGAGTCTGATGGTATCTTTTTAGATTTCTCAAATACGTTTGATTCATTTGGCAATACTTTACTGATTAAAATGGTATTGAAATAGGGGTTGTGCAAGCAACTAGTAGCATGAATAGTTCAATGGTTAAAAACTCCACTTGATTTAAAATGATCTATTTGAGGGTATTGCTTGCTATCATGAAGGCAAAAAGGACAAGTGAATCCTTTTCATACAGAATGGTTTGCTGAATAACATATGATATATAAAGCTATTAATGTACTAATATATGTTCATAACCTCTTGTGACTGATTGTCAGGTTCCAACCAATATTTACCCCTCAACTATTCCTGATTTGCAGGGGTGAACCTATTTTGCCCCTAATAAATTTGAGATTTTTATGACAAAACAGTGAGGGTTAAAATCACGCTTTTCAACATTAAATGTATGTATGTTTAGGTAATCAGAAAAACCTTTCTTATTCAAGTTCTTTTATTTTGTTGACTTTATGAAGGATTAGTGTCAGCATCTATGACATGACCCTGGTTTTGTACTTTTGTCCCTGATTATTTTTGGTTTTGCAACTGGTCTTACACTGCAATATGTGATAGCTTCTATAAACCTTCTCATTGTTAGTATGATGAAGATAGAACCTTTTATTTCAGAATAATTTAGCTTAGACATGCATTGGGCTTATCCTTTTTCTCCATTTAAATATTCTTATTTTATAAAATCCCACAGAGTTTTCATTACAGTGCAAAAGCAGCATCCATATATCATTTAGACTATAGGTTACTCTTTAATCTTGGAATTGCCTCTCAATTTTCAAAGAATATGACTAAGTGAGTTAACCAGACAGTACTCATGAATCAGAGGTAAATTTCACAACTCTTAATTCTGAATTGAGATTTGTTTATTATATAGATTTTCAGATGCAAATTTAATCTGAGGTTTACAACAACATCTATAAGAAGTTTAGGAGCAATATATTTTATATTAGAAACTCTGATTCCCAAAGTTCTTGACAATGAACAAAATATGAAGTAATTATATTTATGAATTACATTTAGTTTTTGTACTAATTTGTATACATAGGTTTAACTGTCTCATTGTCTATCTTTTGAGTGGAGCATCAATCACTGATTAGCTGGATAACATTGAAAGAAAGCTTTTATTAAGCCTGTTTAATATTACTTAGCATTTGATAACCTAGAAGACTTATTGCTGAGTATTGAGAAACTAGTTCTTTCAAAACATTTTTAAATGTAAGGTTTTATTTAAATAAGATCCTATGAATCATTTCAGCATGTTTGAACTGATATTTTTGTAAGAATTTTGAGTGGGGGTGAGAAAAAGTGTATTTCTATGGATAATACACATGGATATCCCCAGAAAAGAGACATTTGAATACACAGGAATTTGTCTGGCATACAAACAAATGCAAATACAATAAATAAGCAAAACAAAATCGCTGCTTGTAGAATCTTAGTATTTTATAATGATGTGATAATCATGGTCCAAACTGTATGTAGCATGTTAGCTTGACCAGTTAGATAAAAAGTCTCAATGATTTCAAGAGGTATGAAATGATTCTGTGATGACAGATGCATTTACCACTAAGGAATTATTCAGTCTACTCTTAAGAAAAAGGCAGACATCTTCCAGTTATTTTGGCTTTGTCAGTGAAGAATAAATCAGATTTTGCCCACTGAATCTGTGATAATTGCATTTAGGGTGGAGACATGATGAGCAATATAACCTGTCCACCTAAATCCCACCATTAGAAGATGAAGCACCCACAAACCCAAAGTCAGATCCAGCACTAGATGACCCTGGTAACTGTTTAGGGTCTGCTGGCTTGGGTGGTCTACTGCCCAGAGGGCATCCACAAAACTTAATTTCTACTTTAAAACCGCACTCTGTATGTTACATTTTTTCTGTAAGAACACACGCAGAGTATGTCCTTAGTAGCAACTGTGTGTGCGTACAGCCTTTGCAATGTCTATGAGCAGTTATGGAGAGTTCTTATTATATTTGAAAGAGACAAGCAGGTGGAGGATTTTGAGCTGTGAATGGAACAGTTTAGAGGTGTGTGCATGTGTGTGCGCACGTGCGCATGAGCATGTGTGTGTAAAATGCCCCAGTTAAGGATGGCAGGTTGGTTAACTTATTCAAGCTCAAACCCTGTACCTTGATTACAGGATAATAGAGTCTGAATCCTCTATAACAACTACAAAACTATCATCAGCAGGGGTATTTTCAAGGATTATTGAATGTCAGTGCATTTTCAAAGAATATTGAGTTCCAGTGCATTTTCAGGGACTGTTGAGTTTCTATGCATTTTCAAAAAATGTTGAAACTTTGCATTTTTAAAGAATGTTGACCTTTTGTACATTTTCAAGGAATGTTGAGGTTTAAGGGAAGAGAAGTTTACTGCTACTCATGCCAAGTCTGTTTTCAATGTGCAACTGTTTTGTTTAGCAAATGGCCATCATCAGTGTTTATGCTATCTATCAAATTTGAAAGCAATGTTAGTAGCACAACAGGTTTCATTCTTGCCTTTTGTGCAGAAGGTTGTGCGTTTTACTTCCACTCCATGTAGATGGAGTGCTGATAAAGGGGGGATGGGATGGTATTGCTGCACTCCTGAGTCTGTCCTCTTTCGATGAGATACCTCATAACTATGACTCTCTTGTTGGTGTGACAGCCATTCCCTATTGCAATATTACCAGATTATCATTTTTTTAAATGTAACATGGGCAGTTTAGTCTACAATGGTAGCAGGCACTGAATTTGTACATGAAACACTGAAATGTAAAGCTGTTTGCCAGCAGCAAACTCTTCATTAGTTATAGATCGCTTAAACGTGGAATTATTCAGACGACTTTTACTTCTGTTGAGAATGTGCATATTGACTGATATTTTCGGATTGTAATGACAGACGTTTGAGTGGCCTTTTGTGGTTGAAATGTTCTGTGATGTGTAGTTTTGTCATTATTATTTCACACGTTTTGTTTCATTGCTTACTGGCAAAATGTTCAAATCTTCAAATTTAAAATACTCTCTAACAAGTGATACTGTATTTTACAAAGAATTTAATTTAATAAAATCAGGATGGTGCATCAAAGGACACATGCATGTATGCATGGGCCTAAAATGTGTGCAAGAGGTCTATGGTTTGAAAACAGCCCAAAATTAAACTTAATCTGCCACTGGCAAAATTCAATGCTGTTTCAGTGAATGCGAGTTCCAAGGGCAGAGAAGCTTACTGTTCAGGTTAAGTCTGTTTTCATTGTGAAACTGTATTGATTTGTTTAGCAAATGGCTATCAGTGTTTGTGCTATAAAGTATGAAATACAAGTATGAAATACCTCTAATCATTGTAGAAGTAAAGAAGAAAATACTATGCACACTGACAGGTTTGAACAGTGTTTATGGCAATTGGGGAAAAATAGCCAAGTAATGGGGCACTGGAATGACTGGGGGAAGGTGCTGCTGTGCATGGAGGGGAGGGGGGGGGCTTAGCCAATGGTCCCATTTGACCATGGTCTGGTTCTTCATACACCACAGGGTCTTCGGCTTTTACTCTGAAAATGTGTGCTATAATCAGATGCATTACGAATTTTAAACTGTATAAACTAATCTTTATAACTGGCAATGAGGACTATTGAACCATCTCCACTATTTCAATAGTGCTCAGTTAATACAAAGATCATTTTCTACTTTAAAATCAAAGAAAGATTTTAGATAATATACAACAGGATCATGCACACTTGCTGTGGTGGACAAAATCTATGCAGTTTCCTATATAGCTGTCCAACAATAAAAACATGAGCTAGTAGGTCTTATAGGGTTTCATGAATTAGTTTATTTATTTGTTGTTTATTTCTTTATTTCATTTTTTATAGCTTTTAATCTTCTATAGTGATCAGCTTTTTAAACATGAAGTCGAACAAGTGGATCATTAGTATGAGAGCGGACAGAGGTGCTCGTCTGTATGGCCAGGTTTTGCTGCAATCTGCTATGAAATCTCATAGGTCGCATAGTGTTTGATGAATTAACTTATTTATTTATTTGTTGCTTATTTTTATATTATTTGATATATGTTTTCATTTTGTGCTGGCTTGCTTGGCAATTAGCCTTTCGGATATGACATTGAATGAGATATAGCAATGCTATTTTTATATCTGGTGAATAGTGAATACTATATCATGATTGGGTGGTATCTTCGAAGTATTTAACCTGATTGTTTAGAGAGGTCCAATGTTTGTAGAGCTTTGAAAGCTCATAGGTCGCGTAGGGTTTGATAAATTGCTTTAGTTATTTGCTGCTTACCTTTTTATATTATTTGTTTTATGTATTCATTTTATATTTACTTTTATAGCAAACAGATTTTGAATATGAAATTGAATGTGACATTTTATAAATGGTGAATGTTATATCATGATTGGATAGTACTATCAAAGAACTTAACCTGATTGGTTAGCAGTGTCCTATGGTTTTAGCTTACATGTCTGCATTGGCTCATAGGGTAGCTGGCCCTTTAAATTTAAGATCAAGTGAATTGTGGTTATTTTATCTTCATATTTTGTAACCAATGAATGTTATGTGATGATTGGATGTTTCTTTGAGGACTGCTAACCTGACTAGTTTAATGAAGGTTTTTAAACTTGTAGTTTGTATGTATTTTTGTACTACGGCCTGATGAAATGATGCCTTAGATCGTGAAAATGCTTACCTTATTTAGTTTTGAAATAAAGTCTTATTTTATATATACTCCATTATGGAGTTTTCTATATTATTAAGTGCTGTGTCTCAGTGTCTGTACTTTGTTATATACTAAATAACATGTTAAAATCATGAAGCCTAAAACAAATTCAACCTCCAAAAAGAAAGAAATTATTGATAAAATTATAAAAGAATAAATAAATCATATACATACTGGAAGAATATTAAGCAGTCATAAATTTATTTATAAGTTTCACTACTCACCTATATGGCATTCATACTGCACATCCTAGTAAAATAAGTGCAAAGAACAAGATGTCTGTCTCACAAAGCTTTGCAGCTGGCTGCAAGACCCTTCATTTTGAAGAATACAGTCTCTCTCTCTCTCTCTCTTTCTGTATTAATTGATGTTTTCTGTAGACCTTCGATTTTAATACATATAGTTTACTACTTAAACATCCATACACATTAACTACCTTGTTATGTATTTCTTCTGAAAATGTGTGTAATCTTCTGCAGTTCACAGTACTGTTATACATATTCAGAGATTGTTTTTTACAGTTGCTATGTTTAGCCAAAAAATACATGTTGGCCTTAAGGAGCAGGCTGCAGGTCAAGTTTGCCAACATTCAGTGTCCCTTTAACACCTCAGAATCTTGAGAATCCTCCCCAAGTTTGAGAATGTGAATTGCATCTCACATGTGCCTCTAGGGTGGGGGATAAATAATGAAGGTGTTGGGGCAGCACCCTGTAGGTGAGACACCATGTTGGAAGTATTCATACATTAGAGAAACAAAATGAGTAACAATATTTTTACTAAGATACTTGGGATATAATAAATTCATGAGTCATTTGATGTGATTCATTAAGGTCATGTTTTTTATTCAGACTTGATCATCTAATTTTATTCACACACAGTTCACTATATACAGTATCAGTAGTGCAACAGGTAGGCACACTCACCACTGCTGACAGACACTGTGGGTTCTATTCCCCTCACCAGGTAGATGGATTGCTGATGCTGCAGAGCAGCATAAGGGGGTGTTGCACTCCTAAGTGTGTCGCTGTTTGGAGAAGATGTTTAACTAGGGCTCCATCTACCTGAGTTGGTGGTAGCTCAGGTGGACTTCAAAATTCTTAATGCATCTATCGAAAAGAGTAGGAAAAGCTCCTAGATGACCTAGCCAAATTTCCCCTAGTAGTACCAATACCACCTTGGATCTCTTCTGAAAAGAGTAATGGGACTAACTTGGTTAGCAAAGGATAAATAAATATGAATCCTTGGTATCTGGACTAAGGAATTCACATGCCTATTTATGCTTGAGTACTGCGTCCAAAAGCAAAATGAAACTGCAGTATACCTGAAGTAAATATTTCTTGATGTTTAGAAAACACTAGTGCTTGATGGATTAAATTGCAGAATATGTTATTAATTCTCAGAAGAGTGCATCTTATTTCACTGCTCACTGTATGCTGTTTAATACTGACCAAGTATTTATTTTAACCCTATGTTGCAATGATTCACTCCTCAAGAGACACATGAAGTGTTTATTTGCATCACTGCTTGACTACCAAATATATATATATATATATTATATATATATATATATATATATATATATATATATATATATATATATGTATATCATAAATCAGTTGTAACATTTCCCCAACTTTAACTGTTTTCATTAAACTATGCAATTAGTATATTTAACTGTGAAGATTATCATACTTGTTAAAACCCTTAAGAGTGCTACAGAGAGGAGAATGAATAATAAGTATGTTTCTAAATCAGCTTTGAAAAAAATGTAATTTACCAGTTTTTCATGATAAGTGTGAACATGTTTCAGACGTGCTTAGGAAAATGAGACATTAGTCACTGTGTAAAGATGCATATTCTGAAAAAATTGGCCTAGCTGTTGCATTTTTCCCTTGATCAGTGCTACTTTTTTCAAGTCTGGCAACAGATGGCACGCCACCTGACTCTGAACAGTCTAATGTAAGATTCATTGTGCTTCACAGGAAATCAAAGATCAAGCTGCAACGCAGAAGGTGAAGCAGCACCTCACCAGCCAGCGACACAGTGTGATGCAGTGAGGCATCGGAGATACCGCATCGGCCAAGCAGCTTTCTTCGTTAACCCTCCGCAGCCTGTTATACTAAATGCAATCTTGACCAGTCTTATTTCTGAGTCGTTATATTATTCATTGATCCATTCTCTGTCAGCAGAGGTTCAGAAATTAAATGGGAGTTAATTATACAAATAGGCAATGATGATTCTGCTTTCACAAACAGCCATGAACAGTTGTGGTAACACTCGCGTCCTCACCATGGGTGTATGACCATTTTGGCAAGAGCTGAGGTTCAGCTGCTCCAGCTGCAGTAGCAGCTCTCTCTGCTTCTTCACTCAGATTACCATCATGATGTTCACTAATTCATTTCCATTAAAATGTGCTAAATCTTTTCATTCTTGTTTAGCAAGCACATTATAGAGCACAATGTTCTGTCATTTGTATCATGAAATGAAGTTGAGCAATAAAATAAAAATGTTGGAGCCAACTGTTATAATAGCCACATATAGGAAGCAATGATTGAATGTGAATATAAGTTATTAATAATGCACAGAATTTTGCAGAAGACAAATGTAACATCATCACTATAATCATCCAAATTGCATTTAAAGAAATATATTTAAGACTTGACCTGTGCAGAAAGGCCAGTGGAATTCCTAAGGTTTATGAGATGGCAACTTATTCAGATTCCATAAAGTCATATACAGAATATTTCACTGTTTTCAGAAATATCTGATTCAAATTAGCACAGGGTTGCAGTTGTGATTATATTTACAGGGGTGAATATGCAGTATCGTTGCTTATCCTGCTGATAAACTTTCCATTTAAGTAATGTGTTCTATTATTATATATGTTAACCCAAGGAGATTCTGAAAGACTGCACTTTGGATTTAAATTATTAGTTATTGTCTCTCTGGTAAACTGTCCTTTCTTCTGAAGCAAAAAGGAAATTAATACACAGTAAAAGTAGACATGTCCATTTGAAACAATATATTTGTAGTTCCAAAACTAATCAGAACTGCCACTCAGAATCACTAAGCACATGTATTCAACAGACAAAACATTCAATATTAGACCTCATAAAACACGATAAATACACAGACAGTGTTGCTTTTAAAGGCAGAGCCCTGTCATGTCCGCTAAGATGGGGTTTCCCCATTTCATAAAAAATATTGTATCATTCTCCCATATCAGCAACACATTAACAAATACCAGCCCAGATTTTATACATAACATTCCATAGGTACTCTCAAATATTTAAGACAATAGTGTTTAAAAATTGTAATACTATAATGCTAGAAGAAAATTTTATCACCTGCAATTTCTGCATTAAGTTTGAAATTCACTGCTATAATGACATAAAATGTCCCTCTAGAATATGCAATTAGTGCAACTTTCTGTCTTACACGTTTGAACAAATAAATCAACCAAAAAATGCTTACACCATACATATATGACACTCTATAAGCACTTTCGTTTAAGGCTTTAACATAGCTTTAAACGAAAGCGCTTACAGTGTGTCATATTTCTTATGAATAAAGTGTATTTCTACTACCAACATTGGATTTGAGTGATTCAGCTATTGAAGTTCACCTCTACCTGCCTTATTTTTGCACAGCGGTTGTGTCTTTTGGTGCCTGTAAATCAGTGAAACTGCCAAATGCAGGGATTTCACATGGCAAGGCTTCATGATTTAAATCCTTTTCTGGCCTGTTATTTTTTTTAAACACACACACATGCACGCGCACGTGCGCGCACACACGCACACACACACACACACACACACACACACACACACACACACTATATATATATATACATGTATATATATATATATATATATATATATATATATATATATATATATATATATATATATATATATATAGGTCCCATTAACTTTGTTGAATGGTACTTTTATTGACATCTATTTAATCAACCTAGTTTGGTCTACTAAACAGATAGCTGATAGGTGTGCGAGATCGACAATCCCTGGGAAGGAGATGGCATGATCTTGGAGTCAGAATATATAATTAGCAGCAGAATGTGGGGGGGGGGGCAGCACCTTGATCCCTGTTTAATGTAAGCGTTATTATGGCATGAGTATAGAGTCACCCCTGTTGTCTAATGTTCCCCCCAATCCCTGTAGTATGTAAGTGTCATTAAAGCATGACTATGGTGTCATTGCTGGTGCCTAGTGTACTGCCCAGTCCCCTTTATTTAAAAATATGAGTTATTTTAAAAAAAAAAAAAATAAAGCTTTTTTTAACTAATGTCTAATTCATTAAATTCAGAAACTAATAGCTTTTAGCATGGTGAGTGGTGACAGTCTGGGATGGATAGTTCAGAGACAAAATAGCATGATTGCACTACTCAAAAATAGCCCACTACTCGTTTGCAGATATGTAAATGAGCATCACCATGCTAGTAAGAACCATTGTGTATACAAATGACAAAATCAAATAAGACTGAGCAATTCAGAAACATAAAATGAGTGTGGTGAATTGTGTTAGCCATGTATTCTGAATTTCAGAAATTTGCTGTGCCCTGATTGTGGACTTGATGGTGTGTTAGCTACTGGTAAACCAGTAGCTAACATAACATCAGCTCCGCAGTCAGGACATTGTTAATCTCTACTATGTGGATGGAAATACCATATGGGATTTGGTAGACATATATTTCTCTCACATGAAATCAAGGATGGTGGTGGTGGGGGGTGGTGGACTGCCAGTCTAAATGAAAATGAAAGTTAGTGGAACATTAGCCATTGTTGATACAGGGATCTTTTAGTACCTGTCAAGGGACATACTAGGGACTTTGCAGGCACCAGATTTTGCAAATCTAGCATTTCCTTTATGTAATGCTGCAAACACACATTTGGGTTCCATGGAAAACAGAGTAGAGAACTACTACTATGTGGCCATTAGCTGTACATACATTGCAATCAAAGTTGCAGCAGGTATACTCAACCAGAAGGGCTTCCAGTCCATCAGTTTCTTGCTAGTGTGCAGTGCAATGAGTGTTATAATATATATATATATATATATATATATATATATATATATATATATATATATATATATATATATATATATACTGTATCTTTGCACTCACCAGTTAATTTCCATGAATACCACATCAGTCACATATGTGTGACCTCTACCAGTGTTTCATGTCTGCTGACTTTCCACATGGTCATCTAGTTGGTAAGTTCACACATTGCCAGTCTGTCCTTGATACACAGGGACCATGGACATAGGCAGAAGGCCATTAATAATGATGTCTGCTGTTGGGTGCTGCATGTTACATCTTGGAACCATGGCTGATGTCTCCCCCATCAGCAGCTTCCGGTCCATGGCAGATATGCAATACAACACTATACTGTCACAGATATGTAGCATTACTGAATGTATGTTTGGACTTATGAAGGAATTTTTCTTCTCCTTGGTTACATCCAGTGGGGCAGTGCAATATGCTCTGGGGACCTGCAATAAGACATTTGTTGTCTGCATTGTGCTAATTATGCTACACTGTATGGTAGTACAGAAGCAGTTACAATATGGGAACACTGTAGTACCACCAGAGAGATCAGGGGTATCAGACGAGGAGGAAGAGGAGATGGATAAGGCATTCTTAGAAAGGAACTCCATGCGAGATGAAAGCAGACACAATATGTAACAGCACTGTCAAGGAGGTGATGTCTGGTCCACAACTGTGGGTCATGACAAGTTTAACTCAGAATCAAAATAAGTTATGCATTAGCATACCAAGGCAATTAATTAAATTGCATTGACTGGCCACTCTGTGAATCAGACATTACCATAGCAACACAGGCCAGACCTCATTTGCATCATTCAACATCATTTGCAGAGGTGGGGTGGGACACAGTGACAAAGGACAGAAATACTAATACAGATAGAAGGTTTATAGGAAGTGGATATGGCAGCTATGCTTACAATTTGGATGTTAGAGGAATTGTGATAAATAATCCACCAGTGTTTTGATGGGGCTAGCAGGGTGCACTGTGAGGCTCTGAGACATCTGGTCTGGAGGCATTTTGTACAATGGATGGTGTATCACTATGGGAGTATGTTCTGAATCCTAATGTAGCCCACCCATGTGGGGCTTAAGTAAAAGGGCAGCATCCATGACCCCCTGGATGACCATATCATGATGTTGATGCCATTATAGCAACAGGGGAGTGGGATAGTGTGGAACTGTAGGGTGCTGAGTGGCATGGTGGAGCCAGAAGAATGTTGTCCATCACTGTAAGAGTGTCTCTCACTCTGGGAGTGTCCTTGGTTAGAGACAGAGGCAGCTAAGAACAGTGTGAACAGCGATGCTGTAGGATGGTGGTGCCACCTATACACAACAAATGTTTAACTGTACACTGCACACCCCATCCTTGCATGACCTTGTTGGCCATTTGTCAGCATCTACATGGATGCATTAATGGTTGCCAATTGTGTCACAACCATACTCAGTAGGAGAGTGTGTGCTGTACGCCACATCACTCTGCAAATGTTGCAGGATGAACCCTTACTCACCGCAGTGGATGCACTTCCTCACAAGGCATGCAGAACACTCAGGTTCCTATTGCATGATCGCAGACACATTTTGTTGAATGCATCTTGATCAAACCTAAAAGAACAAAAAGGCAAAATAGCAAAGCGGCTTTTCAGCGTTCTTTCCCTGGGAAAGAATTTGCTTGCCCACTTTTGTTACTTTGCAATTTTCGGCACTGTGGTGCAATCTCGGAGTTGGTATGTTTAAGTAGGAGTGTGTGGAGGGCACAGCCCCCGACATTGGGGGGGGTGTGGGGGGCACAACCCCCCATATTATGTAATGTTTTAAATTTTTTTTTTTTAATTTTGGAACATCGATTGGAAAAAATATCTGTTCTGAGGTTTTGACGTAAGCTTTCACTTACATGGGGTTGATTAATTATTATTCGCTTTTGTAAGCGTGCACTAATATAATATAGACCTGAACACTCAATATCTCCAAAGTTATGCGTGTGTAGTGTCCATGTGTGTACGTCCACTGATTCATGTGTGTGTGTGTGTGTGTGTGTGTGTGTGTGTGTGTGTGTGTGTGTGTGTGTGTGTGTATGCGTGTGTGAAGGGATAACTGCCTGTGCTGGTCAACAACTGATTCAGTACTGTCCATGTCACTATATGGTGACCAACCAGGTCAAGGAATGTCTTGGCACCGTGATGGCAACAATCACCAGCATGCCTCTTTCCTGTATTGGATACATGACCCTTAGAGGCAGTACAGCTCACTGATATCATTTGTCATATTTGCTGCTGTATAGCTTCCGTGGGGCTAACATGGAGATGACATCTAGTACTAAACACATAGGATAATGAAAATTCATCTTGCTACTCCAGCATCATCTCAGCTATGGAGGATGTATGTGACTCCATCAATGTTATCATTCCTGACAAAGCCACTATGTATTCGAACAATGTCATGAGCTTTGTACCATCACCTTCAGCCACAACTGCTAACATCAGTCATGCTCCAAACTGTTATATTGATGGTTGTACTAGTGGGAACCAATGAAATCATAAATATAACATACCTGTGGCAATGTATGATCATAGATGCCACACCCACCACAATGTGGAACACAGGCTGCTGCATGCAATTTGTGCACGTAGCTGATGACACATTATCTTATGGTGCAGGCTGTTTCTGCTGCAGTCTTCATGTTCCTGTGGAACAGATATCCATATGTGCTCTGCTGACTAAATACTATAGACATTACTGGATCACAGTATTACATTAATGGAACATGCTAGTAATAACCTGGCATCACCTCTACAGACAGTCCATCATTGTTACAAGTACGGCTCTTACATCCAAGTCACCAAGAGATATGAGGGTCCTTTCACTTACTCCAGACAGGGATACCAGGAATTTCTCCATGTCTGTGAGATGTCCCTGTGTGGATAGACCAACTTGTGTGGTTAATATGTCTCTAGCAATTTTTTCTGCATTGATCCTGACATGCTGTATCATATTGGTGACCTTATAATTCACTGTTGTTTTATTATGTCTAGCCACACCATTGACGTCCTGCACTAGTCCATGTCAAAACTGGTCTCAGAAGGCCTTGTCTGCTTTCTCCTTTTCAAAAATACACCTGGCATGTATGCATGCACCCTGTAGTAGCAGATTTTTCTCTGGTATAGTGAATATTTCAGCCATTAACATTATTAGAGGTGAGCTTTTCCAGACATTCACAGTGTCTCTATCCCACAACAAGATTTGTACATTTAGAGGTTACACTGGCTTAGTGTGTTTGTTTCCATGTTTGTGTGTGTGTGTGTGTGTGTGTGTGTGTGTGTGTGTGTGTGTGTGTGTGTGTGTATGGGTACATGTGTGTAGGATAACTATTCTGTGCTGGTCAGCAATTGATTCAGTACTGTTCCTGCCATTATTTGGTGGCCACAGACCTTTATTCCACTATGCTGTCATTGCTTGCTGGCTGTCAGCACTGCATTGTCAACATTGGACATGACCTATGTAAAAGAGGCCTCAGATCCTCTTTGTATGTCTTCCAGTAACTATGCTTATAGTATGGTGCTGTGAACCCTGGACAGCCAGACAGACACCTGACCTGATCATGTTCACTGTTCCATGTCAGAGTGAATCAACCAGGACTATAAACTGTCCTCATCTTATACTCTGTACTCCATCAGGACAAACTCACAGCAGGACTGCTACATGTTCTGTCCTCATATTCTGGTCTCTGTTAGGTGAACATCCTCCTTCCAGGCCCAGCAGGGCCATGCCCACTTCCCTGTTCCTAGTTAGGGTTATCGTACCAGTTAGACTGCACACTTTCCTGCCCTGTACTCTGTTTAAGGTGATCCCCATTACACCATATCAGTACCCTTTCATACTTTTTGCTATATTACCCACATATTCCTCTGCTGTTCCCTTGCATTTGCTAGGCACCTATGTATGCCAACTGATAGTCCGAAGATCCATTACCAGTTGTGCTGTTGTCACTCTGTTACCTTCTGCACTCTTATTCCTAAGTTGCTTGTTTACCTGCAGTCTTGCAGAATATGGTGACTGCAGTTTCTATCATGCTAAAACAATCCTCATGGATTAATAATTGTGCTAATGAGGTGGTTTAGCATGATTATCTCTGAATTGCAGATATAACAAGATGTGTTATCACCATATGCATTACCATGCTCATGTGTGCCTGTTTCTGGAAGGTCATGTGTACAGTGCATGCATTTGTGGCTATTGTGATACTCATATCACCATATACCTGCACAGGTGTTACCTGAATCATGCAGGTACACTACCCAATGATGTGTAACCCATGGTGTCCAGTACATGTGACAATGTGCACCAGGCTACAATTTTCATCCTCATTCAGAACTGCAGGATAAGCATGACCTCTTCAGGTGTTGATTTCAGCAGGGCTTCCAGCTTGTGAAGGAAGAAAGCAAACACATTCCTTAACCTACTGCACAGGGACCAAAGGATGTGCCTACTGGGGAGAATGATGACTACACCCTAATACCTTTGGTGTCCCTCATTGTGTGTGAAATGCAGTCACTGGTACATTGATCTGGTGGTACCACCTGGATCTGCTCTGCAAGTGGGAGCAAAGGTCAGGGTAGGGAGCCAACTTCTTATTGTAAGGATTCTGTACTAAGTTTGGCACTGTACATCTGGCCTAGCTTCTATGGCTGAAATTGCTTTGTTTTGTCAGAGATATGCAAAACTGATCAGTTTGTTTTATGTTTTATAGCATCTGAATAGACTGAAGCCAATCACATACAGGATGTCATTATTCTTTTGTGAAAACTTGACTAGGCTTTGAACCCCCCCCCCCCCCCAGTGGTAGCCTACTAACAACCTATGGATCTATGATCTATGGAATGGAATGTCTAAGGACAAATGTCAGGCTCTTTAAGCAGCATGGTATGTTTAATTTATTGTTGTCTATGTTATACTATTTTAATAACTGTCATTTAATAATCTGTTGTATTTTTTCTCTCTTTTTTGGTTGTTTTTCCTCTTTCTCTATTCAGTCAGCAATGGTACATAGTGGGTAAAGCAGTGGCCACTGAGTTCTGTAACAGACACTATGCCTGGTGCTTGTTTCTCAGCATTCCACAGCCTTGCTGTCTGCAAAGTGACAAAAGTCACCTTGCAGAAGGTGGCCTGGAGGCCTTTTGCACTACTTCACTTATGAGAATGAAGACTTTCCCTATGAGAGTGGTCTGGAGAGGTCACCTTGTAGGAATTATGGTGGAGTTGGACCAGTAGTTGAATGCCTGCATTGATGCTCTGCAGCATTTCTTTGAGTGGTGTGTGAATTATAATGCTGGCTGGCTGCATTCATTGTGCCATCAGAGGCAAGGAAGTAACTTAACACTTGGGTTGGTTACCCTCTGGGCCAGTCTTGTGTACATCCTTCTTTCTCCATGAACTCAGTCCTTGTTACCTTTTCTTTAAAACCTTCTTAAAAATGCGGAAAATGGGCACCTATTCAAGAAGGTGTGCCTCTGTCCCTCTCCACTTATCTACCCTTTATGCTAGCTGGGCATGTGCTCTTCCTCATTTCTGCCTGTACTAGCTCCATTTTTCTTCCCACTTATATGATTAAATGACTTGGCACTTTACTGCTGTGTATTTGTTTGAACTGCTGTCAGTCCAGTGTAGCAGTTATGAGGAGCTTTGTCAGCCACATATTCAATTATGTGGTAACAGATTCACAAAGCTTTCTGGCATAAGGATCAAACCTGAATCTTTTGAGTATTCCAGTACATTTGGAGTTAAATGATTATTTTCAATTTTTAATAAGCTTAGCAGCTACACTTTTTATTTGGTCTCCCAGGATTTATATTCCTCAATGCACTGTAGGTTATAGACCCTCACATATACTTATGAGAATAGTGTGAATAAGCTTTCTTAGTCTGGCTGGCAAAAATTATGTTTCAGTATCTACATTTTCCAGTCTCTGGATTTTTACTTCACAAAGTATTACCATGCCAGTTTCTTTTTTTACTTCTTCCAACCACAACATTTTAGAAAAAGTTTAAGATCTTGTGCTCCTTAAAATCAGATATCTGTAGTAGTTCATTAGCTTTAATAGCTAGCTCTCGCCTATCTCAAAAAGCTGTTAAAACCCTATGTTCTCTTTTTTTTTAATTGTTTTTATTGGTTTTCAAATATTAAAAACAATTACATACATTTCACAAATAATGAAACACAGTGTATTAATACAAACTATATACAGAGTCCAAAATAGTCGCTAAATCTTCAATAAAGATTACATTTTGTCTAATAATCTTTTGAGCTTTATCCATGCAATTTGTTTATGAGTCACATTTGAGGTTCTTAACAAAGCTGTTTGTAATTCCCTACTACAAATAATCTTAGTAAGAGATATAAATTCATTAAAAGAGAGGATATTTCTACATTTCCAGTTTCTGGTAATGATTTGTCTTGGTATAGCAAGAAGGGTCCAAATAAGTTTCATTTGATTTAATGGAACATACCTTGGCATTGGTGCATCAAAAAGCAACAAAGAATTAGAAATTTCACATCTGTCTGACCACAAAGCTTTAATAAAGTTTTTAAACTCAGTCCAAAATGGTGTTACTGTTCTACATTCTAGAAACATATGAGCCCAATCAGCATCCAATAGCTCATCACATCTCCAACATCTACAATAGTCTTTCTTGTTTATTCTAGTGGCTTTTTGTGGTGTAATAAAACTTCTATGGATAAATTTCCAAGTGAAAAATTTCCAATATGTAGATGAAGATGTATAATGTACAGATTTAAGAATTAATATTTTATCATTTTCTGGTAATTGTGTGTTATTGAAATTAATCATGTAGTTCAATAAATTGTTTTCTGATATTATTGAATCAGATCTAAGAATACTATAAAATCTAGATATTGAAATACCTACATTATATCCTAAATGGGAAAATTCAAAAAGGATAGATAACTTTTTGGGAAGGTCTGTTATACCAGAAAAGTGATATCTCTTTGATTCTGCTAGGATAAACTCTCTAAAGATTTGTATATTTAACCAATTATTATGGGAGGCATTATATCTAGCTAAGAGATAAGTGATGTCATGAATATTATTATCTCCTAAAAATTGGTACCAAAATATTAAACCATTTTCTTCCATAATTTTTATTTTCACCATGGTAAAGGAGTCCAAACAACCATTGGTTAAGATTATTGGGAACATTAAGATGGACAAATTATTAGTTAGTATATTTTATTTATTACTTTTTTAAAATTTTGCAAGACATAATTAATTATAGGAATACATTTTCATTTTTTCAACTCACTATTGAAAAAGAATTCTTTAATTATTATGAAAAACTTAATATTTTCAGAGCAGTCTATACCCTTAGTTACAGATTCAATATTGCTTAATAGGATTGCTTTATGTAAATATTTCCAATTTAAGGAGTATTTCGGGCTTAACCATAAACTTGTTATATTAAGAATAATAGCATCTGCATAAAGTTCAAGATTAGGAAAAGCAATTCCTCCTTTAGTCCAATTTTTATAGTGCCATTCATATTTAATTCTCGGTTTTTGAGGAAGCAATAGAAATTTAATTAATAAAGAATTTAAATATTTTAGTTGCTTCCTAAAATGAGGAGCCACTAGTGCTTGTAGAAAAAATAGATTTTTTTTTGCCAATTTTATAAGAAACAATGTCAATATAAGAAGTTTTGAAGTGGGTGCAAACTATTCCTCTAAAATTCTACTTTTTGCTGAAGACATCTTATTAACAATTGGCAATATTGATTTATCGATTTACCATGTTATTAGATCATTAAAACTCTTCAAAGAGATCTCAAGTCTTAGTTTTAATCAAAATAAAACAGAAACTATTCTTTTAAATAAAACATTAAGTAACACCTTATCTATTCATAATAATTTTAATTGGACTAATGACAAATTGAAATATCTAGGGATTTATATACATACTAAATGGAAAGACACTATAAAAACAAATTATAAAATTTTGTTGGAGCAAATTAGAGAGCATATTGTTAAATGGAATAAAATGCTCTTTACCATGGAAGAAAGATTATCCCTGATAAAAACCCTATGTTCTGATGAGGCAGCTTAGATATTGTATTGTGGGACACTGGCTGTTCTAAAGATTTGGTTGGAGACATCAGACCGGATTTCTTTTTTTTTTCTTTAAGTTGTCATAGTCCTTTGGAACTAGCTGCACTCTGAAAATGAGCTTATGATCAGACGGATGTGTCTTTTAGAAGGTCCCTTGATTTCATCTATTTAGGAAGGTTTACTGTGAACTTAATAGGTACATGTACACTAATTTTATAAAAGTGAATTTTTAAAATGCTTAGTTGATTCACTTTATTAACATCAGCACTGCACTTTTAAGTAATTTGTATTTGCTGTTAATCACTCACTATTTGCTTCTTATTCTTCATACATGCTTAGCGTTAAACATTTTACTTTAACAACTGAAACAAAATTAAATAAAATGATAAATATGTAAACTCAATGACAACTTTTTCCACTATGCCTATTCTTATTCCCTGCACACCATTCTAATTATGTTCTCTATCATGCTTATGCTTACACTTCCCACTGAGAGCTATCATCCCACATTTCTTTTTTTTCTTTGTCTGCCTGAAAAAGAGCCTCAGTCCTTTTTACTGCTTATAGCCTTACAGGAAACAATTATATTCTACCCCCTGACAGAAAGAGCTAGACAGAATGTGTATTTGTTTCCTTATCTCAACCATCAACACTCTGTCACCCTGTGATGATGTTTTATTTAGGTGAAGAGAAGAATAAAAAAAAATGTGTATGTATATAGATATATATATATATATATATATATATATATATATATATATATATATATATATATATATATATGGGTCCCCTTTGAAACATCTAAAACCCATAACATCTAATTTCATAACATCTAACAGAACAAATCACATGAAAATAACATCCTCTCCACATATAATGATGTATAATGACACCAAACTACCAAACACACTTTTTACTACGTTTCTGCAGGGGGGCTTGATACAGTGGTGTTAGGAAATTAACTTTTTCCCACTGTAGTGCGATCTTGGAATTGGTATATTTAATTTACGGGGGGTGTGGGGGTGCAGGGGGGCTTGCTCTCTTGCAGAAATGTAGTAAAAAGTGTGTTTGGTAGTTTGGTGTCGTTATATGTGGAGGGGATGTTATTTTCTTGTGATTTGTAGTGTTAAATTTTATGAAATTCAATGTTTTGGGTTTTAGATGTTTTGGGTTTTAGATAGATGTTCTGGTCGCAATGTCATGAAATTAGATGTTATGGGTTTTAGATGTTTCAAAGTACACCTATATGTGTGTGTGTATATATATATATATATATATATATATATATATATATATATATATACATAAAAAATGTGCCATTATGCCATTATATAATCTTTCCTTACCTCATCTTATTTTGTCCTATCAGACACTATTCTCTGCCTTAGTTGAGATATATTTTCCCACATCTTCACCCCCACCCCACAATTGCAGTCTTTTGATTCCCAAAACTCATCATCAGTAACATACCTACAACCTACTTTTTCCTAACTGGACCCCTGCCCATTCGACAACAAACATTCATGTCTGCCATTTCCTACCTAAAACAAGTCCTCAGGTGCCTTCCTAACTGTCTCGTACCACATGTTTCAATATGCCAAACTTTCTTTACTCCAGTCACATATGCAAATGATGTGAACCAGCTGCTCTACACTTATGACCCAGGTCCCCACTACAGAAATCCCTCCTTATACAACATACCTGTAGAATACTGTCATCTGCAGGTTATGCATTGGACCTACCACTTGCTGTGCTTTACGCCTCCCTCACACATCCTCATTCCACAACACGTCCCCTAATTCGGGTCTATATTATATATTCGAAGCTTCAAAATTTCAAACCTCATATGTTTGACAACATATGAGCGAAACTTGAATTTTCGAATATATAATAAAAATGTAAAAAAAAAGCACTTACCTTAATGCTCTGAGCAGGGGGACAAGCCCCCCTGCAGCCTCACACCCCCCTTCTTAAATACACCAACTCTGAGCAGTATTTCAGTGCAAAAAACAGAAATATCCCCATTCTGTGCATATGGAGCCATTGCCTTTCACCTTCAAACTTTTCAAAGTTCGATCCTATGGTGTCGACCATATGACATTCAAACTTTGAAATGTTCAATAATTTAATAGGGACCCCCTAATTCAGGTATTTACCTTTATAGCTGTTAACTAGTCAGCTGCAGGCAGCTAATTCCTGTTTCTTTCTCAGGTCTGTATACCCCAGCCCTTTTCCCCCTCTGTCTTTACCTAATCCTCCCAAAGCATATTCCCTCCTCCCACCCTACTTCCTTTCTATCCGCTTTACCTGGCTGACCCATACACCTCCCCACTTCTGGCCTCATGTATTCATATTTAAACATTTCTTCTATTCAGTTACAAATTCCACCGTATCACCTTTATATGTCTTCACAGTACAGTTCTGATCCCTCTTTAAATTTCCTCAAATCTGCTTTTCCACACAGTCTGAAGTTATTCAGTAACCTACCGACCTCCCAGTCCTTGTCATCAATTTCTTGTTCACCTTTCCTTCCCTATCTCCCTCCATAAGCACCCCATATCTTTCTTCTCCTAACCCACTCAATGCATACTCTCCATTTTGTTTAGATAAGAGCACCTGCATTATGTTTGATGGTACCATATTTACAAAAATTTGAAACCCACCATCCACCCACTCTACATCCCCAATAAAAAAAACTTACCTAGTCAAGGTTGTGCAAAAGTTGTGGTTTACATATCTTTATTCCAGATTACACTGTACAAAGAACAATAATCTAGACTTAGAAGCTCCTTTTGAGCTATTGTCCTGTTGTGTAACCACATGTACATATAGCATTGGTCAAACCTACCAGTAAGCAATAAAGAAGAAGAAATATGACAACACCAGACATCAACTATCCCCATTAGTTAATTGTAACTGCTTAATGTCTTCCAGCAGATAAATATTTCAGTGTTTGCCATACTTCTGCAAATACGCTCATACATCCTCCCATCAAAATAGTTTTATTTTTTCTAAGATATAAACATGTAAATCTCTCAAGATATTCAGCAGTATAAAATTCACATTGTGTTCTGTGTTTAGAAAATACTGACTCCCCTTTCTTCAGTTCCTACATCAAGTTAAGTTCTGGTCATCTGTTCTTTCTTGCAAGTGAGTCTCAGTTATCATTTTCCTAAATGTAGCACCTGCCTCCATTTATTGACTGGCATCCATTTGCTGTTCTCCACAAAGTATCTAGGAAACATGTTTCACTGTATATAATAAAAATCACTATCTCCATGTGGTAATAAACAAGATAAAAGTTATAGTTCTCTGCCACATCTTCTATAATTCACTTTTGTAAGTTTCTGAATTTAAACAGTAACTATTGAAGGAAATTTTGAACACAGATTTTGTGTAATATATTAATAGATGCAAAAATAATGTCCCTGCTTTACTGTAGGTGGAGTATTAAAGGATGGTTTTAGACAGACTGGATGGCACAGTGGTACAGTGAGTGTTACAGTGAGTGATACAGTTAGTAGTTCAGTGAGTGGTACAGTGAGTATTACAGTGAGTGGTACAGTATATATTACAGTACGTGGTACAGTAAATGGTAAAATGAGTATTCCAGTGAGTGGTACAGTGAGTAGTGCAGTGAGTGGTACTGTGAGTGGTACAGGCTAGTACAGTCAGTGGTACAGTTAGGGGTACAGTATGTAGTACAGTGAGTGGTGTAGTACGTGCTACAGTGAGGGGTATCATTAATAGTACAATGAGTGGTGCATTGAGTAGTATGGTGAGTGGTACAGTGAGTATTACAGTGAGTGGTACAGTGAGTGGTACAGTAGCTTCACAGAAAAAGGTTTTCCAGTCCAGTTCTTTGGCTGGGTACCATTTGTGTGATGTCGACATGTACTCCATGTATTCACATGGGTTTCCCCCTGCATACTCCATTTTCTTCCAAAAAACATGCAGCAGGTGGATTGGCAAATCTGTGTGTGTGTGTGCGTGTGTGCGTGCACGCGCGCGCGCGTGTGTGTGTGTGTGTGTGTGTGTGTCTGTGTGTGTGTGTCTGTGTGTGTGTGTGTGTGTGTGTGTGCGCGCGCGTGTGTGTGTGTGTGTCTTTGCCCATGTATGTCTATACCTGTGTGTGTCTGCGTATATGTGTGTTTATGTGTATGTGCCTAAGAGTATGTGTGTGTGTGCATGTGTGCATGTGTGTGTGTGTGTGTGTGTGTGTGTGTGTGTGTGTGTGTGTGTGTGTGTGTGTTTATGGATTAAAGACGTAGAAATCTACTTCTGTTCACTACTTGCCTAGTAAACTCTGTGGATGGTAGCACCTTTTCACTGGGTCATTATAGATATCAGCTGTGACTTGTAAGCTTGGATGGATGTATGGACAAATTTACTCCTCCTTGCAAAGCTGGATTTCAAGATAGATCAAAGCTTAAGGGACTAAAGCCTGATGAACAAGTTTTCTGGTGAGGAGTCTGTTAACACTACAATAACCAACCCCGTATGACCTGGATAAGTGCAATAATTCTATGAGTTTGTATATTTTTTCAGAAGATAGCCAAACACAATTTTATTTCAAAACTACATAAACAAATAAAGTAAAGAAAAGAAAAAAAACAAAGTGCCACCCAGTCCTCATTTGTAGAAAATGTTATTATATTTTTTTTCTGTGAGTGTTTTTTTTTCAGAATAATTCATGAATGGTGGCAGATAAATTTAGTAGAAGTGGGAGGAATGGATAACTCCTGGCCTGATATGCCACTTCAGATGGAGGATGCATGTTCTTCTTAATGATCAGTTGAGTAACAGAAAATGTGGTAATACATTGGCTTTGTTTTAGAAAGGATAGCCATAAGTAGGACTGTAATATAAAAGTACAAATTAAGGAGTAAACTACAGGCTAGTAGTTCATGATACACGTGCTCGCTGCCAATTGCTCAAAAAAGCAAGTGCTCAAACTTCCACTAGTAGTATCTCCTGTTTCTACATATCCCTCTTAACACCTGACCCAGTTCAATGGATAGCTTTTCAGTGCCTTACACAAACCAAACCTGGATAGCGAGGAGACCGCAACCACAATCAAAATTTATTATTAACGTCAAAATGAAATCACAACATTTTCGTCAGTATAAATGTCTGACTTCTTCAGATAAAATATCATTCCACAAACAATCCATTTATATATTACCTTGCCAATCAGGGTAACCAATTAATTTTGTTTAATTAATTTTTAAAGACAAAAAATCCTAAAATTACTGATGTTGGCCAATACCATAATAAATAAAACTATTATATAATAGATAAAAATGCATATCAAACACATATAACCTTTATTAAAAAACTTTATATTGTAAACAAATTTAAAAAAAATATATATATATATAAATAAACCCAGATTCATGAAATTATAATTTAGCAGCTTTTAATTTCAGCAATGGTAAAACAGATATATGATCGTTCATACCAGGCTGTCTGTTAGCTTCGAGCAGCACCTGCCAAAAAGTTTCCCGATATTCTAACCGGGTCTCCCATGGACCCCCTCTATGATCTCTCCTTTGTGTCTCAAGTACAAAAAAGGTGAATGTGGCTTGTGGGCATGTCAGGGTATGTCGGTATAAGGCATTGCTGTAATTTTGTTTCTGTATTTCATAAAGATGTTCATAAACCCTCCATTTTAAATGTCTTTCTGTCTTACCCACATAAAACCCCTGACAGACCTGGCACATGCTTAAATAAATTAGTCTTTGACTGTTACAGTTGGAATAATTAGATACATTAATCCATCTATTTCTAGCTGGAATATAAACTTTATCAGTATGTGCTATAAATTTGCATTGCCCACAGGCTCCGCATTTGTATGTACCTTTACGTTGGTTAAAGGAAACTTTGGTCTCCATCTCCCATTCTAAAATATTTTTTATATTTCTACCCTTGCGGAAAACAGTTTTCATAGTTTTCCCTTTCAAGTTAGTGAGGTCAGTAATGCCACTGAAATAACCCCACTCTTCTTCTACTATTTTTTTAATAGTGCCTGCATTAGCAC